>NC_133619.1:502912940-503271690 GCF_048593235.1 Sminthopsis crassicaudata | reverse complement strand
ATAACCCCAGATTGGGGCCAATCAGAAGCTAGAAGCAATCTAGCCAATCCTGTGGTTTTTCCAGGAACGTGCTATCAATAAATAACTTGTGACCCACCTCCTGTTCTATCTATCTACCTAGCTGCCCCATAATCTCTGTAATTCCCTTCACTGAATTTCTCTGAAGAAGATAATATATTGGATTGGATTGCAATTCCTTGAATCTGAATAAAATGCTTTACTTTATTGATTGAACACCTTGTTAATCTGAGTTTTTATGTAGGCTGGACAAATGCATGTTGAGAGAGAAACCAGAGGCAGCACTACAGAAATACAAATTGAGCAATTAGGTCTACAGAAACCCTAAGATTTCTTACCTTTATCACTGGGTATAAGACAAGAAGCATGTTAAACATACTAGAGCTCCAAAAACATAATGGCCTCAAAAGAGTGAATTTGGAGGACACTGTTATTCCCAAAAACCTGCTTCTCATTTCCATAATTATAGACATCACTGTGTCTGTCTTCCCACACATCTTCAAGGAAGAAAAACAGCAGCATCCAATACATTTCTCTTCTCATCAGGACTGAAAATTGAAAGGGGAAGTGAAACAACTGCAACAAAAATGCCAGAGAAGGGATTGTCAGAGATAGAACATTAATTTCTATTACTTTAGATTTTTTTGACCTCACTCCCAGATTTGTCCAAAAATCATTTGTTGTTGTTTATTCATTTTTCAATCATGTCTGATTCTTTATGACCCCATTTGGGGAAAAGATACTGGAGTGATTTGCCATTTCTTGCTGCACATAAGAAGGATGAGGAAACTGAGGTCAAAAGAGTTAAGTGACTTGCCCAGGTCATAGAACTAATAAGTGACTTAAGTTATATTTAAACTGAGGAAGCTATTTCTTCCGGACTCAGGGCCCTATGTCCTATCCACTATGCCACCTAGCTGCCCTTCAATCATAAAAGATCAATTAACCCTAGTATTATGGATTGTTAAAAAAAAAAAAATGTTCATGCTCTCTATTAGAGAGCATTAAATGTTCATGCTTCTATAAAGAAGATGGATTATTTTTTATCTTGAGAGACAGACCTAATACAATTATAACAATAGTTTTTAACATTAGGAGTCCTTTGGGTATGTGAATTATTATAGCAATGCAAAACATTATTGTACAATTAGAGTTTTTGTTCCTTATCAATTTTTTCTGACAGGTTCACAATTTTTGAGATTTCATTTTTTCCCATTCCCCATAGTTCTTTCTTACAACCCCCTTTTTGGGAGAAAAAGTGTTAAAATTATTTACATTTTTACAGAAAGGAAAACTAGGATTAAGAGAATTAACTCACTTAAAATCATATAGTTGTTAAATGATAGAAGAGGGAACGAATGCCTTCTAAATTGAATATATTCTCCATCCTATCATTCTGTATCATTAATCCTTGTTATTCATTCAATGTTTACTCACTTTTCATATGAATTTATTATGTAATCCAAAAAAATGGTAAATATGTTCTTAAGTTTCTGAGAACAAAACATTTTTTTCAGTGAGGAATGATAACATTCGTTGAAAATTTTGTTTTTACAAATATTTGTGTAATTACATGTAGAAAAAGATATTTTCAGATAATATGACAATTCAGTAGCCCCTATGATTTCTAATTAATTACATGACTATGGTTTTAGAAAAATCAATCTTCAGTTTTAATAGAAAGATGATAAAGTAAAATGTGGGGACATATTGCTTTCATTATCCATTCCTAGAAAATTCAATTGCCTTTAGAAATCTGATAATGTGTATGTTTTAAAGTAATAGCGATGAGATTATAAAAGGAGAAATATCAAGAACTCCATTCTCTATCACAAATTATCCATATTAGTGTAAGCCCAGTATAGATCTTCATCATCTCATACCTGAACTATTGAAATAGTATGCTCCTTCTTCTCCATTATATTAGTCTTTCCCCACTCCAGTCCATCCTATATTCAGCTATCAAACTGATTTTCCTAAAATACAGGTCTCATTCTGCTCCCATTCAAGAAATGTCAGTGTTCATTACTTTTAGGATAAAATTTTAAGTTCAGTTTTTTATATTCAAAGCCCTTTATAACCCATCCCATTTCTCCCACCTTTCTTTCACATTCCACATAATCTTCAATCCAATGACACCAGTCTCTTTCCTATTTTTTGGATAAGATGCTTCAACTCTTGGCTCCTGGCATTTTTACTAGCTGTTCCCCATGTCTGAAATTCTCTTCTTCATTTCCACCTTCTAGCTTCCTTTAAATCCCAACTAACACCCTACTTCATATGAGAAGCCTTTCTTGTGTCCACTTATAATTTATATAGAAAGAATCCAGCCATTCTGAAGAGCAATTTGGAATTATGCCCAAAAAGTTATCAAACGGTGGATACCCTTTGATCCAGCAGTGCTACTACTGGGCTTATATCTCAAAGAAATACTAAAGAAGAGAAAGGGACCTATATGTGCCAAAATGTTTGTGGCAGCTCTTTTTGTAGTGGCTAGAAACTGGAAAATGAATGGATGTCCATCAATTGGAGAATGGTTGGATAAATTATGGTATATGAATATTATGGAATATTATCTTCTGTAAGAAATGACCAGTAGGATGAATACAGAGAGGTTTGGAGAGACTTGCATGAACTGATGCTGAGTGAAATGAGCAGAACCAGGAGATCACTATAAACTTCAACAACAATGCTGCATGAAGATATATTCTGATTGAAGTGGATATCTTCAACATAAAGAAGATCCAATTCACTTCCAGTTGATCAATGATGGACAGAAATAGCTACACCCAGAAAAGGAACACTGGGAATTGAATGTAAACTGTTTGCATTGCTGTCTTTCTACCCAGGTTACTTATACCTTCGGAATCCAATTCTTACCGAGCAACGAGAAAATTGGATTTACACGCATATTATATCTACGTTAAACTGTAACACATTTAATATGTATGGGATTGCCTGTCATCTAGGGGAGGGAGGGGAAAATTTGGAAAAATGAATACAAGGGATAATGTAAAAAAATTTACTTATGCATATGTACTGTCAAAAAATTATAGTTATAAAATTAATAAAAAAATAGAATTATTCTTCAAAATTTCTCCAAGTTTGTATAAATTTTCTATTTCTCTAATGTCACACACATATTGATGTAACAGTCATTTTAATAGTTTTTTTTTCTTTTTGAATATATTATATTCATATATAGAGACTATATTAATTATATTCAGAACATTGATTTTTGAATAAAAAAGTTGAGCCCTGGGATTGTAGAATTTTTTTTGATGAGGATGTTAAGAGTTTCTTTGCCATAATTCTGCTTTGTAGATGAAATTATTCTTGAGAATTCAGCCATCAATGCCTGACTACCAGTTCTCATTTTTCTTCCAAATACATCATTAGTCTCAAAATGTAGAGAGCAAGTGGAAAGGAAAAAAAGAGATTATTTTTACTATTATGTACTGCTACAGATTCAGCAGACAATGACAGCCTGAAATTCTGGAAATTATATTCATACTTGAGAGCTTTAACTCAGGAAATGTCCTTTCCAGTGGGCAATTAAATAACTCCTCTTCTATTGGGGGAAAAAATCTGGGATAGAAAAACAGTTTCCATTGGATAGCGTGATGCTTTTACTTCCTTTAGAGATCAGGCATATGCCATGCTAGACAGAAATAGGAAGGAAAGAAGTAAAGAAAGAAAGATATCAGTAAAATAGAAAATACAAAGAAGCAAACAAAAAGACATTCAGAAGTGGACGTAAACACACAAGGTAAGTTTGTTATTTCTTCATTTAATAGGAATTTTTTTAGAAAATGATTCATAAAGAATTTTTTAATTTCACATACACTCAATCTTTTTTGTTCTCTCTATTCTGGAATAGTTATATTTGTTGGCAATTAAGAAAAAGAATATTTTTAAAAAAGAAAAAGTATAAATTATCCCAACAAATTAAAAGGTCAGGTATGACAGAAAAAATAATTAGCAACCTTGAAATCATTAATAGGCATTAATAGGCATATATAATTGTAAAAAAGCACTTAATGAAGTAGATTTGTAGGTAATCACACAGAATTAGATAAAATGCTAAATCTTTCACTCACTAATACCCAAATATGTGTGTCTTCATGTCCAATTAAGCTTTAAATCTGCCTGATATAGAAGAAGGAAAAGATATCAATCACTCAAAGCTGGCCTGGTAAACTACCCATGGTACTAAGACACACTGACTTGCTAACCTGTACTCCAACCTGCTTTTCTCTTTCTGTCTTTGTCTCTATCTCTGTCTCTGTTTCTGTCTCTGTCTCTCTCTGACTTGTGGTTGCTTCAACTTTTGTCCTAATTTTCATTTATCACTGACCATTTATCACCCAGTCTCTTGTCATTCAGTTATGTTTTTGCTCCTCTTCTCTAATCACTGTCTCACTTTCCAGTGAGATTGCCATATATTAAAAAGGAAATACTTTGAAATCTTCTCAGCTAGCACACAGTTTTTCAGGGGAATATAGTCCCCAAAAGTAAAACATGGCATCTAATATCTAAATATTTTGCTTTGCAGCAATTATTTGTTAATCACAAATTTTCATTTAAGCTCATTTTTTAAAGAAAGTTTCATTCATTTCTACATTTAGGCATTGATGCATACATAGATCATATATATTTCATAATTACAGTGTACTTTGCAATGAAATTAATAGTTATTATATCAGGGTTCACCAGCACAGTGGTTATTGAACAAAGAAGTCAGGTCTGAAAGTGTTATGAAAAACACAATACTTGGTTTTTCAAGAGAAACTCCTCTTTCATAGGCTCTTTCATGAACAGTTCAATTGCCTAAGGCCAAATCACAAGTCTTCTCATGAAAATACTGTTTTCTCAAGAGTTTTTGTCAGTGCAATTTAAACATCCTTATTTCTTTTTTTTCTTTTCTTTTTTTTTTTTTTTTTTTTGCTAAGGCAATTGTGGTTAAGTGACTTGCCCAGGGTGATACAGCCAGGAAGTATTAAGTGTGAGACTAAATTTGAGTTTAGATCCTCCTGACTCCAGGGCTGGTGCTCTATCTACTGCACCAACTAGCTGCCCCAACATCCTTCATTCTTAGGTTATAAATGGGGGGTGAGGGGTTCAGCATTGGCAATATATAAGTGTAAAACACAGAGGATATTTTCCTCAGTCCATGGAGTAGACTGAAGGTGGCTGCAGATATACAAATATGGCAGAGCCATAACTGAGAATAACAGCAACAATGTATGATGTGCACCTGGTGAAGACTTCGTACCTACCCTCAGTGGAACAGATGCAGAGGATGCTCTTGATGATAAAGATGTAAGAACTTAGGATGCTCAGGGTCAGAACAAGTATGCTAAATGCACTGAAACATAAAATCAGCATTTCATTGAAATAAATACTGGAGCAAGAGAGGCTTAGGATGGGAAAGAGATCACAGAAGTAATGGTTGTGTACATTAGCCTTATAAAACAATGATCTCTGTACGAAGCTGTGTGGATAGTGGAACTAATAATCCCCAGAAAGTATACCCCCATTACAAGAAAAGAGCAAACTTGATAAGACATAATAACATTGTATAGCAAGGGACTGCAAATGGAAGTATATCTATCATATGCCATTTCTGCTAACATGTGGCATTTGGCAATAGCAAAAATGTGAAAGTAACAAAGCTGAATCATGCACTCAGGATAAGAGATGGTGTTTGTTTCTGACAAGAAGCCAATCTTGGTGTTAGAAGAATGACAAAGATCAGTGAAGGACAAGTTGCCAATTACATAGTACATGGGAGTGTGAAGATGTGAATTCAGTACAATTAACAGGATCAAACCCAAATTCCCCATTATATTGGTCACATAAATCACTAAGAAGAGAATGAAGATGGGGATTTGGAGATCCTGCTGGTGAGTTAACCAAGCAAGGATAAATTCAGTCACTGTGGAATGATTTTTTGCATTCATGATCTTCAGAGGTGAGATCTATCTGTAGATAGAAATAAGGGGTTAAGTCTATACCACACACAACATAAATCTCCTCACTCCTTCAGAATCAATCAGGACAGAAGAATAGTTTTATTGAAAGGTAGGTGAGATTTTGAATTCTGATTTTCCCCAAACGCAAAGGAGCAAGAATTGACTAATCATGCTTTGTCCAAGAAATATTAACCATGTTTCTGTAATGATTCAGCAATATGACACAGCTGATTTGACTATCTTGACCTATTAGTAAAGTTCACTCTAACACTCACTTTGCAGAAATCTGATTATTTGTAGTTGCTAATCCTCATTCTCTCAATCTTCTAGAGAGTGCCTTCACACAGGTCTCTAGACTTCTCATTCATGTTTTGCAAAATCAAATGCTAAATACTTTCTGCTGGAAGCACCTTGCCCATTCTTTTTACTTTTAGTCTGAAGATTGTATCAGGATTCCTGTGCATAGTCTGGAAAGTGAGTAAAGGAGAAATACATTCTTTATTTTCAAGGCCAGGTGAATGTTTGGGGACTTTATTTGACCCTATATCATTTTCTTTCTATCATTAATAAAATTCCCATTGAATCAGGTCATTTTTTTTCCAGAAGGCTGTAATTTTTTTAAATTTGTTATTAATCAAATTAACATATTACTAAAGAAAAGTAGGACTCAAAGGGATAAATATATAGGATGGTAAATTTTAGTACCAAATGCTCAGAAAAGAAGGTTCAAAGTGTGTACTCATGAGAAGTTGGGGAGACAGGATTTGGCTCCTGACACAGAAAATAAGGTACTACTGAAACACAGAAGGAGAAGGCTAATTGCATCTACTTAACAATTTTGCATCTACTGGTCATGTCTAGCCTCAAATTTGAGGTGCTCTTGAAATGTAGGAGGGAAGTCATTTTAGAGCAAAGATTCTTAACCTTTTTTATCAGTCTAGTGAACCCTATGAACTCCTTCACTGAATAACATTTTTAAACACATAAAATAAAACACAGGGATAGAAAGGGAACCAATTATATTGAAATTCAGTTATCAAAACATTTTTAAATCATGTACATGGACCCCATCATGGAATCCTGGCTTTAATAGTTGAATACACAGAATGTGACCTGACACAGCGGTGGTTGGTATGAGTAAACTTTACTGTTTTAATTTAATAAAGCTTCAGGCTTCTTGAATGATTGAATAAGTTATGTTAAAAATAATAGAATTATTTCTTGGGGTTCCATATTTTGCCCTGAATATGAATGTGTTGCTAAGCTTAGTCTGTTAAACTTTATAGCACTTTACCTGGAATTTTTTTTTATATATTTTATGTTTGCTTTTATGCAGATGTGTTGTTTCCTCTGATTAAAATATAAGCTCTTTGAGAGCAGGAATTGTTTTGTTTTGGCATTTGTATCTCTAATATCTTGCACAGTGCTTGGCAGATAGTAGAAATTTACTAAATGTCTATGAATTGACTAATATACCCATTCACATTTGTTTTGTTGGTGACCTCGATTATGACTGATCTATGGATCTTGATCCTCAGTGAAAAATATCTCTCCTAAATTTGGAAGAAAATTTCACTGCTTATTTACCTGTGTTAGAAATCGGTTGCTTGACAAATATATTGGATAGTGAATGATTTTCTTAAGGTCATTGCATCCGAAATCAGGAGTTTAATCCATCTTCAGACCCTTACTATGGACAAATTACTTAAATTCTCAGAACCTCAGTTTTCTTATCTGAACAATTGACATAATACTATTCCTACTATCTTGTAGTACCTAAAAGCATTGCTGTGAGAAGAATATTTTGCAGTACTCAAAGTGCTATTTAAATGTACAGCTGTACTTCCAGTTGGGTCACAGGCTCCAGATCTTTATGTTAGTAAGTTCTGGAAGAATGGATATGGAAGTCTAGACCATGAAATAAAATATGTTCATGCTTAGTTCTGTATTACTGATTAAGGTTAAAATCTTTGCCTGTGGCTTTGCCAAAATAAACTTGAAGAACTTAGAATAGGAGGAAAAGACAGGTACAGAGATAATAAAGGAAGTGGTAAGGAAACTAACAGCATTACCCAAGAAGGCTGGATTGAATACTCCTACCTTTACAACTTCTTAAGTTGTCATGGACAGTTGTGAAATTCTTAAACCCAAATATTTCATATAGGGAATTCTTGTTTAGAAATATCCTCTACCAGTGGAGATTAGCTCTATAATTTAGTCTTACTGTGTTGCCTGGGGAATCAAGAATTTGGCTTATACAGGGTCACACCTCTAGAATACAGCACAAGAGGGATTTGAACCCAAGTTTTCTGATTTGGAAATAGCTCTCTATCCACTAAAGATAATCTTGCAACCACATACAATGTCATTTTGAGAATTATATTTATGTAATGTTTTTAATTTTTTGTTTATGAAGATTGGAGAATAGGACATTAGATATGGTTGTAATATGAAAAATTAGTCATTGGGTGTTTTAATAGAAATTGATTATCAGAAACAACTATGAAATGATGTTTTAGATTTAGATTTTTCTCCATTCTCTCTGCACAGCATTAATTCTGTAATCACTGGATGAAGAGGGAAGAAAAACCAAAACCATAGTGATAGAATTCAGAATTAACTTAAATTGACTTCTACAACACAGGGATGAGATTCCTGACAACCATTCCATTCTCCTGGGATGGAATAGAAATAGCTGAGCAGTAGTTCGTGCATTGAGTCCCAGCATCTCTCAGCCACATATGCAGCATCAATATAGGAAGGACATAGGAATCCTACCTTTGAAAAGAGTTGTTTCTGATATCCTCTGAGCTGTAAAAGTGTACACTCTGCTACTGGGAGATGAGCACAACTACTGAAACACTAAGGAAGTAGAAAAGAAGAAAAGGGCTGACAATTATTCTCCTTATTCATCTGTGTCCTTTTTTCAAAACCTGGTCATGCTTGTGAAAATTAGTCCACTGAGCAACACCTCACATAAGCTGTCTGTTATTAGACAATGACTAGTAAATATTAACCCAATTCAGAGATTATGAAGTAAGCACACATGGAAATTCAAGAGCTTTTAAAAATCATAGATCCAGAGATATGATCCTCTGTCCTAGTAAAAGACTTGAAAGGCTGAAGCCCATGCTGTTGCCAATTTGGCCTTTGCCCCATAATCGATAATTGGGCCCCAAAACAATATAATAATGACATATAACATCTGCAGGGACACTTCACAGAGCCTTTGACTCCCATGGTTATGGTTTTGGAAGGAAATACTTGGATAAGCAGAACAGAAGCTCACCCTCTAGTTTGGAGCTTTTCAAACTTCTTGCCCACAAATCCCAGGAGAAAATGACTATGAGAGGTTGATGGCAACAGACACATTAGGAGTCAGAGCATCAAAATCAATCTCTGAACAGCTTTGGGAGTAAGTTCTGAGTTATTGTTTACTATTTCTGATAATGGCTTTGTTTTAAGGTGTACTTCCAGCCTTCATAGGAAAATAGCTGCATCACCAGGCATTCTGTTCATTTTTTTCTCCTCCCAAAGACCTTTCCTCATTTTAGATTAAATCCTTCTGGAAAGAAATAATTTTCCCAGTTGCCTATGAATTATAATAATGCTTTTAACAGTTTTCCTTAGGGGATGGGAGTGAGGGTGAAGAGGCTGGGGATTTAGAATCTGTTCCACACACTGAGATGAGAGTTTGAAATAAGGGTTCTTTTATCAGTACTTGAAAGTCAGAATAGTTTCATAACAAGTCTTTTACCCACATTTGTCTCAATATGTACCTCTAAGAAGTTTGTTGGTCTGATCATCTCTCAATTTTTTCTCCACTAGAACCAACCTTTCATGTTTGCAAATAGTCTCTGCTTAGAGTTCTAAATTAAAATTAATCAATTCCACAATTTGAGATCCTAGAAGAAACTGACAACACAGACTACTGTTTTAATAGCTCACAGAATCCATTTAATCATTAATTTTAAATGATAATTGTTATTCCATATCCTAAGGCAACTTTTGTTTTAAGCATTGAGTCCCCTTCTGGTGCAAGGATTGCAAGGGCAGATGTGACTTAATAATAGAAAATAAGATCCTAAAGGAAAGGATTATAATCAATCTTAAAAACATGAGATGAAAAGATATGTTGAAACACTTGTTTGTGAAGAATTTTTGATGTTAAATAAAAGTGATATTCAAATTGATGTGCTTTTGTCTTTTCCATCTTCAATATTCACCACATCATGACCTCATCATGCACCTCAAACATATTAATGGAAAGCTACCATGAAGCTTTATGTCCAAGGCACTCACAAGCAAACTGGAGGTAGAAAGATGAATAAGAAACAATACTCATATTCAAACTGCTTAAAATTTAATAGGAGAAATAAGTCAGAGGCACAAATTTTAACAAAGAATATGATAGAGAATATAATAAATGAGGTATGGAAATCAAAAGGAACATTGATTTCAATGGGATACTGGAGCCAGACCAAACTGGCTTCTAAGAGCCCACTGGTAAACCTTCAGTTCAAGCATTTAGACCTTGGAAAATTGGTGTGTCTCTGTGTGTATGTGGGGGGAGGTGTTAAAATAGTATTTGATTTGATAGAATGAAATGTTTCCTGGGCTCTCCTCCAATAAGGAGTCATCCATAACTATACAAGACTCCTTGGAATACCTACAACACATATAACTTTGATCTAGGGCAGCTAGGTTGTACAATGTATAGGATAACTGACCTGAGGTCAGAAGAGTCTGAATTCAAATCTACTCTTAAAAATTAGCTATGTGACCTTAATGGAGTCACTTAACCCTGTTTGCCTCAAGTTTCCTTATCTATAAAATTAGCTGAAGAAGGAAATGACAAACCACTCCAGTATCTTTGCTAAGAAAATCCCAAATAGGGCCAGAAAGAATAAAGCACAACTGAACAACTAAACAACAATAATGATTACTTTGTTCACCCTATGACTGGAACATCTATGCTTGTGAAAGGTAAAAGACAATGACCACTGCCATAGAAGTTATCCAAATCAGAATCTAAGAAAAAAGGTAAGAATCCTCCAAATTCTTCTATTCTTCTATCAATGACATTGTACTGGTTTTATCAAGCCTTGAATCACTCAAAAGATTTTGACTTTATTCACACAAGAAAAAACAAATAGAGGGGGGTAGAGCCAAGATGGCGGAGAAGATACACGCGATCCTGTAAGCTCCTTTCTTCCCTCACTACCAATTAGATAAATCAGCCTCAAAAATAGCGCTGGACTGATAGAAACCACAAGGACTGGAAGCTCGACTTACCAGCTGAAGAGAATCTGGAGTTTCAACAGAAAAGGTCAGTTCCCAGGGGAGGAAGAAGAGAGGCCAGCACAGATGGTTGGGTGCTGGCACACTGCGCCAATCCTGCTGGGGAAGGCTCTGGGATCAGAGAAGCCACTGAGATAGAAGAATCTGGCACAGGCTGTTAGCTCTTCTCTGCTTATAATACAGCAGTTCAGAAGAGAAATCAAAGCCACTTTAAAATTTAAAACCAGATACTGGATCTTCCCCAGTCCTGGGGGTAACTCAGCAGATCTCGGCACTGTGGGTGTGGCCGACTTAGGCTGTCGGGGCTTTCACCTGGGGGTAGTTAAGAGATTGAGAAGTGGGCAGACACGGCTCAAGGTAACACACAGTGCCTTGCTCGGCTGGAGGCTGTGGAACTCAGCCCCGGGAAGTCCCAGAGAAGCGGAACCTTTGAAATAGGGACCATGGTTTCAGGACAGACACTTCCAGTTTGAGTGCAGGGTCTTTTCACGTCACCTGCTGCTGACATCCACGCCCCACCAGGACGCATAGGCTGGGCTTTGTGTCCCCTTTACTGTTCAGTCTTAAACCTCAGGGAAGTCGCTAGGACACACAGCGGGATCTTTCCATCAATGAAGAGGAAATCAGAGAAATAATGAGTTACTTTGCCCAACTTTATGCCAATAAATTTGATAACTTAAGTGAAATGGATGACTACCTCCAAAAAATATAGGCTTCCTAGATTAACAGAGGAGGAGGTAAACTTCTTTAATAATCTCATTTCAGAAAAAGAAATAGAACAAACTATTAACTCCCCAGGAAAAAAATCCCCAGGACCAGATGGATTTACGTGTGAATTCTACCAAACATTTAAAGAACAATTAGCCCCAATGTTATATAAACTTTTTGAAAAAATAGGGGATGAAGGAGTGCAACCAAACTCCTTTTATGACACAGACATGGTACTGATACCTAAACCAGGAAGATTGAAAACTGAGAAAGAAAACTATAGACCAATTTCCTTAATGAATATTGATGCTAAAATCTTAAATAAGATATTAGCAAAAAGACTTCAGAAAATCATCCCCAGGATAATACACTATGATCAAGTAGGATTTATACCAGGAATGCAGGGCTGGTTTAATATTAGGAAAACTATTAATATAATTGACCGTATTAATAATCAAATTAATAAAAACCATATGGTCATCTCAATAGATGCAGAAAAAGCATTTGATAAAATCCAACATCCATTCCTACTAAAAACTAAATGGACAATTCCTTAAAATAGTCAGAAGCATATATTTAAGACCATCAGTAAACATAATATGCAATGGAGATAAACTGGAACCTTTCCCAGTAAGATCAGGAGTGAAACAAGTTTGCCCACTTTCACCATTACTATTCAATATTGTATTAGAAATGCTAGCCTTGGCAATAAGAGTTGAGAAAGAGATTAAAGGACTAAGAGTAGGTAAAGAGGAAATCAAACTGTCACTCTTTGCAGATGATATGATGGTATACTTAGAGAACACCAGAGATTCTAATAAAAAAGTTATTAGAAATAATTCACAACTTTAGCAAAATTGCTGGATACAAAATAAATCCACATAAATCCTCAGCATTTTTATACATCACCAACAAAATGCAACAGCAAGAGATACAAAGAGAAATTCCATTCAAAACAAATGTCGAGAGTATAAAATATTTGGGAATCCATCTACCAAGGAAAAGTTAGGAATTATATGAGCAAAATTACAAAAGACTTGCCACAAAAATAAAATCAGATTTAAATAATTGGAAAGACATTCAGTGCTCATGGACAAGCCGAGCGAATATAATAAAGATGACAATACTCCCCAAACTTATCTATTTATTTAGTGCTATAATAATCAGACTCCCAAGAAACTATTTTAATGACCTAGAAAAAATAACAACAAAATTCATATGGAAGAATAAAAGGTCAAGAATTTCAAGGGAATTAATGAAAAAAAAAGTCAGATGAAGGTGGTCTAGGTGTACCTGATCTAAAGCTATATTATAAAGCAGCAGTCACCAAAACCATTTGGTATTGGCTAAGAAATAGACCAGTCAATAAGTGGAACAGATTAGGTAAAAAGGACAAAAAAAGGTACAACTATAGCCTATAGCAATCTAGTGTTTGACATACCCAAAGATACCAACATTTGGGATAAAAATTAGTTATTTGAAAAAAAAAATATTGGGAAAACTGAAAATTAGTATGGCAGAAATTAGATATGGATCCATACTTAACATCATATACCAAGATAAGATCAAAATGGGTCCATGATTTAGGCATAAAGAATGAGACCATAAATAGACTAGAGAAACAGAGAATAGTCTACCTCTCAGACCTGTGGAGGAGGAAGGAATTTGTGACCAGAGGAGAACTAGAGATCATTATTGATCACAAAATAGAAGATTTTTATTACATCATAATAAAAAGTTTCTGTACAAACAAAACTAATGCAAAAAAAATTAGAAGAGAAGTAACAAATTGGGAAAATATTTTTACAGTTAAAGGTTCTGATAAAGGCCTCATTTCCAAAATATATAGAGAACTGACCCTAATTTATAAGAAATCAAACCATTCTCCAATTGGTAAATGGTCAAAGAATATGAACAGACAGTTCTCAGATGATGAAATTGAAACTATATCCACTTATATGAAAGAGTGTTCCAAATCACTACTGATCAGAGAAATGCAAATTAAGACAACTCTGAGATACCACTACATACCTGTCAGATTGGCCAAGATGACAGGAACAAATAATGATGAATGTTGGAGGGGATGTAGGAAAACTGCGACAATAATGCATTGTTGGTGGAGTTGTGAAAGAATCCGGCCATTCTGGAGAACAATTTGGAACTATGCCCAAAAAGTTATCAAACTGTGCATACCCTTTAAACCAGCATTGCTGCTATTGGGCTTATATCCCAAAGAAATACTAAAGAGGGGAAAAAATGTTTGTGGCAGCTCTTTTTGTAGTGGCTAGAAACTGGAAAATGAAAGGATGTCTATCAATTGGGAATGGTTGGATAAATTATGGTATATGAATGTTATGGAATATTATTGCTCTGTAATAAATGACCAGCAGGATGAATACAGAGAGGTTTGGAGAGACTTATATGAACTGATGCTGAGTGAAATGAGCAGAACCAGAATATCACTATACACTTCAACAACAATAGTGTATGAAGATATGTTCTGATGGAAGTGGATATCTTCAACATAAAGAAGATCCAACTCACTTCCAGTTGATCAGTGATGGACAGAAACAACTACACCCAGAGAAGGAACACTGGGAATTGAATGTAAACTGTTAGCACTGCTATCTTTCTACCCAGGTTACTTATACCTTCGGAATCCAATTCTTAACGTGCAATAAGAAAATTGGATTTACACACATATATTGTATCTAGGTTATACTGTAACACATGTAATATGTATGGGATTGCTTGTCATCTAGGGGAGAGAGTACAGGGATGGAGGGGAAAATTTGGAAAAATGAATACAAGGGATATTGTTATAAAAAATTACTCATACATATGTACTGTCAAAAAAATTATAATTATAAAATTAATTTTTAAAATGTTAATATTTTAGACACTCATATCTTCCTGGTGAAGTTCTATGGTTCTGGTCAAGGATATTACAGTGTATAAAAAATGAAGTTGAAAATCACTCAAATGGCAATGTAAATACACATAATAACCATAAAAATGTGGTGACATGTTACAATCAATCAACAAACACTTATTAAGTGTTACATTCTAAGCACCTCACTAGATACTGATACAAATATAAAGAATAAGACAACTATTCTCAAGAACCTTTTATTCTAATGAAGAAAATTTATAATTTCGTGGGATACTAAACAAAAAAATATCTAAATCAACAACAGAGAAATCTAAAATTATGGGAAAATGTTGTAAAGCACAGTTATCAATCTCTAGGAGGCCAAATTGCAAAGCCATCAGAGTTCTAGCCAGAACTTGATCAAAATGTAATTGAGAAATGTTTAACAAGATAAATAAAAATAAAGTACAACATAGATGTTACTTTGTGTTCTCTATGTTAATATATGACCTAGGGTGATCCATTTCTATTTGAGTTTGATATCACTTGTATAAAGGAAAAAGGTGAGTCAGTCACATCATAACATAGAGAAACCATGGGACACATGCTATTCATATAGTGTCAAGAGATCCACAGCAAGGTTTCCAAGAAAACATTAGTTGGATGCCTGGTGGTAAATTAATCAGAGGGCATGGAGAAGATTCATTCGGATGGCAAAACATGAATGGGTTACCTCCTTAGTAGTAAGAACTATGCACATGAAATCATAATTGTAATGGAGTATTAAAGAATTTAGGAAGGGGGAAAGGAAAGAGAAAAGCATAACTTGGAATAAGTAAGATGGAAATACAGAATTATTTATTTTAACTGTGAATGTGAATGGGATGAACTCTCCCATAAAATAGAAGTGGATTGCATATTGAATTAAAAGCTAGAATCCTACAATATGTTCCTTATAAGAAATACATTTAAACAGAGTGATACATACAAAGTAAAGGTAAAAGATGAGCAAAATCTATAGCCACAGGTGAAGCAAAAAAAAAGCAGGAGTAGTAACCCTAATCTCAGATCAAGCAAACGTAAGAATAGACCTAAGTAAAAAAGATAGGAAGGAAACTATTACTTGCTAAAGGATACCATAGAATCATTATCAATACTAACCATATATGCACCAAGTAGTTTAGTATCCAGATTCTTAGAGAAGTTAAAAGAGATGCAAGAAGAAACAAACAGCAAAAATATACTAGTGGTGATCTAAAACTTGCTCTCTCAGAACTAGATAAATTGAACCAAAAATAAATAAGAAAGAAGCTAAGGAGGTAAAGAGAATATTAGAAAAGTGAGGTATGATATATCGTTGGAGAAAATTGAGTGAAGACAGAAAGGAGTATAATTTTTTCTTGGCAGTTCATGGAACCTATACAAAAATTGACTATTTACTAGGGCATGCAACCTCAAAATCAAATGCAGAAAGGCATAAATAACAAATGCATTTTTTTTCAGATCATCATGTGATAGAGGAAAATAGACCAAAAATTAATTGAAAACTAAATAATCTAATCCTAAAAAATGAATGGGTGAAACAACAAATCATAGACACAATAAATAACTTCATCCAAGAGAATGACAATAATGAGACAACATACCAGAATTTGTGGATGCAGCCAAAGCAGTAATAAGGGGAAATTTTATATCTTTAGGTGCTTACTTACATAAAATAGAGAAAGATAAGATCAATGAATCGAGCTTACAACTAAAAAAGCTAGAAAAAGAACAAATTAAAAACCCTCAATACAATGCCAAATTTGAAATTCAATTCTGAAAATAAAAGAGGTTTTATGAAAAAACCCAACAAAACAGGTAATTTTCCTTAATTTGATTAGAAAAAGAAAAGAAGAAAATCAAATTGTTAGTCTCAAAAACGAAAAGAGAGCACTTTCCACAAATGAAGAGGAAATTAGAGTAACAATTAGAAATTATTTTGCCCAACTATATGTCACTATGCTTGATAATCTAAGTGAAATGGAGAAATATCTACAAAAACATAGATTGCCCAGGTTAATAGAAGAGGAAATAAGTTAGTTAAATAGTCCCATTTTAGAAAAAGAAATAGAACAAGCTATTAATAAATTCCCTAAGAAAAAAATCTCTAGTGAATTCTACCAAGCATTTGAAGAGCAGTTAATTCTAAAACTATATAAACTTTTGTTAAAAAAAAAAAATAGGGAAAGAAAGAGTCTTTCCAAATTCCTTTTATGATACAGATATGGTACTGATACCTAAACCAGTGAGGATGAAAACAGAGAAAGAAAATTATAGACTAATTTCCCTATTTAATATTGTTGCAAAAACCATAAATAAAATATTATCAAAGGGATTACAGAAAGTCATCTCCAGATTAATACACTATGACCAAGTAGGGTTTATATCAGGAATACAGGATTGGTTCAATTTTAGAAAAACTATCAGCATAATTAAGTATATCAGTAACCAAACTAACAAAAATCATATGATCATCTCAATAGATGCAGAAAAAGCATTTGATAAAATGCAATACCCATTTCTATTAAACACATTAGAGAGTATAAGTGTTGTGCCACAGTTCCCTTTTAATATCCTTACCCAATTTCCCTAATTGTCCTATTTAGTTACTTTGCTTCAGGTTATAACCATCTCTTAATGTTAGGATAAAAGTCTCATATCTTAGACCTTAGGCTATAGTCATTCCCTCTTAACGTTTGATGGGATAAAGGTCTTTATCCATTTTAGACATCATTAGAATATCAGGAGCCTCTTCAGTCCCTCCCTCCATTATGCCTGCCTCCAATATGTCATCTCATCCTAAGTTCCTCCCCCCCCCCTTAGGTCATCCCTATCCAGGTACCTCCCCTATTATGTCATCTTGTTATCAAACATTCAGGGCTGGATTCTTTGAGAAGATAGTCTTTTTCAGCCCTGGGACAAAACTATGGATCCATTTGGTCCCAGTAAATCTCTTCATTTAAAATAAATCATTAAATTGTTCTTTAATCTCTATCTTGCTCAGTTTCTCCAGCATTACATTTTGGAGCTCCTGAGTGATGTTAGAAAATGAGCAGAATTAGAGATAAAGAGACTTTTTGGCCTCTGCCTTGGGTCTCAGAGTGGCTATGTATCTGAATTCTTGGCCTAAAGAGGCTGGGTCCCCCTGGATTTTTTTTTCCTAGAGCTCCAGGAAAGAGAGCAGTTTCCAGCCACAACAGCCTGATGGTATACACCCCCATTTCAGCCACAGGAGAGTGAGTAACTTTTGGGGTACCATCTGGTTAAGTCTTAAGACCTGTTCTGTTCTATATGCTAGCATCTGGATTCCCAGAATTATGAAATGCTGATGGGCATAAATTCTGGGAGTAGGGTCTTCTAGACGCAAAGGACTCTACCTGGGTGTCTTAAGACACATCTGTGTGCCAGTTGGCACAACTCTTGTCATTCCAGAGTATGAATCTGAGTGACTTTTTTTTAAGACACCATCTGGCTAAAAAAAAAAAAAAAAAAAAAAAAAAACAAAGGCTCCATTTGGATTATAGGAGGGAAGATTGGAGCCAACGACAACTTCCCTCAGGGCTATTCTTTCCAGATAGCCCCTGGTCTGTGTTAAATGTTTTGACTGTGCAGTCTGTGTGTTCTGTGTGATTTGTTTGTCTGTTTTGTTAGTTTAAGAGCTCTGTTAAATTTAAGAACAATGATAAAGTTTGAGAATTGGTTATATGTTGCAACTGTACTTAGTATGATTCTGAACAACAGCTGGAGAAAACATTTGATTAAGAATTTTAGGATGATTCTAAATTTGGGAAATAATTTTACTATTGCCTTTGCATGCCAGATTTGTTCTGAATATTCTTTTGGGCAGTTTTAAAATTGTGGGAAATAATGTTATTATTGCCTATGCAAGCTAGATTTAGTTATCTTTAATTATAAGATCTTAAAAGAACAATAGCTTGTTAAAGAACTTCAGTTAACTTGCCTAAAGAAGTCATGTGCCTCTAATTAGGTAAAGTATGTAGCAAAAAAGATCTGACTTTCTGAAGGCTTCAACTCTGGCCAAGTTGGAGCTTAGGAGAAATCCATTGGGAATAATGGCCACATAGGGCCAGAGGGAGAGAAAGAAAAACTATGGTGTTTCATTATTTGAAATATGATAGGAAAAGCAATTTTATATTATTGGGAATTTAAAGCTGTATTTTAGTTCAGAGTTTGTTACCTATATTATAATATTGTAAATTATGCTTTAAATCCAGCTCTGTTGGACATGTGAATTTTATGGAATCCTTCCTTCCCCCCTCCCCTTCCCTGCCACCCCCCACTGCTCTCTGCTACTTCTATGGAGTGTCTAGTTAGCCTGGAGTGCAGGTTAGTTCACCTCACCTCCCTCCTGCCTCTTTGAAGGTGGAGTGGGGGGAAGGGCAGAATCCTTTCCTTCCAACTGTTCCAGACGTTTTTAAAAATCAAGTTGTAGCCACCTGGTTCTTGGCTAAAAGGAGCAAACCAATTCATATAAATATATGATTATGGTAAATATCAGTTTAGGATTTATCTGAAACTTTGATTAATGAGATTTGTAATCAGAGGTTAAATTTCTTGGGTTTGTAGTTTTTCCTCCTGTAACTGAATTCTACAATCAGAGAAATGGCCAATAAGAAACTGTTAATGCAATTCAATTATGTCATACCTTGCTATTTCCAGTCTTGTTATATGTTATACCTGGTTATCTATCTATAATCACTATACCCTAAATACTTGAGCAAATAAGTATTTAGTCTGGTCATTTATCGTTTACTAGATATTGTGTCTGGATATTCAAGTTGTTGATTTTTGTTTTTGTTTTTGTTTTTTTTTAAGGTTTATAACTAATGAGAGGGCACATCTTGTAGCAGTCCTTATGGGCCAGTCTTTCTATCTCAGACTGTTCTAACTTTTCTTTATTAGATATTTTTTTTTCTAAATTTAGTCAAATTACAGATATATTGACTTGCTTCTGGGACCTAGATCCAAGCTTTGATTGTCACCACACCATACCACACCACACCCATCCCCCTCCCTGGACTGAGCATCTCCACCCATCTTCTGCAGAAAGCAGTTTTTGAGAAAACCATTGCCCCTGCTCCTGATGTAATTTGGACTTATATGGGGGAGTGGGGAAGTAGTTGAATAATATTAACTACTACTGTGTTTAAGACTTGGAATGGAAATTATTAAGCTTGTGTAACTATTGCTGTTATGTTTCAGGGATTTTTAGTCTGTTATTTATATGTATAGGAATTTTGATTCACTCTTGGGATTTATATGTGGTAATAGTTATTTGATAATTCATTTCCATAAGAAAAAAAGGGAGGAAGAAATTGGAAATTGGGGAAACTGGTGTATTAGGCAGTTCTGTTCCACCCCCTATTTTACTGGTTCAGATTTAATTGGAAGTCTTTTAAACAGTCCTTTACTCCTTGCTTAAATTTATTGGACTGATTTGCTGGGTTATCCTTTAACTTTGAAATCCCTTATTCTGTTGAATTGCTCTGGCAGACTTGGTTTTGGGGATTATTTTTTAGAAACAACCAGAAATGGGATATCCTTCCTGGGACTGGCATTCTCTCTGATCTGTTTCTCCACTCCTGTTACCCCAGGTCCTTAATTAGTATTTCAGCATACTTAAAAGGACTTTGCAGTTTGGTATCAGGCTTCTAAAAGTTCGGAGTTTGCCTGCCTTGGTCTAACTGCATAATCTGCTCAGAAATCTGATCCTTTCTGCAGCTCTGTCTGTTACTCTGGGTGGAGCTACTCCAAGCCTCACCCTTCTCCCCTGGAAAGCGTTGCCTCTCTGAATGGGCAGCAGGACTGTCTAAGGAGAGGCTGAGTCAAATGCACAAATGACCACAGACCACATGACTCACAGTGAATTGTCCAAATGCTCCCCAACTGCAGAGGATTTGCATGATTGCAATGAAGAGCTTTGTGTATTGCTGATTAACTCTGGGGTTATCAGGGAGAAACTTGTCCTTGCCATAAATCCTTGCATTGTTCTAGCTTAATTTTGGTTTTTATTTGGTTTATTTACTTAAGATAGGATTTGTCAATTGAGGTGCTAAGACCTTCCAGAGGAAAGTAATTCAATGATTTGAATAGTCAGAAGAGAGTGTGGAATGTTGTGCCACAGTTCTCTTTTAATGTCCTGACCCAGCTTCCCTAATTGTCATATTCAGTTACTCTGCCTCAAGTTATAACCATTTCCTCTTAAAATTAGGATAAAGATCTTAGGCCTTAGGCAATAGTCATTCCCTCTTAATGTTTGATGGGATAAAGGTCTTTATCCATTTTAGACATCATTAGAATATCAGGAACCTCTCCAGTACCTCCTTCTAATATGCCTGCCTCCATTATGTCATCCTCATCCTAAATTCCTACCCGAATTAGGTCATCCCTATCCAGGTACCTTCCCCATTATGTCATTGTTCTTGTTACCCAATAAAATAATCTTGTTATCAGATCTTCAGGGCTGGATTCTTTGAGAAGATAGTCTCATTCATCCCTGAGACCAAACCATGGATCTATTGGTCCCAGTAAATCTCTCCATTTTAAATAAATTATTAAATTGTTCTCTAGTTGCTATCTTGCTCAGTTTCTCCAGTATTACATAAGAATAAATGGACTTTTCCTTAAAATGATCAGTAGCATTTATTTAAAATCATCAGCAAGTATCATATGTAATGAGGAACGTATTATTTAACAGAGTTAGGAAAAATAATAACTAAGTTCATCTGGAAGAACAAAAGGTCAAGAATTTGAAGGGAATTAATGAAAAAAAAAAATGCCAGTGAAGGTAGCCTACCTGTGCCAGACTTAAAACTATATTATAAAGCAGTAGTCATCAAAACTTAGCTTCCTACTTCCCTCCATTTTCCCAGGAACTGTCCAAAAATCAGAAGAAAATAAATTGTAATTATAATTTGAAGGAATTAAATTGGGCACATAATTGTAGTAAAGTATTAAATCAGGGGCATAGCCCTATACTCATCATTCTTTGCAAGGATAGCTTCAAGTATTTAGGTTATTGGTGGGCAAATTCAGTAAGTGGTTCTTTAATGAATAATTCATAGAATTCTATAAACAGGTATGGATTTTAAAAAAAAATCTCCTTATCATCATGACCACTGAATTTAGAATGCATTGCTTTCTCTATTTTTTACACAATTTATGACAAGGCCAACAATTCAAGAACATAGCCCAACTACAAAGAGCCTTATGTAATGCTGGAGAAACTGAGGCAAGATAGAGATTAGAGAGTATTTAATAATTTATTAAATGGGAGAGATTTACTGGGACCAAATGAATTCATAGTTTGGTCCCAGGGCTTCATGAGACTATCATCTCCAAGAATCCAGCAAACCATGTGAGTTCTCAATGACATATATACACGTGGCTCAGACTCAGGGGGTAGATTGAGGCAGGGCAGAGTCAGAGTGCTGAGAGCATGAAAGGACTCTGACAATCCGGTTCTGACAGGGTGAGGGAGGCATGGGGAATGGGATGACCTAATGGGGGGAGGAACCCGGGAGATGGGGAAAAGCATCTTGATAAGATGGTATCTGACATTCCGATAGTATGGGATAGGAAGAAGCATTCTGATATTCTAAAATATAAGATCTTTTTATCCTTATCAAATATTCTGATTAAGAGGGAGGGGAAGTTTTGCAGGACTGAACCAAATTTGAGCTGATAATTATAAACTGAAGCAGAGAAACTAAGTCAGGACAGGGTCAGGATAATTAGGGAAACTGAGTCAGAATAACATTGATAAGATGTTATTTCCTTGATGCTTCAAGAAAAAAGCACAAGGAAGATTAATTTCAATTTGTTTTCTCTGGGAGAGTTCTGAAAGAAGCAACTATAGTTATAATATGGACATGATTCTGATCTTTCCAATTGTGGAATTCTGTGGCTGTGTAATTTTGGTGGCATATGGAAATAGACTAAATTCTATGGGAAGTCTTTGAAAGGTAAGATTTAACAATTTAGATTCCATTCTGTCTAGAGGTAGGGAGGTCAGTGACTACTTCCTTAAGCTTCTACTGGATGATTTTTTGAGCCCTCTCTCTAATTTCAAATTCTATAATTTCATCTCTTACTACCACCTGGTAACCCTTTACATTGTGTATTATTCACACAACTCTTCAAGATCAACAATTCAATGTCAGAAACAGCACTTTAAGAAATCTAATTAGATGCTTTTGTTTTGGGTTTCAGGAAGGGAAAAGACCTGAGAGATTCATTTAAAACCTCTATTTTCTGTGGAATCATGAGAGGTCTCTAATTGAATCAAGAAATAAGGGTATTTCTCTGAGTTTATGCTAATCAAAAAAGATTGTTCCTTTAAAGGACAGAAAGTTTGTACAATGATGCCAAACTTTCCTTAGAATTAATCATGTGGGATTCTCAGAAAACTACCTCTTATTGCATGTTTGGCATTCCAATAAGTTGCACAAAATCTTGGGGTTGGCTTCATTCTGGGCATGCTTGATGGTGTGTCTTTCCCCCTTCTCATCTCAATTCAGAACAGGCACAGGCATCTCCTTATCGTTGAATCAGTAATAAAAGGGTTAATATTGTGTAAAGATTAAGTCTTTTAATTGACTACTGAGCTAGAAATCCATGTATATATTTAAGGGACAATTCACACATAACCTATTCAGGACTCTCCTTTCTGCCAGCCTTGAAACATAAAAAAAGCCTCTACTGAGTCAGTTATGTGGTAAGAGTCGAATCTTTTCCACTTCATCTTGAGGAAGGGACACTGAAACTCTCTAAAACTCCTTGAAAGAGAGATTCTCTTTGAACCCTGTGTCTGAGGGACCCTGCCCAAGGGAAACAAGATAAACAGCTTCATTGTTATCTAGGTGGGGCTAGCTGAGTTGGAGATTCTATCCCCATTGAATTGGAGAAACACCCATTCAATTCTAAGATTTTCTATTCAATTCCAGCTCAAACTCCACCCACCAGCCCTCATCTGGAGCAGGCCTTGGCTTGTACCTAAGGGTTCAATTATAAAAAGGGCCAATTTTAAATCCTCTCCTCGCAAAAGTCTAACATGCCATGCCAAGGGAACCTCTGCCTGTTGAAATAATATTTTCTTTCAGCGTTATCCTCACTTTAATTTCATCTATTTCCCTAGCAAGACTTTATATCTCTCTGTTGGGATTTCTCTACTAGAAACTTTATTTCTCTGCCAGGACCTTGCCACTAAAGAATTCAGCCTTTCTGAATAGAAAGGCTGACTTCCCAATGCCTATGATAAACTTCTTTTTATCAATCTAGCTTTTGGGGTTCATAAATTCCTTTATGAAGGACCTCTGTGCCACCAGAAGGGAGTTCCTATAATTCCCTACTTTGCACCAATCTTAAGGGGATTTAGGGGAGAAAAACCTCTTCATTTGGTTCCCCAACCCTGAATCTGACACTAATCTCATCATTTAACTTCCTGACCACCAGGAACCCTTATCTCATCATTTTGCTTCCCTAAATCTAATCTCATCAATCTGTTCTTGGCCTCCTAGTCAAGAAAGTGCCTGGAATGGGTCTTCCTCTATTTGTGTCTTCTTTCCTTTGGTACAGGGTCTTATGAGATTTCAAAAGACATTTATTATCTCTACTTAAACTAAATAGCCAGACCCTGGCTACCAGAGTGGTTACATCAGCAGTAATAGTGGTAGATTGGTTGAAAAGACATTGATCAAGCTAAACATAATTGGGAAAATGACAAATGACTAATTAGCAGCCATGGCAAATTAACTTTTTTTATAGAAGTCCTAATGAGGCTTCATTATTAGCCTCTCAACTATGTGTAGTCATTTTTGATTCTTAGTTGTATAGGATGACTTTTTCTAAATGGAAACAAACTACTTTCTCTGTGCTTGATTTATCTGATTCATGTATGAAATCAGGGTGCCTTTTTTCTTCATCTCCTCCCCTTTTATGGGGGAGAACCTTAAATTAGAACTAAAATGGAATTGTTTCTTTACATTCTGTAGTCAGGGTCTAATTGAAACACTGGGAATTCTATATTCCCTCACTGAAAAGACAGGTAACAACAAAGCAAAGATTTTGAGGCAACTAAAGGATAAGGAATGGAGAAAGTCATTAGCCACTGTGGTCACAGCCAAAAAGTACCTTTATAGTCCTGGCGCATGAGTCATTATATATACAATGGACTCCCTTTCTTGATATAGTTAAGCTATTATGAAGTAATCTCATTTAAAGTAGCTTTGGACAGAGTGAATTTTAAGGAGTTATATAATAATACCTTGCTGTCATTTAACACAAATATCACCAACAAAGAAAATCCAAATGAGCTCTTGTCTGAGGTGTGCTAATTTCTTTACTAGGAAATGTTTGAGTTCTGAATGCAGTTGGAGATAATTCTTATTCATAGCTATTCATTATTCCAACTTCAATCCAGTCTCTATGCAATTATAAAGAAATCTAATTTGACTTTTACAGAAATCCTCTGAAACCATATGGAAGTCCCTTTAATTTTCACTGTGAGCATTTATATTTCAAAAATCAGTAAATGTAGATCAGATCTCAATTTATTGCCTTGTCGATTGTTTAGACTTTAAAAAGGAATGGACAAAATGTTCATAAAGCACATTAAACTTCAAAATATTTGTGTGTGTGTAATACCTTGTCTCCATTTGAGTTTGTCAAATATTTTCTAACATTCCTCTATTCTTTTCCCATCCATAGGCAGCTCAATTAAGTTTAGTAATTATTTTTACTATAGGTGGTCAGAGTAAGAGTATGTTTTAGGGAAATTTGGGGTCACTGCTGTACTCTCCACCATATCTAAAGGTTAGACCTTTTGTTCATATATCCTATACGCCTGGAAATTTCTACATGAATTTTGAAATAAAATCTCATAATAATGATGCATATTTGTAAAAAATTATACTTTTAAAGAAGTACTTTCATATATGACATCTTACAAAAGCCTTTTAAGAACCCTGAAGAAAAATTAGGACAAGGAATTGTATCCTCTATTTAAAGATGACTATACTGCTGCTTAGAATGGTTAAATGATTTATCCCAAGTCATAATTAAATGAAGAAAAACGGATATACTGAATTTTTAACAGAAAGCAAACATTCAAAAGCAAATGAAATGAATCAATTCATCATTATTGTCTCTTAGTCAAAGAGGCTAATAATAATATTAGCAATATTTAATTTTAACAAGTCTTGGCTTCTAAAGAGATGAAACAATTTCTTTTCTTGAATTTTTTTCCCTATGGACACACACACACACACATCAAGAGACTGAAGGCATAGAATCTGTGTTTAAAAATTCCATCACAACTACTAAAAATGGATGTGGGAGAGGTGACACAGCCCCTCATGATGATATTACAGAGACTTTAAAAAACTTAAAATACTTTATAAACAATAGCTAGGAGGAGTGATGATAGTTTTATGACCCAAATTCAGGAGACAGGCAGTCAGAGCAAATGTCATTGTTCCTTTTAGAATAATTCAACACTCACTTATTCCTACCTATTGTAGTAGGACTAAGGGTGACCCAGGGTTTACTGCATAATCTGAAATACCAAATTATTAAAGTTTCAAGTGAATGTGTTCCCAAAAGTAATCATCAATTTCTACTTTCCATGGGAATTGCCCCAGCCAAAACAACTAATGTATCCTGAAGTTGGCAGGGCCCAAATGTTTCATTGTGCCTACCCTGTGGTATCACCATATTATAATAGAAACAACAAGATTTAGCAACTGATTGGATGTTGGAGTTGAAAGTCAAGGGTAAATCCATAGTCAATCTACTTCACTAGAAGGATAGAGGAAAACCTGAACAGAAATAGGAAAATTGAAATCTTTTATCTGTGTGTTTATGAGGTGTTAATACAGATTACTTTTTTGAATGTTTTATTTTTCTCAAATGCATTTAAAACACCTCTTAACATTAATTATTTTAAAATTTTTGCTCAGATTCACTCCATCCTTCCTTCCCACTTTATTCCCTGAAACAGAAAGCAATTTGTTATAAATTATACATGTTCAATCCTGCAAAATGTATTTCCATATTAGGTTGGGAAAGAAACTGTGGACAACTCCCCCCTCCCCCAACAAATCCATGAAAAAAAATGCATTGAAGGTCCTTCAGTTCTTTTTCGGGAGGTGAATAGAATTTTTTTCCTCGTGCATTTTTTGGAATTGTCTTGGATTGTTGTATTGCTGAGAATAGCTAACACAGTTGAAAACCATTACAACATTGTTATTGTGTAAAGTTCTGATTCTGCTCCTCACTTTGTAACAGTTCATGTCCTTCCATGAATTTCTGAAATTTGACACCCTCATTTCTTATAGTATAATAGTACTACATTATAGTATTCCATTACAATTATACTCTCCAATTTTTTCAATCATTTTCCAATTGATGGATGTTCCCTTATTTTCCCATTCTTTGCCACCAAAAAAAAAAAAAAAAAAAAAGTTGCTTTAAATGATGTTGCCCATAAAGGTCTTTTTTCTTTTTTATGTCATTTTGGGATACAGATCCAGTTAGTGGTATTGCTGGATCATATAGTATACAGAACTCTATAAACCTTTGAGAATAGTTCTAAATTGCTCTCCAGAAAGGTTGAACCAGTTCACAATTCCATTAACAAAGCACTTTGTCTTAATTTCCCTTATTACTTCCAACATTTATCATTTTCCTTAGAATTATTTTCATTTTTATTTTTCAATTGATATGATTTAGAACTTTTTTCATATGACTATGGATAGCTTTCATTTCTTTGTCTGAAAACTATGTATTATTTATATCTTTTGGCCATTTATCAATTGAGGAATGACATGTATTTTTTATAAAATTGACTCAATTCTTTATATACTTCAGAAGTGATTTCCTTATCAGAGACATGCTATGAAAAGAATTTCTTCCAACAATATGCTTTCCTTTTAATTTTTGATGTACTGATTTGGTTTGTACAAAACTTTTGAATTTGATATAATCTCTCTCTCTCTCTCTCTCTGTCTGGACAGGATCTAATAAAGCGGATAACCTATTATGAGAATTAGGTCTAGAATTTTAGTCTTTCTATCACTTTCTTCAAAGCAATTTTGACATCCTTATTTCTCAAACTGTAAATGAGAGGGTTTAGCATGGGAACAACTATTGTGTAAAAGACTGAGGATACTTTCCCTTGATCCATGTAGTTGATTGAAAATGGCTTTAAGTACATAAATGTAAGGGAGCCAAAGAAGACACCAACTGCTGCAATATGGGAGCTGCAGGTACTGAAGGCTTTTGATCTGCCTTCAGTGGACTGAATTTTTAAAATAGAAGCAATAATCAAAACATAAGAGCAAATAATTATTAGGGTTGGGAAAAAAATATTAAATACATTGGAGGCCAGAGTCACCACTTCATTAACATAGGTGCTAGAACAAGAGAGCTTCAAGAGTGGGAGAAGGTCACAGAAATAATGATTGATGACGTTTTCATTACAGAAGAATGCTCTAATCAAACAACTTGTGTGAGCTGTGGCTCCAGTTAAGCCCAACATATACACCCCACACACCAACCATGAGCACACCTGATAGGACATGATAAGATTATAACGAAGAGGATGACATACAGCAACATAGCGATCATATGCCATCACAGCCAACATTTGACATTCAGAAATGGCAAAAAACCCAAAAAAATAGAACTGTGTCATACATTCAGAGTAGCAGATGATATTCTTCTCAGACACAAAATTCAACAACATTTTAGGAGTGATGACAGTTGATTGGCAAAGATCAATGAAGGACAAACTACAGAGGAAACAATACATGGGGTTGTGGAGATGAGAACTCAGCCCAATAAGTATAATCATGCTCAGATTTCCCACCACAGTGACTACATAAATTCCTAGGAACAGAAAGAAGAGTGGCATCTGGAGCTCAGGCTGGTCTGTCAGTCCTCTGAGAATGAATTCAGTCACTAGTGAATAATTTTCTTTCTCCATTCTTTTTGAGGGTAAAGTAAGACACAATAATCTGCTGACAAGAAGGGGAAAGAAAACAAGAGTTCTCATTGTTAATAGTCTTGACTCTTGAGTGAGACCTCAGACAGAACAGTAAAGATATAATATAAATTCTTCCAATTCTTTGGTCTCTGCCTATTTTCCTATCATAAACTGAATACTGTCAGTCTCCCTGGTATATGACATGTAAACCAGACTATTTGAAAGTACCATGCTTGGACTTTTCCCCTACATGTAGTAATAATTTTGATCCATACAACTATTTAATTTCAAGGGTCTTTACTAACAAAATAAAATGTATGCAAAATATTAAGTATGTATTGCATATATAAAAATTTTAAAGAGCATTGTGGCTCAAGTTCACACAACATATTTACATAAAGTAAAAGAACAGTAAATCAACTTGCCTCAGCAATTCATCAAAGTTTTTGGGTGAGTCTTTGTGAAACTATTTGTAGAATAGTGGCTTTGGAGGTGCTTTTGTAGCTTATCAAATTAGGAATTATTGTATCCATTTTCTTTTTGAAGGTAAGGCAAAGATGTCACAAAGAACTCAGTCATTGCCAAGGGCACATAATTAGAATGCTGTCAGCTATTAACAAATCCGGCTCTCCTCCTTGGGGAGAGTTTTTGAGATCTCAAGACATTTTTAATAAAATGTTAGTTTGATGTATTGATCAATAAGAGAAATTATTTACACTTATTGCACTTAAATTTTGGCACAATATTTGATAAACCATATTATGAAAAATATGAAGTGACACTAACTGGACAAAAGTATAGTTTTGTGGAGTTACACTGGTGGAACACCTCACAAAGAGTAGTCAATAAAGATTTAAATTCAACTTGAAAAGTGGTCCTCAGTAGAGAGTGCTTTAGGGATTTAGGAGTGTTTTGTGCCATTGATCACACACTGATCAATGATTTAGATGATACATTGATGGTTTTCATTGGACACAAATGTTGGAGAGATAAGTAACTCATAATTTGACCAATACATAATTCAAAAATATGCATAATACTTTAGGACAATAGGTTTAATCTATTATGACAAAATGTAATAGAAATAATATAAAATCCTGCATTGTAATTATAGGAATCAGTTCCAAAAAAATTATATGGAGGTAAGTTTAAAGCTTGTTTGATAAAGCTCAGGGGATTCAGTAGACCACAAATTCAATATAACTAAGCATCCACAATGCCAGTCAAAAAAACCACTAAAGTAATCTTTGTTTCAATGGAGAGAGGCTTGCTATCTAAAATTAAGGAAGTAATAGTCTTACTACACTCTACCTTGGTCAAACCACTATTAGAGTATTATTGCCAGTTCTGTTTATCATACTTGAGGAAAGACACTGATAAAGTAGATAATATTCAGAAAAGGGCAGTGAAGGTTATAAATGATCTTGCAAATATGCCACATGAATATAACTTGAATGACTCGTGAAAACTTAGCATGGAGAAGGGAAGAAACAGTTGGACATAATAACTATTTCCAAGTACTTTAAAGACTGTTACTTTTAAATCACATTAAACTTGTTCAGTTTATCCCTAAAGTATAGCACCAAGGACAAAGTGTGAATGTTGAGAAGAAGCAAATCTTGATGTGAGGATAGAATCCCTAACAAGTATTTTTCTTCTCAAAAAAAATGGTTTTATTTGATAGATAATGAGTTTTTTTTTTTTTTTTCCTTCAAGTAGACTGGATAACCTATTATTACTTTACTGAATATTTGGATAGAGTTTTCAGGTAGGATTTGAACAACATGAAAATTCCCTTCCAACTCTCAAATTCTACATTTCTTTAGTTCTGAGAGGGAATTCCTCATTCCTCCAGATTCACTTTGTATTTTTTAAACTTGCTGAACCCAGTCTTTTGCTGTGTGCAATTGAGTGGGCAATGGGTAGAAGATAATGTAGACATATTCTTTCTTTTGCAAGTTCCAGAATTCCCATGCATCTTTTTTACTAGAATGAAGAACACAATTAAATTAATCAAATACTCACCTTCTATGATCTTAAATCTTAAATCCTCTTCATTCACAGGCTCATAGCAGGCTAATGTTTTCTATGAAAATTACAATGGTTATGGCACAGAGACTTCTAATCCTTTTTAGTGATGATGAGGATGAGAATATAGAATTCCATCTCTAAAATGTGCTAGATATTGATTTGATCTGATGATGATCATGTTTAATTGTGCCATTATGCAGAATTTCCTCTTCAATTATAGGTAAGGAAATAGCATTTACTCATGTATACAAAGCTCTTGATGATGTACCTTAGGGGTTTTATAGTTATCAAAGAACTGGGACCTTATTAATTATACACAGAGGTTCCCACAGGAGCTCATCTCACAAGGTATTCCCTTTTTCTGGAAATAAGTCATTATTGTTTTCTGTTAGTTCCTAATTTTTTGTCTTTTATATATGCCCTTTATCTTCTCAGAATTTAATGCCAGTACTTTCCTGAGAAATCTGTTATATGGGGCCAATTTATTTGAATTGAGTATTTGAAGGTTTGGTGCAGTTATTAAAAAAATGATCATTCCCTGTGGTTGAAGTAGCTTGAATTCAAGTCTTATGGTAATTGAGAAAGTTGGGCATCTGCCAGGTCTGATGGCTCACAGAAGGTATAGAAAAGAAGTATAAGAATTCGTAACTAAACTTATTGGAAAAGAGATAAAGTGAATTAGAGTTCCATAGCTGATAATAAGGACCTATAATGTTTAGGATGGTTATTGGAAGAGATTGAGTAAAAGTCTGAAGACAGCAAGGTTAAGCAAAGAAAAGGCAATTTTTCTTCTTGGTTCTGTGGTTAAAAAGGTATGTAAGAAAGCACAAAAAGCCTTGAAAAAGGTGCCCATAAAAATGTGTTTAGTAGAATACCAGATTTCAATGAACATCAGAAAATAAAAATAATATGACAAAAAGGATTTGGGATCCAAGGGATTTATTTATAATGAAAGAGAGTTGTAGAATGTATTGTGTAAAATGCATGAGCAATAGAGCTTAGGCTAGGTTAAAAGTATTTAGAATGTCCTTTCTTAATTGTTGATTTCTCTTGTATTTATTTTTGCTGATCCTCAATGCCTAATTTATGGATTTTTTTGTCCAAGCATTATATTTGAAGAACTTTATGCCTTTAAGTGAGTCCTACTAGCGAACTGTAGTGACTGAGATATCCTTTGGTTTCATTAACTTTTTATTTATGCAAAGAAGGGTGAATGGTAGGCTTTGCTACCAAAAAAAAAAAAAAAATAAAAGAAAAGGTAAGCCTCCTGCATGTCAACACCTGATACGAAACTCTGATGTCCTTATGCTAATATACATCTGAGTTTTTTTTCCTATCCCTGGATAAGTTCATATGTGTTAGTCTAAATGCTTAGGGAAATTTTCTTTTAAGACTTTACTGGATATAAGAAAATCCAGTCACAGGCCTCAGACATGAGAAGAAATCTTTCTCAAAACCTTTAAGTGACTTGTCTGTCTGTCTGTCTGTCTGTCTGTCTCTCTCTCTCTCTCTCTCTCCATATATATATATATATGAGTATATAAAAATCTTCTAAATTCAGAAAAACATAAGAGGGTAAAAGGATAGAAAGGGAAAGGGAATAAGTGAGGGATTTTTAGAGGGAACTCTTCACATCAGATTGAAGTTAAAGAAAGAACAACAAAAATTTAGAAGGGAATAAAAGTCTTCTAAATTTATAAAGAAATAAGAGGGTGATGAAATAGGATAAGGGGGAAATATGTAGATTAATGGGAATTGAATAGAGAACAACAATATATCTCTGTTAGGTGCTAAGTCAATGGAATGGATAGAATTATCTAATTTAGCATGGTACTTAACAATTCTCTAGTTTAGTAATGTATTTACTAGAATTCCATGAGATTCACACCTTTAAGAGAGTAGAATGAAGGATGCTAATTGTGGATAGGAGTACAATGGAATGATCCAGCTTTCCATTAAAGGGAAAGGACTAATGGAATAAAAGAGAATTAGATACCATTAGGAAAGACCTCAAAGGATAAGTAGATAGTCTGAGGATATAGAACACCTTTCCATCATAATCTCAAAACAGAAAGCTAAATAGCTCAAGCAAGTAAGTTGATCTATGTCTGGAATACCAAGTGGACAGCAGGGAATAGAAGAGATCAGGCAGTGTATAGGTCAAAAAGTCCTCTCAGACCTGCATATTTTTCACAAGTGCACAGACAAGTTGCTTCAACTTCTTAGCAGCCAGGCACGCAGCCACTAGTACTTCCTCATGATTAGCTGCCTCCCAGTTTTCATAGTCCAATACTGATTTGTTGTGAAAAGGGAGAATCCAAAGACTCAAAGGTCACAGTGCCTGGCCATTATCATCTCTGGCACTTGGCCCCTAGTTTCTACAGAAAATGACACTGCAATGATTTCAAAGTTGGGTCCTCTTACCACAACATAGGCTCCTTCCTTGGTCATTCTTATTCCATTTCTTTCCATATGCAATGGGCCTGTTGTCTCAGAATCCAGTCATAGGCATCAGACATAAAAAGAAATCTTTCTCCAAACCTCTCATCCCTGGGGCCTCTGAGTGGATTTTGATCACTGAGGCCTACTAAATTGATATGATTTTGGATCAACAAAACATCCCCAACTTGATATTCAGGGTTCAGCCCACCAGTAGCATGAGTGACAATTAAAATGTGAACATTCATAAATTGGAAAACTCTCAGGGAATGCTACCTTCCAGAGTGGGTAGCCTCCATATACAGGGAAATTGCCAAAAATTTATTTTTAGAGCTAGAAAAAATAATAAAATTCATCTTGGAGAACAAAAGGTCAAGCAGATCAAGGGAACTGATGTGTTATTGGCAGTGCAGAAAGTTGTGGGAACTGGGGTGGAGAATCCCCTCTGTTTGGTGCAGGTACAATGTGAAAGAATTCACAAACTCAAAATCTGAATATGGCAAGAAAAATGATTTTTATTGGCACTGAGAAGCCAGCTTTGCTAGGAAGACAGACTTCTTAGTGGCAAGAGGTCTTATTAGGGAAATAAAGGTTAGTACTGAGAAGAGGATATTTTCACAGTGGGCAGGAGTCCTAGCAGTCAGCTTTTGCTTCTTTGGCAAAGGATAATCCTACTTGGGACCTCTGCAGACATTTAAAGTTCAAAATTGTCTTTTAAGAAATCTGAGGCTGGAACTTCTATTAAATGAGTTTCAATGCCCTGGGTCTAGATTTCTAATTGAAAAGAAAGTATTTATCTTGGAGTTTCATATCACTCAATAGGATCAGGGCCAGATCTCCAACTAAACAAGACCACTTAAGTTTGAACTATTGGGAGTGGTCTTGGGCTAATCTTCCATTCAATGGAGAGTGCAGCTAGTCAACTATTCAAGAACTATTCCCAAAGGGCTATCAAACTCTACTTTCCCTTTCATCCAGCAATACCACTGTGGAGTCTATATTCCAAAGAGGTCAGAAAAGAGGGTAAAGGACCCATATGTGCAAAAATATTTGTAGCAGCTCTTTTTGTGTTGGCATGGAATTAAAAATTGAGTGAATGCCCCACAACTGGGGAATGTCTGAATAAGTTATGGTATATGAATGTAATGAAATATTATTATTCTACAAGAAATGATGAGCAGCCTTATTTAAGAAAAGCCTGGAAAGACTTACATTATCAAATGCTGAGGGAAATAAGCAGAACCAGAAGATCATTGTACATAGTAATAGAAAGATTATGTCATGATCAACTGAACGAGATGAGGTGAGATCTTTCAAGACAGTTGTGAAAATCGAGTAAGGCTTCATCTACTTCAGAGTTTGAGTAGGCCTGAAGGACTTTGAGGATTTAGTCAAGGGCATAATTGAGTCCCCTTCCTGCTATCCTCCCATGACATCATTTCCTCCCTATTTCAGTCAAATATGGGCAACTATGTACTTATTGGTCAAGTTGAATTTCTTGGGTAGATCTCTAGTTTAGAATGTAAGACCCTAAGCCAATTAGGATGAGGGTCAGTGTTGGGAGGGGGTATTTGCCTTAGGGATTAATAGTGTTAACCCTGCCCCAGAAGGTGCTTCCTCCCTTTGATTGTCTGCTGTAGGGGTGGGATGCCCTTCTCTCGAGAATGTATAATAAACTTTGCTTTGCTTCTAGAGATCTCTCCAGCTTTTTATTAAATGGTGACCCCTCACCATTTCTGTACTACACACAACTATGATAGACTTAGCTCTTCCCAGGAATGCAGTGATCCAAGACAATTACAGCAGACTTGGGATAGAAAATGCCATCTGCATCTAGAGAATTATGGAGACTAATATGAAAATACTATGTTTTTTTCTTTTTCTTTCTCATGGTTTTCCCCTTTTGTTCTGATTTTTCTTTTACAACATGACTAATATGGAATGTGTTTAAAATGATAGTACATGCATACCTTATATGAGATTGCTTGCTGTCTTGGAAAGAAAGAAAATAAGAGAGGGAGACAGAAAAAACTGGAACTCACAATTTTAGAAAAATGAAAGTTGAAAACTATCTTTAATTGGAAAAGTAAAATACTACTTAAAAAAAAAGATAGCAATTGCTCCTGGGTACACTGAGTAAACATAATAAAAATGAAAATTCTACATAAATTACTCTATTAATTCAGTGCTATCAAACTATCAAAAATTATATTATAGGAATAGAAAAATAGTAACAAAATTGGTCTGGAAGAACAAAATTTGAAGAACATCAAGAGAATTAATGAAAAAAAAAAAGTGAAGGAAGATGGCCTATTCACACCAGATCTCAATCTGTATTATAAAATGTAGTCATCAAAACAATCTGGTACTGACTAAGAAATACTGTGGTGGATTAATGGAATAGATTCAGTACATAATACATACTAGTAAAAGATCAGAGTAATTTAGTGTTTGATAAATCCAAAGATTCTGTAGATAGGGGGAACTCTGAGTGAGGTATAAGACTCTTCAGCCCAGAGGGAAGATGCTGACAGTGTCTGGTTCAGCTCCCCATCTCCCCTAAGGGCTTTCAGCTTTGCTGAGAAGTCACAGGCTGGTGACAACCTGTGTTGTAATTAAAGCAAAGTGAGACCAGGTGTCAAAGAGTCATCTACATGCAATAGCAAGTTATTTATGTGGTCCTGCATGCAGTATATAGTTAGTGCAGGTGCAGTGTTGCTATGGTTATGTAAGGGTATTAGAAAATAAGGCTGAGAGAATTTGGAGTAAATGAACTCCATGTTTGACCATTCATGGGAGTCCCGCTTGTTTACTCCTCTTCCAAGGACTTGGGCTGGTACCGAGATCCTCCAGAGAACTACTCTGGGTGGTATATTTGGTGCTTAAACATGCGGCCCTAAAAAGTAGGGTACACAGCACCTCGACGGATGCTATCAGTGAGTTTAATGAATGTAGACGGTCTGAACTCTGAAAAGGTGTACTTGAATCAGGAACAGCAGGGTGCTTATAGATAACCATCTACTCAGTGAGAGATAATGGTTCTCTAAACATAAAGTTAATATAATAATGTTTGTTGCTGCTTTGCAGAAAAGGAGATAAGTATTATGCTGAAAAGGTGCTTGGCAGTTCTCCATTTCCCAGCCTACCTTCACTTCCACATAAGCCCCTGCATGAGCTTGGGGTATCTTCTGCTTCCAGATCCTCCTCCCTCAATTCTGCCTTCAATTGCTGGAGAAGGAGGAGGGGAAGGGGTGGTGACACCATCAGCACCTTCAGCATAGTTTTGTCCTGCTACGTCCAGAGGCAAGGCAAAAGAGAAGAGATATCTTACATCAGTTCAGATTACTATAGAGTACTTCAGGTTTTTTAAGCAGGGCTGCTATTGAAGGCCTGCCAGTACTCTCACCTGTTCCCAACTAATACTCTAGTGTGGGTGGAAGAGTGCTCCTTAACCAGTGAAAAAATCCAGGCCTTATTAGATGTAGCACAGGAGCAACTTGACTAAGGACATCTAAAACCTTCTCTAAGTCCTTGGAATTTTGCTGTAAAAAAGAAATCTGGAAAATGGAGGCTGCTGATTGATTTAAGAAAAGTGAATGAACAAATGGAAACTTTAGAAACTCTTTAGCCTAGACTTTCATATCCTACTCAATTGCCTAGAGAATGGCCTCTTTGGGTTATAGACATTAAGGATTGTTTCTATTCTATCCCTCTAGATAAGGAGGATATGAAAAGATTTGCCTTTTCAGTGCCCAGCATTAACTTAGCTGAGCCTTATAAAAGATTTGAATGGACAATTTTACCACAGGGAATGAAAAATAGCCCTACTATGTATCAAATGTATGTTGCTGATGCTCTTACTCCAGTAAGAAAAGCATTTCCAAGTTATATTGTTACATTACATGGATGATATCTTGGGGTGTGCACCTGAAGAGCAAATGTTAGAAGCATGTCTACAAAATACCATAGAAACAAACACTAAGGAATTACAGATTGCACATAGCCCTATGAAAAATTCAAAGGCGCACTCCTTTTCAATATTTAGGTTATGAAGAACATCCTAAGGTACTTAACAAATACTTTCTTTAAGAAGAGAGAAGTTGAACACCTTAAATGACTTTCAGAAATTGATAGGAGATATCCAATGGATGCAACCAATGTTAAATTTAACTATCTATCAATTATAACCATTATATGACATTTTAAGGGGAGACAGTACTTTAAATTCACCACGCCAGCTTACAAAAGAAGCTCAAGAGGCTCTGAGAGAGATTGAACTGGCTTTATCCCAATGTAGTTGAAAGAGTCACTCAAAAACCATTGGAAATATCAGTTTTTGCTACAAAAAAAGCACTACAGCAGTCCTTCATTAAGGAGACAATGTGACCAAGTGGGTGACTCTCCAAGCACAGCCAGACCAAAGCATTATTTCTTACCCAGTGCTTGTGGCTAGAATCTTATTAAAAGCCATTAAGCAAGTAATACAATTATCTGGGATAGAACCTGACAAGATTTATACTTTCTATACCAATGCACAAATTAATGTATGCTGTGAAACCATCCCAGAGTGGGAAATTTTATTGACTACAGCTCCAAATTTTATACATGGGTCTCCCTTAAAGATAACCCGGCTATTACATAATTGGCCATGGATCTTTGAAAATAAGGTTTCTAATGTTCCTCTTAAAGGACCAACTATCTTTACAGATGCATCAAAACATAACATTCTTGCTTTATTTTCTCCTGACATAGTTATAAAAAAGTAGTCAGGACTTCTTTTCAATCCACTCACCAGAATTAATTTAATGCAATTATGCTAGCTCTTATTATCCAGGAGATGCTAATATAATATCTGATTCAGCTTATTCAGTAGGTGTGGTAGAAAGAATTGCCACTGCCCAAATGCAATTTGTAGTTTCTACCATATATCAGTTCTTTAAGGAACTTCAAGGGCAAGTGAGAAAATGTCCAGATAAGTATTATATCTTGCATGTCTACTCTTATATGGGACTTCCAGGTCCTATTTTTTTTAATAGAAACTTAAAGACAGATCACCTTCTCACCATGTTAGCCAACATTCCTTTATTTCAGGCAGCCCAAGAATCTCCTTCTAAATATCATCACACTGCTCAATCTTTACGTCTTCAGTTTGGGATAACAAAAGAGGAAGCTAGGAGCATAGCAAAAGCCTGTACAGCTTGCCTTCCTTTCCATACTCTTACACTCCTTCCAGGAAAGAACCCTCATGGGAGACCCAATGAAATTTGGCAAATGGATGTGACCCCTCATAAATCTTTTGGTCATCTGTCTTTTATCCATGTTGTAATGGACAACTTTTCAGGATTTACTTTTGCAGTACCAGCAGCAAAAGAGAGAGCCCAAGTGGTCACTGAAAGAAGTGTGTGTGGTTTTGAATTGATAGTTATATTTTCTATACCTTCCTACTGGAACTCATGGAAGTCTTTCATAGGTATCTTGTTTATTCATATTGTCTGTTTTATTACTACTAGCTTGTGTGATATTACTATTTGCTTATGTGATTCCTCCCATGCTGATGGATTTAACAACTGATATATACCTGCTTCAATTAAAACAAAAGAAAGGGAGAGATGTAGAGGGATACAGATAGTGGGGAAACTTGGGTGAGGTATAAGACTCTTCCACCCCAGAGGGAATCTGCTAACACTATCTTGTTCTGTTCCCCATCTCTCCTAAGGGCTCTCAAACTTCCTGAAAAGTCAAGGAGTGGTGATAACTTGTGTTGTAATTAAAGGAGAGTGATACTAAGTGGCAAAGAGTCATCTACATACAATAAAAGCAAGTTGTTTATGTGGCCCTACATTAGTGCATGTGCAGTGAGCTATGGTTATATAAGGGTGTTAGGGTATACGAGGCTGAGAGAATTTGGAATAAACAAACTATATTTGACCATTCATGTGGGTTCCTGCCTCATAACTCCTCTTCTAAGATCAAGAACTCAGGCTAGTACCAAGATCCTCCAGAGAGCTTGTCTAATCTGTACAAGATTCAAGCTTAGGGGACAACTACTAGACAAAATGGAAAACAATATTGCAAAAACTAAATATGGATCAACACCTTACAACAAGTACCAAGATAATATCCAAATGGATTCATGAGTTACACAAAGAGTGGAATATAATGGACAATTTGGGGAATCATGGAATAGTATAAGTGTCGGATCTATGTATAAAGGAAGAATGTGTTATCAAACAAGAGACAGACAATATGATAGGAAATAAAATGGATAAATTGGATTACATGAAACTTAAAAGTTTTGCACAAAGCCAATAAAACAAATATTAGAAGGAAAGCAGAAATATGGGTAGAAATTTTACAATAAGTATCTGTGACAGAGGTTTATTCCTCAAAATATGTGGAACCAAGTCAAAATTAGATGAATAGGTCATTTTTCAATTGATCAATGGTACAAAAATATGAACAACCAGTTTACAGACAAAAAAAGTTAAAGATATCTATAATCATATGAAAAAATTCTATAAATCAATCCCAATTAGACCAGGGGTTCTCAACTACGGCTCGCAGGCCAGATGCTGTGGGCTGAGGATGTTTATGTGGCCCACCGGGTTATGGCAAATGGGCTGAGGGGTGGAGACAGAGTGTGAGCTTTTGTTTTTACTGTAGTCTGGCCCTCCCACAGTCTGAGGGACAGTGAACTGGCCCCCTATTTAAAAAGTTTGAGGATCACTGGATTAGACAAATGCAAATTAAAACACATCTAAGTACCACCTCACAAAACATTGCCTAATATGACAGAAAAGGAAAATAATAAATGTTAGAGGGAATGTGGGGAACTTGGAAAATTAATGCACTGTTGGAGGACTTATGAAGAGATCCAACCATTCTGGAGTGAAATTTGGAAATATGTCCAAAGGCCTATAAAACTGCATGTCCTTTCATCCAGCAGTAGCACTGCTAGATCTGAATATCAAAGAGAAAAAAAAGGTGGAAAGGAGAGAATGTATTTGTACAAAAATGATTACAATGACTGTTGTTGTGGCAGAAAAAAATTAGAAATTGAAGAGATGCCTATCAATTCTAGAATGGTTGACCAGTTTTAGTATATAATTGAAATGAAATATTGTGTCATAAGAAATGATGAGCAGCTACTGTTTCTGTATCTCAAAGGGATCATAAAAGAGAGGAAAGGCCCCATATGTGCAAAAATGTTTCCAGCAGAACTTTTTGTAGTGGCAAGGATTTTGGAAATTGAGGGGATGTCCCTTAGTTGGGGAATGACTGAATAAGTTATGGTATATGAATGTAATGGAACATTATTTTTTTTCTATTCAAAATGATGAGCAGTCTGATTTCAGAAAAGCCTGGAAAGATTTACATGAACTGATGCCGAACAAAGTGAGCAAAACAAACAGCAAAACAGGAACAAGAAGATTATGTGATTATCGGCTGTGATTGGCTTGGCTCTTCAACTCCAAATGACTTGTGAAGAAAAGAGCTGTCCACATCCAGAGAGAGAACTATGAAGACTGAATGTATAGTGTTTCCACCTTTTTGTTGTTGTTTGTTTGCTTGTTTTTTTTCCCTTGTGAATTTTTCCCTTTTGATCTGATTTTTTTTTTTTTTTTCTCATCATGATGAATACCAAAATATGTGTAGGAGAATTGCACACATTCAACTTCTAAGCAGACTGTTTGCAAAGATTTACCAAAGTGAATGTTGAAAACTATTTTTGCACGTATTTGGGAAAATAAAATAGCATTAAAAAAGAAATGAGGAGGAGGAGGATTTCAGAAAAATCTAGAAAGAGCTACATGAACTGATATGGAGTAGAGTAAGCAGAACCAGAAGAACAGTGTACACTGGAACAATAATATTATATGATGAATAACTGTAACTGACTTATAATGCTTAATATAATACAATGATTCAAGAGAATTCTAAAAGGTCTTATCAAAAATGGGATATAAATCCACAGAAGGAATTGGTGAATTCTAAAGTGAAGACCAAAACAAATTATTTTGATTTTGTTTTTATTAGAGTTTTCTTCCACAAAATTACTAATATGGAAATTCTTTACATGACTTCACATGTAGAACCCATATCATGTTGCTTAATATTTTAGGGAGGGGATAGGTAAGGATGGGAGGAGGAAAACTGGGAATTCAAAAGTTTTTGAAAATAAATATTTAAAATTGTTTTAACATGTAATTAGGGAATAACAATCAAACTACTGAAAAAAAGTATTTGTAACTCATTCAGTCATTCATTTCTATCCTCAGTACAGCACATTGTGCAGCATATCTACTTAATATTTGCTCAGATAAGTTGACATGTGAATTTCTGAGAATGTTGGTGGAATTATATCACTAGGGACTCAAGACCACTCATTTGTGAGATTAATCATTCAGAACTCCATTAGCAAGGAAGGTGAGGGAGGGAGGCCATGGCAGAATTGGCAAAAGTTTGGAAGAGGACATCTTGGTCTTCTGTTTTGCAGCTTCAAGAGAGAAAACAAATGGTTTTATCTAACAATCTTCTCCCTTGTCAAGAACAGGGAGTGATCAAAGTTTTAAGAAGTGCCCTCAACTTTCTGAACCCTAACTCAAATAAATTGGTCCCACATGGCAGAATTCCTCAGCAAAACACTGACATCAAAGTTTGAGATATTTATGTACACAAAGGGTAAGAATTAGGAGGTAAGAGAAAATAGTAACGAATTCTCTCCCGAAAAGGGCTAATCCCTTGTGAAATGAATCTCTGTAGGAGCCTCTCTCTGAGTATTATTAATGAGATCCCAGGAACTTTCTCAATAACCAGATAGCCCTCAAGCTATATCATTAAGAGCTTTGTTGACATGAGTAAATGCTATTTCTTTATCTATATTGAAGAGGGAACTCTATATAATGTCAAAATTCAAAAGATCATCTTCAGATCAAATCAATTTCTAGAGCATTTTAGAGATGAGTAAATCATAACTAAAAAGGCTTAAAAGTTTCTGTGCCATGACCATAGTAAGTTTCATAGAAGACACTGACATGCCAAGAGCATATAAATGAAGAGGATTTAATATCCAATGATATAGGGTGAGTGTTTGATTAATTTGATGGTTTTCTTCATTTTAACTTAAAAAGATGCATGGAAATTAAAGGACTTGCAAAAGAAAGGATATGTCTACAATCTATTCAACCTATCACTCAATTGCCCAGAGCAAAAGACTGGGGTCAGCTGGTTTGAAAAAAAGAAAGAGAATCTGGACTATGGGGAACTCCTTTCAGAATTAAAGAAATGCAGAATTTAATACTTGAAAGGGAATTTCCGTCTAGTTCAAGTCCTACCCCACAAATCCACCCAAATACCCACTAAAGTAATGAAACTTATAAAATATTTGCTTGAAAAAGAACACATTACCTACCAACAGAGAACTTTTCCTTTTGGAATAAAAAAAATACTTGCTAGGTATTTTATCCTTACGTCAATGTTTCTTTGCAACATTCACACTTTGCTTTTGGTGCTACACTTTGGGGACAAACTCAAAAAGTTTAATCTCATATTAATGATCTAGCAATCATTAAAATATTTGAAAAAACAATTGCCATGATCCTTTCCTTTTCCATGCTAACCTTTCACAAGTCATTCAATTTATACTCATATAGCATATAGTTAAGATTATTCATGACCTTCATTGTCCTTTTCTGAATATTGTCCTTTGTCAATGTTCCTCAACTATGACAAACAGTATAAGAAACAGTATTCCAACTATGAATTAACCAATGTCCATATTTTTTGAAACTGATTCCTGTATTACAATGCAGGATTTTTCATTTGTTCCTATTTAATTTGATCATACTAGATTAAGACTTTTATCCTTTTATCATGAATATTTTTGAATCATGAATTGGTCAAACTATGAGTAACTTCTCTCTTCAAGATTTGTGTCCAGTGAAAACCATTAATGATGTCATCCAAATCATTGATCAAGGAATGATCACTAATACAAAACAGAATACTAATCCCTAAAGCACTCTTCCAGGGACCCTTTTCAAGTTGATATTAAATCATTAATGACTACTCTTTGCAAGGAGTTCCACCAAGTGTAAATCCATGAAATTACTTTTGTTCAGTTCATGTCACCTCACTTCACATTTTTCATATGGTTTTATCAATTATTTTGACAAAATTTAAGTACAACTATACCATTTCTTTTATTGACCATCAAATCAATCAACTATTCTATTCAAAAATTTCTTGAGACCTTAAGAACTCTCCTCACAAAGGTTAAATAGATTTCTTACCAGTTTACAGAATTCCAATTATGTGCCCTTGGCAATGACTGAGCCCTTTTCTTTACTTTTGAAAGTAAAGAGGCTATAGTTTTGACTCCAAAATATGATAAGCTACAAAGATAATTGTTGGGAGCTCAAAAGCCACTGTTTTGTGAATAGAGTTCCATAAAGAGTCAAAAGTTTTGATGATTTGCTCTGAGGAGAAAGTAATTTGGGATTTTATCTCTTATGTATACTTGCCATGTGAACACGTTTCAGTGTTCTTTTGAAAAAAAAAAATTAAAGTTTTGGTTCCAAATTCCTTTCCTCTTTCTTTCTCTACTCTCCCCCTCTCCCTGTGATTGTAAAATATTTCCATATCAACCATTTTTACAAGAATTAAATAAAACAAAAACAAAATTTGAAAGAAACTGAAAATAGCATACTTCAGTCTGATTTCAAATATCAGTTCTTTCTGTTAAGGTCGATATCATGAATTCTTCATCATGAATTCTTTAGAATTTTTTTGGATGATTATATTGCTAATATAATAGCTAGTAGCTATCATATAGAATAACTAAAACATTCACACTTCTTTATAATACAATATTGCTTTTACTATGTACAAAATTCTCCTTATGTACAAAATTCTCCTGGTTATGTTCACTTCACCATGCATCAGTTCATGTAAGTCTTTACAGATTTTTTTCTAAAATAATTTTCTTTGACACTTCCTATAGCACATTAATATTTCATCACAAGCATATGCCACTCTTGTTTAACCATTCCCAAATTGATGATCATCCCTTTGCTTTCCAATTTTTAACTAGCATAAAATGAGATGTTATAAATATTTTTGTACAAATAGATTTTTCCTCCTTTTGTGAATGTCTTTGGGATATATGACTAACAGAATTGCAATGTTATATATTGGCTTTGGGGCATAGTTCCAAATTGGTCTGTAGAACTGTTGGATAAGTTTACAACTCTACCAACAGTATATTAGTGTCCTGGTTTTCCCACATTAACTCCAACATTTATCTTTTTTCCTGTCATATTAGCCAATCCAATACATGTGAAATGTCACCCCAGAGTTGTTTTAGTTTGCTTTTTTCTAACTGATAATGACTTAATGTATTTGCTTTGGTTTCTTTGTCCAAAAATTTTTTGTTTATAAGATTTGCCCATTTATCAACTAGGAAATAACTTGTATGTTTGTGAATTTGATTCAGTTCTCTATATATTTGAGAAATAAGATCTTTAGTAGAGATATTTGTTGCAAAATCTCTTACTTCCAATTACCTGGTCTTCTCATAATTTTGTTTGCATTGGTTTTATTTGTGCAAAAGCTTCCTAAGTTTATATAATCAAAATTATATATTTTACATTTAAGTGCTCTCTATATCTCATTGAGTCCTCAATTTTTACCTTATCCATAATTATTACAGAAAATTTATTCCATGTTCTCTTAATTTGTTTATGATATTATCCTTTCTGTATGAATCATATACCTATTTTGAACTTATCTTGATATTCAGCATGACATATTGGCCTATACCTAATTTCTGTCATACTGTTTTTCAGTTTTCCAAGCAATTTTTGTCAAATAATGAGTTTTTATTCCAAAACCTTCGACCTTTGAGTTTATTATAGACTAGATTACTATGGTCATTTAATAAAATAATCCTCAATGTTCTACAAGTATTTCATATATTGTAATATTATATATATATATTTTTTTTATTTTGTAAACAAATATCTTTAGAAATAATTAGATAAATAAAATAAATTATTATTATTGTATGTGGGAGAGAAGGTCAAGCAAGTCTACTTTACATACTGTATATACCTACAAGGTTGATAGTCTTCAATTTATGAAGGAAAACTGACAGAGACAAAAGAATCATAAGAATTTATATAATAATTGTATTGTTCTTTCTGATATTTCACTCAAGACTGGGAGTAATGAGGACTCTTTTTTCTCTTCTTGTGAACAGATTCTTGTTTTTTCTTCTTATCCTACACTCAAAAAGAATGGAGAGAGGAAATTATTCACTAGTGACCGAGTTCATTCTCATAGGATTGACAGACCAGCCTAAGCTCCAGCTGCCACTCTTCTTCCTATTCCTAGGGATTTATGTAGTCACTGTGATGGGGAACCTGGGCATGATTATACTTATTGGGCTGAGTTCACATCTACATAACCCCATGTATTATTTCCTCTGTAATTTGTCCTTCATTGATTTCTGTCAATCAACTGTCATCACACCCAAGATGCTGGTGAATTTTGTGTCAGAGAAGAACACAATCTCTTATTCTGATTGCATGACTCAGTTCTATTTTTTTGGGTTTTTTGCCATTTCTGAATGTCAAATGTTGGCTGTCATGGCATATGACCGCTATGTTGCTATATGTCATCCCCTCCGTTATAGTCTTATTATGACCTATCAAGTATGCTCATGGTTGGTGGGTGGAGTGTATGCATTGGGCCTAATTGGGGCAACAGCTCATACAGGCTGCATGCTTAGAGTGTTTTTCTGTAAAGAATATGCAATTAATCATTACTTCTGTGATCTCCTTCCACTCTTGAAGCTGTCTTGTTCTAGCACCTATGTCAATGACATAGTGACTCTGGCCTCCAGCACGTTTAATATCTTTTTCCCAACACTGACCATTATTTGCTCTTATGTTTTTATCATTGCTAGCATTTTAAAAATTCAGTCCACTGAAGGCAGATCAAAAGCCTTCAGTACCTGCAGCTCCCACATTGCAGCAGTTGGTGTATTCTTTGGCTCTCTTGCATTCATGTACCTGCAGCCATCTTCAGTCAGCTCCATGGATCAGGGGAAAGTGTCCTCTATCTTTTACACTATCATTGTGCCCATGCTAAATCCCCTCATCTACAGTCTGAGGAATAAAGATGTCAAAATTTCATTGAGGGAACTGATAAAAAGAACATTCTAGTAAAAAGAGAATTGCATTAGTGGAGACTGAAAAAAAAGGAAGATAGAAGGCTATAAAGAACATTCTAGTAAAAGAAGAAATGGAGTGATGGATTTAATGGAGACTGAAAAAGGGAGAAAGATTGAGGAACAGAGACAGAGATTTGGAGAAAGACAGACACAAAAAGAGACAGACAGATAGATAGAAGAGGCAGAGAGAGAAATTTGTAGAAAGCAGATACTCTGCCCCCTATCTATATTTCCTTAGAAGACCAACTTACATGTACTTTGGGAACTTCTCAAGCCAGTAAGCTTTTTCCCTCCCCACATTTAGCCTCCTGTTATCTGCCTGATTTGCATTCCAAGTGGTTTTCAAAATTCAACAATGGACAGACCTACTCTTGATATTTTATAGAGTTGGATTAACTATTTTAAATATCCTTATTGCAGATAAACTGTGTGCAGTTTTTCCAAATGCCCTTCTGTGAACTATCTGCAATTTTTGTCACTAGAGGTTAGCTATTCAAGATAATGTTATTTAGAATGCTAAAGCTACAGGTCCAAACCATTGTTTTTCAGCTAAAGAAACTATATCTAAAAGAGGATTACTTATTTGCTCTTAGCCCTAGAACTGGCCAAGAACATTGAATCCAATTCTCTTGATTCTTGACTTTTTTTCTTTTCCAATACAACACATAATCATCTGGACAAAAGAATTGAATGGAGGGAAAAACAATTACAACTTTAAATGTGAATGGATGTGTAAGAAGTGTTAAGAGCCCATCCTGTAACACCATAATAGATGGACTCTTGGTAAGGAGAGAAGTGGTTCTGGGAGACAGAGAGGCACTGTATTTTCCTTCTTATCTCGGGAAAATAAGATTTTCTAAAGTTCAGCATCATAAGCCAGTACAAGAATCTGAATTTTCAGACAGAATTTTGCTATACTAAATGTTTTAAATCTGACCATGCTACAGTTGAGGGAATGACAGGCATTTTCAAAAATTTTATCAACATATTTATGGGGCTTGCTGGTTTTTATCCTTTCCCTTTTTTTTCTTTCTTTTCTTTATAAAGTATTCTTGCAAAGGAAGACTCTGAGAAACAAAGCTACCCCTGAAAATAAAGAATTTGACTATAGAAAGGATTTCCAGGCCCTGGAATTTAAAAGTGGATTTAATAGACATTTAATACATTTTTTTAAGTACACCTATTATTGCATTCTGAGCTATCTTTTTCATGAATGCTGTCTATATTTGAGTGTTACAGTTTGCTTAAGGTTTAAATGTGAGGAAACCAATATTTCATTCTTATTCATAGCTATATCTTTGTAGTAGAAGAGATTAAAACTGTTGAGTCTACCATTGCCTCAGGAGTGTGAGCTCTGGGATAAATGAATGACAAATGCAGGAATGGTTAGAGCAAGAACAGAACTTATTGAATGTGTATGATGGTGTTTGTTCCATGCAAGAAGGAGATGAAATGGCAGCTGGTGTGGGAAAGTTGATAAAAGGGAACTGAGTGTGAAGATTCATCAGCCTCTGGGGCAATTTCTTACAAACCCTTGCCTCTGCCATTATCACTACTCTCAAGAGGCAAAATAAGAGGGTAGTGGATGATTTTCCACTTGGGAGAATAGTAGACAATGCTGAAGTAATGATTTCTCTCTTCATCCTCTCTTATCTGGGGTTGATTCCAAAACTTGATCCATTTTGGAACTGTGTTCCTAATTTGGCCATAAATAATTTTAATTTTTGGTTTATCTAGATAAATCTAATCACAATATCTTCTCTTGAGTTAGGTATTGTCTTATTTCTCAATATAATGAGTAATTCAATAGATTATGATCCATGATTGTCAGGTAATATTATAACATTCTATGAAAAGATTAGTATGGGGAAATTAGGGAGATATGATAAAGAAACAAAACTTTTTTATAGTGTTAGTTGAAATTAAATAGAATAAAATACCTAGGAAACTAGGTCACAAACAATATATTAAACTTTATTGTATATATGTTTACTGAAAGATAAAGTAGCAAGGTCCTGAGAATATAGGAAGTTATTTTATCTGTTTATTTTAGTGATCATTCTAGAGTCCTTAAAACTCTAGGTTCTGTCTTGTAATATTTTACACTAAAAATGCATTTACTAATTGCTTCATAATTTCTTTGAAGAACAAAGATGTTCATATTAGCAACTTTGCATGTTAACTAGATGTTCATCCAGAAATTATTGTCTAAGTTGGTTCTAAATATAATATATAAATATCATATATTATAAATATAAATATAAATATAATATAATATATTAAAATTTTTCCTTTTAGCCCTCTCTTAATTTATATTGTAATCCTGTTGTTCCTTTATCCTTGAAATTACCTAGTATATAGATTACTATACACACATATGTATACATTTAAAATATACAAATATTTGAGTATTGAGAAAGCATTAATATTGATTTTATATGTAATATACATAAATAATAAAGTTTGATAAATTACAGATAAAATAAATTTTTAATTCTTCAAGCCTTTCTTTAAAGATAAAAAAAGAAAAAATTTCCCCCCGACAATTCTGGTGTTTTGCTTTGGATCAGTGGCTCTCAGCGTGTGGTAGAGAAATTCCTGGGAAGTCTCCAAAATCTTTTCATGGTGTCTATAAGGTCAAAACTTTTTTTTTCATAATAAAACAAAATATTTCTATTCTTAATGTAGTAAATCTATACATATCCCACTGTTTATTTATGTAAAGGGCTCTTGAGAATAAGAATTTGAGAACCAGTGCTATAGATCTATCTTTCTCAATATAAGCTTTCAAAGAGAACAATATACTGTCATACTATGATAGCCATTAACAAAATTTGAATGGATCCCTTGCAAAGAAATGACTTCCTATGCCTAGAATTTACAGTTGGTAATAATAATAATTATTATTATAAAAATAATATTGTAATACAGAATAATGATGATTGTAATAATTATATGTTTATTCATTTAGTGATTCACTTTTGTCCTCAGCACAGTGGTGAAAAGTCCTGGTCCCTGTAATCAGTTCAATCCAATCCATCAAATATTTAATTTACAATTTACAAATGTAACATAGTATTTTAATCATGGAGAATAAAAAGACAAATTAAAAACAGCCATTCCACCCCCCTTGGGTTTAAGGTCAAAAGTATTTTCATATAATACTAAGATGTTTCAATTTCTAAAATGGTAAACACAGATATAACTCAATAAATAAAAAAAGTTTTAGGAATATTCAATATTTAGTATCATAAAGAGTCCTAAGACCAAAAAGTTTGAGATTCATAGTCGCAGATATATGTATCATAATACAAGAAGTGATTGCTACAAAATCGGAAACAATTGTATTTCAATGAAATGATTTTCCATTGGTTAAAATTCTATTATTATTATGTTGCCGTACTGTGTTATTGTGAATTATGAAGCTTCTTTAGGGAAAAAATGATTTTTATCTCTAGCAAAAAATCTATTTTGCCATCCATTTTCCTGTCATGGTGATTTGATTCACCTTCTTCTTCTCTGTCAGATGCATCCCTGTATTTCTGCTCAGGAGTCCTGAACTCTTGAGAGAAGAGAGCTTGCTGTGTATGACTCTTCAAAAAAACATATTAATGCAATATAGTAATCTTCACACACATACAGACACACACACACATACACACACACACTTTTCACCATTACTTTTGAAAATAATGATCGAAATTATAATTATTCTTAGAAAAAAATTTTCACAATCCATTCACAATCCCTATAATTTTTGGATCAATTGTGTCCTCCAGCCACTCCTACCATTTTATGTTGTCTTCTCTCTTTAGAGAACAGCGGAAAAAAAATGAAAGAACTAAGAAGTAGAAAAAGTATTAATGACTTCTCAGGAAAGGGGAATCCCTTATGAGATGAGTCCCAGTGGAAGTCTTTGTATGTGTATTACTAATGAGGTCCCAAATATCTTATAAAAAGCCTTAAGTTGCATCATCAGGAGCTCTGTTGCTATCAATGAATACTATTTCTTTACCTATGGTGAAGGAGGTTATGTTAGCCATAAGAATAGGTTAAATTTGCAGTTAAGAGCAATTAGCTAAAAGTAACAATTAGAAATAATAATTTGCAAAGCAAATAAATTTCAAGACCATTTTAGAGATTGAATTCTATGTCCTAATTCCCATCAACATTAACAAAGATTGGAAGGCTCTGATCATGACTTGACTATACGAAGTTTAATAAAAGCCATGTACTTTATGGCAAGAATCTTTAAGATCCAAAGCTAAAGGGTAAGTAGTTGGTTAATTTGGCATTATTTTTTCTTCTAAATAAAGATAATGGAACATCAAGGCTTTATAAAAGAAAGAACATCTCCACATTGACTGTATCCATTACTGACTGTGTGTGATATTGGGTACTAGTGGTTTTTTGAATAAAAAGTTTTTTTGTTTTCTTTTTAGATATGAAGAACACCTCAAAATTACAGAATTATAGCATTCTTTATAATTAGAAAGAACATGTCATCTAATTCAAACCCTATCCCATCATTTCCCCTTAATGAACCTACAGCAGTGTTAATAATATAGCTTAAAGAGCTTAATTTAAATGGAACCAATGACTATCATGGCAATATATTTCCCTTAGGGTTATATACAGTTGTTTCAGATTTTATCTTCATATGAAGCCTAAATTTGCTTTTTTTCAAATTTATGCTTTATATTAGATCTATGTCCATTGGGACAAACTTTTACATATAATTTCTTTTCACATAATAGCTTTTAAAATATTTGGAAATAATTATTATTTCTTTCTGTTTCTTCCCTTCTCCATGCTAAACTTTCACAAGTTATTGAACTTATACTTATATGGCATATATTTGAATAGATGAGATCATTAATGTCTCTCATTGACCTTTTCTGGATGTTCCCTATTTTGTCAATATCCTTTCTTCAGTATGAAAAAGAAAACCAGACCAAGTCAGCATGTATGGTTTAAACAAGGTAAAATGTGGTCAGTTCCTTATTCCTGGAAACCATAAGCCTTTTCAGGGAACATAAGGTAACATAATTTTTTTTGGACCACCATCTTAAATTGCTCACTTATATAGAGTTTGTTGTCTAATAAAATCCTGGATCTCTAACAAAAAACTGACCTCTAAACTTGCTTCCATATTTTTGCATTTTTAGAATTTATTCTTTTAGCTGTCATTCCATGTTTTACATTTATATTTATTAAATGTTATTTGTTTGTTTCTTTGTTAGAGTATGCCCATTGCCCTAACTTATGATATTTTTTAATCATTTGTTTGTCAAACTGTGAGTTGATTATGTCTCCAAGCTTGGTGTCAAACATACCATCTGTTGTTTTGGTATATCTTTTTGTTTTCATAGATTATGGCATTAGTTCTGACATACTTGTGAATTGGATATAAGTGAAACATAGCTGCCAAAGTCCCAAGACTCACTCTTCCCTCTGGAACTATCACAATCCAGTGGTTAAGAAAAAAAAACAAAAAACAAAACAAAAAAACAAACAAACAAACAAAAAAAAACACTCTTTCCTCTGGAATTATCAAAATCCAATGGTTAAAACATCCAGTGGATGATCTTGGCTTTTCAAAATTAAGGTCATTTCCCATGACCATGTTTATTTAAGAGGTCCTTTCCATGGGCAAATGCTAGATAACAATTAAGACAAAGATCGTTTAATTTACCTTCAAAAAATATGAATGAAGAAGAGAAAGACTCAAAATTTCCTGATAGAATAGAAAACAGTTGCTATTTACACTCATTCTAAACCATTAAAACACAATGAGCCATAAAAGCTTGAATTGGATTATTATTAGTCATTCAGTAATAGCCAGAGTGATGAAGATTAATGAACAAGCAGAATCAAGAATATATTGTGCACAATAACAGCAAGAATGTGCAATGATAAGTTATGAAAGGCTTGGTTCTTTCTCAATGGTTCAGTGATCTAAAGCAATCCCAATAAACTATGGACAGAAAATGTCATTTGCATCCAGAAAAAGAACAAAGAAGATTGAAAGTAAATCAACACATGCTAGGTTCACTTCATTTTTCTGTTGTTTTTTTAAATCTCTCCCACGGTTTTTCTATTTTGCTCTAATTTTTCTCTCCCACCATGATTCATTAAGCAATGTGTACTAAAAATAAATAAACTTACTACAATAAAAATGCCAAAAAAGATTTTACATATTCAATACATACATACATGTTTTACATAATTTTAGATTGTGAGTAAATATCTTTGAAAATAATTATATGAATCAAAAATATTATGACTACTATATGTAGGAAAGATTAAAGCATGGCTCTTCCCAATAGAATGGTTCATATGACTCATTCCTATAAAGAGGCCAATCTTTATTTTGAAATAAAGGAAAAAACTAATACAAAAAAATCAAAAGAATTTATAATATAACTTTATTGCTCCACTTGAGGCCTCATGTTAGATTTGTAATGACAAAGACTATTTTTTTCTTCTTGTATACAGATTCTTACTCTACAGTCAAAAAAAATGGAGAAAAACAATTATTCACTAGTGACTGAATTCATCCTCATAGGGCTAACAGATCAGCCTGAGCTCCAACTGCCACTCTTCTTCCTGTTCCTAGGGATTTATGTATTCACTGTGATGGGGAACCTGGGCATGATCATACTTATTGGACTGAGTTCTCATCTACACAACCCCATGTATTATTTCCTGTGCAATTTGTCCTTCATTGATCTCTGCCAATCAACTGTCATCATACCCAAAATGCTAATGAACTTTTTATCAGAGAAGAACACCATTTCCTACCCTGAGTGCACAACTCAGTTCTGTTTTTTTACCATTTTTGCTATATCTGAATGTCAAATGTTGGCTGCGATGGCATATGACCGCTATGTTGCTATATGCTATCCCCTTCGTTATAGTCTTATCATGTCTTATCAGGTATGGTTAGGTTTGATGTGTGGAGTGTATACATTGGCCCTCGCTGGGACCGCAGCTCACACAAGTTGTTTGCTTAAAGTGTTCTTCTGTAAGGAAAATGCTATTAATCATTACTTCTGTGATCTCCTTCCACTTTTGAAACTCTCTTGTTCGAGCACTTATGTCAATGAAGTGGTACTCCTGTCATTCAGTACATTTAATATCATTTTCCCAACACTAACAATTATTTGTTCTTATATTTTCATCATTACTAGCATTTTAAAAATTCAGTCCAGTGAAGGCAGGTCAAAAGCCTTCAGTACCTGCAGCTCCCATATTATAGCAGTTGGTGTATTCTTTGGCTCTCTTGCATTCATGTACCTGCAGCCTTCTTCAGTCAATTCTATGGATCAGGGGAAAGTGTCTTCTGTCTTTTATACTGTCATTGTACCCATGTTAAACCCCCTTATCTATAGTCTGAGAAATAAAGATGTCAAAATTGCCTTGAAGAAAGTGATAGAAAGAACATTTTAATAAAAAGAGAAATATTAGAATATTAGGTTAATGGGTTTACTGGATATTGTTGTGTTGTGGAGGGAAGGTGGAAGGGATGAAGAGAGGGAAAGACAAGGAGGAGGGAGAGAATAAGAAAAGGAAGGAGGAGAGAAAGAGAGCAAGGAGGGGAAAATTGAGAGAGATTTGTACAAACCAAATATGCTGTCTTATAATTAATTAATTAGAAGTCCAACTCAGTCCCATATTTGTAATTAACTAGAGCCCAACATTTATCCTCCTCTGACTTGCTTGTCAAATGGGCTGTGAAATTCAAAATGGATTTACCTGCTTCTAATATTTGAAGAATTGATTTTTCTATTTTGATAATCTTTATGAAAAAAACAAAAACATTTTTTCCTAAATGTTCCTCTGTGGGTCAATGATTTTTTGCAACTAGCAGTTAAATTTCCAAAATTTCACATGATGAATGTTACTGAGAATGCTAAGGCTAGAAGATTTAACAGTTTTCAAATTCAATCCCTTATTTTTTTAGCTGAATTAACTATATCTAACGGAAGACAAATGCCTTGTTCATAATCACAGAATTAAGAGCAAAACCAAATCGTGAATACGAGTCTCTTGATCCTTATTCTTTGTATCTCTTCTTCAAAACATTATATAGTCATCTATATAGAGAAATCTAAGTGAAGAAATCACAATTACTGTTTTAACTGTGAATGGATATGCAAAAAAGTGTTAAGAATTCATCTTCTAACATAATACATAAAGAAATTCTTTAATCTTGTAATCATTTTTTAAGATGGCTTCATATAGGCAGGGAGGAGTGTCAGTGGGAAATTTTATTTCAACTGCATTTTTCTGCTGGAGCTATTAAAGGTACATTCTTAAGCTTGAAACCATAGGAGCACAAGCAACATTGGGTGTTTTAAAGCTGACCATGCCACAGGTATGGAATAATACAGATATTTTCACATTTTTTTTCAATATATTGATTGGTTTTGTTGGTTTTTCCCTCTCTTATTTCTTTATTGTCTTTAAAAAACATTATTTGTTATATGGTAAAATTCTATAAAAAAGGAAGCTAGCCCTAGTAACAAACAACTTAGCTACAGAAAGGCTATCTGAGCCCTGAAGTTTAAAAGTTGTAAATTGCCTTTGTTTTCCTTATAAATATATCTCACTGCCATGTAACTTGTTGCCCCTTCTTTCCATGGATATTGTGTATTTATATGTAACAGTTAACTCAAGGTTCAATTATAAGGAGACCAATATTTTACTCCTTATAGGACATCTTAAATGATAAGGATTATGAAAAGATGAAAAGGGGGAGATTCAATGCCAGGAAGCTGAATGTTGAGATTCACATAGCCTCTGGAACCACTTTGTGAGTCACTGGCTCTACTATCAAGAGCCAGCTGACTTCCCATTAAAAAGAATAAAGAACAAATGATAAACTCTAGATCATGGTCTCTTCTTTCCCCATTTTTTCTGCTGAGTAGATAACCTCATTTACTTTTAGAATTGTTTTTTTTTTCCTTAATTTTTTGTCAAAAACTGGAAAATTTTAGCTGACAATATATTATTTCATTCTATGTATAGAGGTATATGTAGTCTAATTTGCCAATATGAAAAGTATTTGAACAAATTATGATACATAAACTACAAGGTCATATACTCTAATATATATAATATATATATATATACATATATATGTTAATGTGTGAAATTATGGAAATATTATGAAACATAAAGTTCACATCTCAAACATTATTTTCATTTAAATTAAATAAATTACTACTCCTAAGAAAGCTAGATCATGAATTGTAGATTAAAGTTCATTACATATGTGTACAGAAAGATAGAGAAAGCAATAAGGATTTCTTTAAAAACTATTGATTCTGGGAATATAGCAAGTTATCATATCTGTTTATTTAATATATTTTATTTATATTTATATAATGTGTTTATATATGTGTATGTAAATATGTCTGTGTGTCTATGTATGTATGTGTGTATATATATAGTACATTGTAAATAGTATATATATATATATATATATATATATATATATATATATACACACACAATTTACAATGTTTATTTTACTATGTTTGGGTCTCATCTTAGAGTTCTTAAAACTCTATGTTTTGTCAATCTTACAGTAAAAATGCATCTTTCAATTGCTTCTTAATTTCTTTGAGAAACAAAAATTAGTCCTGATTTGCAACTTTGTATGTCAGTAGATATTTATTCAAAAATTATCCCTTAATCTTTAAAATATGTAGAACTTTTAGTTTATTTCAGTTCCTTTAAACTCCCTTTTAATTCATATGGTAATCTTGGTATAACTCTTTTCTTGAAGTTACCTGTTACATTAAACAATATGTATATATATGTGTGTGTGTATGTATGTATACACGTGTAAATATACATATATACACATAAATTAAGAATAGAAATATATTTGAGTGTGAAGAGAGAGATATTATGAAAGTGAACATATAAAATATACATTATGGATAATAGAGACACAGCCAGACAGATGGATAGAATAAACTTTTGATTCTAACTGATTTTACTCTAAACATAATCCATAAAATTTTTCCATCTTTCTGGTGCTTTACTTTGCATCAGTGACTTTCAGGGAGATTCCTGGAAGGTCTCCAAAACCCTTTCATGGATCCTTGAGGTCAAAACCATTTTAATAATTATATGAAAATATTTTAGTTTCTAATATGGTAATTATAGATGGATATAACTTACAAAAATGAAAGTGTTTTGAAGTACTTAATTTTTAGTAGTTACAAAAGAGTCTAGAACTCAAAAAGTTCGAAGTTCAGAATTCTAGATATCCATTTCCTAGTGCAAGCTTTTAAAGGGAACAGACAGTTACACTACAGTGGTTGTTCCACACAAAATCTGAAGCCATCCCTAGGAATGAAATAACTTTTCATTGGTGAAAATTCCATGTTATTATTATAATATGTACCACACTGTATTGCTGTGAAGGTAAATTTCTTGAGGGCAAGAATGATTTCATTTTGGCCTCTCTGGTTATCCATCTTCCTACTACAGTGCTTTGACCACTTTTAACTTCTTAGTCACATCCAGATCTTTCATTCCATTTCCTGTTCTGGGGTCCTAGACTTCTGTGTGGTGAAAATTTACTATACAGAACCCTTCACAGACCCATCTCAATGCAATCTAACCATCTTCCTGCAATGCAACAATTGTGCCCATAAACATATACATTTTCATCTCTACTTGTGAAGAAATAATCAATCAATTGTTCTATAAATTCACCCCAAATCCTTATAATTTTCTAGATCAAATGATCTCACCCTGTCCACCTCTCCTACTTAAATGTCATCTTCTCCTTTAGAATACAAATTTCTCCATATTGCTGACAGCCTTGATTTATGCATTTGTGGTGTTCATTTAGCTTAGTTATTGGCACATACTATAGACTTAAAAACAATTTACTTCAACAAGGTACCTTACACAGTATACATACTTAATATTTTCTAGAATTATATGTGAATTCTGAAAAGTGGAAAGGTAAGATTTAATAAGCAGGGACTCAAGGTTACTCATCTGGCTACTTAATGCTTAGTACATTACCAATATCAGGAATTTTTCCCCTCAGCAAAGTGAGGTCTAGGACTCTCTTTTGGTTGAGGTCAGATATCTCACTCCTATTGGGAAAGCTCATTCACTCTGTGTATTATCTAATATATTCTTGTTGTTATGACTTCTCTGAAATCTGCTTGCTATCAGCTTGGATAAATGGATTTATTTGCATTTCACTAGAGGTAATGTGTGTGTGACTAGTATTTGTTGGAAAAGGAATTAGGCCTTGGATACATGGTTTGGGTATCCCTTCTCAAAAAGAGATATTGATCAGGAGTGCATCTTGACATTAAAAATTATCTTCACTAAAATAATATTATTTAGGAGAGCTTCGAGATGTAATTCTATTCTGGTTCACTCTTTGAAAAGATGAAATTTTCCAGCTTCATGACTGTTAAGCCAAATGAAACAACTCAGGAAATTTTCCTAGTCCAGTTGGAAAATTGGATTAGAGAATTGGCCAGAAGTTGGGAGATGGGCCTGAGGCAATAGAAAACTATTACTGAGATTTTCATACTAGTTCATCCTCTGAGGATGAAGATTTGCTTGGCTAAAGAGCCAAGAGTCTATAGAAAATAATTAACTTATTAAAAACATATTGGAATCACTGGAACAAAATTACAATTGCTACCTGCATTCTTTCCTGAGGAGGAAATTAGTGCTATGGGAAATATTATGATAACCTGGTATAAAAAGAATCCTGTCAAGAAACCCAGGTATTTGGAAATCAACTCATTCCCTACAACATGCAGAAGCTTCCTTCCTTCCTTCTTTCCTTCCTTCTTTTCTTTTTACTGAGGCAATTGAGGTTAAGGGACTTGCCTAGGGTCACACAGCTAGGAAGTGTTAAGTATCTGAGACTGGATTTGAACTCAGGTCCTCCTGACTTCAGGGTTAGTGCTCTATACTCTGTGCCACCTAGCTGCCCTAATTTCTGAAGCTTTCAAAGGAAAAGCCAAAAACTTTTTTTTTTTTTAATATAACCTGCCTCGATATTACATTTCTCTGGCATGAATGTGTCTTTAGTCAAAACACATTACGGAAGGTGAACCAAGAAGCTATTAGAATTAATGGAAAACTCCTAATTATTACAGGAATTGAGACACCTGCTTTTTTATTGATGGAGAGGTTCAGGTTAGAGTAAGTTGAGAGAGAGACCAGGTAGTTTTGTGACATTCTTAACATTGCATGACCTTCAAAATAGGGAGTTATTTTGTGACTTCTTCAAAATCAGGTGACTTAAAAGCAATTGAAACTTAGTTTTAAAAAATGAGAAAAAATTAAATGGCATCACTAATGATTTTCTTAAATGTAATATCCCTCCTACTGTGATCAGCTCTCAGCATCACTTGTTAAAATGTTCCACCTATTACAGATTTCTGGACAGAATAATAATCTACCTTAAGGTGCATTAAATAAGTAGGGTTAAAGGCAAAAAGAGTACAAGCAGGGTCATAATGTCATATAATCCCTGAGGAGACAAACCTTGCTAAACAGATTCTATAGAAAAACAAAATCAGACTGCAGATCACACTGCTTAGAGGACTAATCAAACTAAACAAACTAATTGGAGAGGGAAGATTTTCATGTCCCCAAAGTAACCAAGAAAACTCAGCACATATAAAAAACTTGAAATAAAAAGACAAAACAATATAATAATGACCAATATTAAATAACAGCGAGTCTCCTTAAAACCTGGTAAGCCACTTTCAATTTAAATTTAATCCAAATATTTCACCTTGAGTCTCAGGTGTCCCATGTAGTCATCAGGTTTCTAAAAACATCTTCCCTTCATCTTCTGAAATAGGCCTCATCCTCAGGGAAGGTCTAAAGGAAGTTCTTCCTAGCAAATCTGCTATTCTGATTCAAAGTCACTGACAAAGATTCCCACTAATTCTGCTACTATTTACCAGTAACAAGACTCAATGTCAATGTAAAACTTCTTGACAAAGATACTAAAGTGATTTGTCCTTTCTTTCTCCAGCTTAATTTTCAGGAAAGTAAATAGGATTGGATGATTTGTCTAGAATCACACAGTTAATAAGTGTTTGTAGCCAGATTTAAATTCAGGAAGATGAGTCTTCCTGACTCCAGGCCTGGCATTGTATCCACTGCAATCCCAATACAATTTAATACAACCTTCTAAATTTGCTTTTCCAGAAAATAGTTCATGTAGTAAAAACCAGCTCAAACTTGGTCTTCATATTAACAACAGAGTTACGAGAAAAATATCAAATTAAGAACTCATAATTTATCTCAGAGAATTTTAGTTTTTATATAATACTTGATGCTTCTATGTTTACCTAAATCCTATATCTGATCTGGACACTGCCACCTGTAGGCTGAAGGAAAAAAATCTAAAAACAAAAATCCTTGAAGACCTGACTTAGAAAATGAACCCTTCTAATAATTTAAAATTATTAGACAATGATTTCAAAATAAGATAAAGATGATTCAAAATTTCCTAAAAATTCTTAGTGCAATTTTTTATATGTAAAATCCCGAATCCAGTTTTTGAGAACTTCCTAAAACATATTCAAGGCCTATATATCCCATTAGAAATATTTGGAAGTCAATCATACATATGTGGGTATGTATATGTACATATTCAGATGTGTGTGCATAATATGTATAATAGTTCTTGGAAAAAACAATCTAACCTGTTGTTTTCTCATATTTTACTTCTCTATTTATTTATCTATATCTTATTCCCCTCTTTTGAGGTTATTATTCCTATGTTCTTTTTGAACTTTATATTTAATATTTTATTTTTTCAGTTACATATCAAACAATTTTTTTACATTTGTTTTTAAAACTTTGAGTTCCAGATTTTCTCTTTTCCTCCTTATGCCTGCATTCCTTCATGAAGGGACATGTGAGTTATGTAAAACTTTTCCATAATAATCATGATGTGAAAGTAAAGACAGATCCTCTGCCCCCCCAAAAAAAATCTTCAAGAAAAATAAAATTAAAAAAGAGTATGGTTCTATCAGTATTCAGACATAATCAGTTTTTTTTTTCTGGGTATAGATAGAAATTTTCATCGTACATCCTTCAGAGTAGTCTTAGATCATTGTATTGGTAAGAATCACAAAGTCATCCACACTTGATCATAACATTGCTATTGCTTTGTACATAGTACATTTCACTTTGCTAGACGTTCTAGGTTTTTCTGAGAGCATTTTGCTCATCATTTCTCATAAAATAATATTCCATAATAATCATATACTAATTTATTTAGCCACACCCCAGTTGATGGGCATTTTCTCAATCTCCAATTCTTTGCCCCGAGAAGAGATCGTCTATAAATATTTTTGTACATATAAGTATTTTTCCTTTTTGTTGTATTTCTAATTCAAAGGGTATAAATGACTTTATAGCCCTTTAAATCCCCATATCATTTTGACAAATGATATATTTCAAGGAGCTAATACTATGCATGAATATATGACTGACTACTAGCAAGTAAATGGTAAGTCCAAGAGCTCATTTTTTAGTTGTTTAGGATATGGAAATGTTGACAAATTCAAATGAAAGCAGTAAGATATTTCACACTTGCAACCTATTGTACCAACTCAAAGATATTTTAGCACCAATCTATTAATAGATTTAGTATTGCAACAAGAAAACTTCAATTATTCAACTGTCTAATTATAGAAATTTGCTATGAAGAGTAAAATAATAAAATAACTATAATATTATCAAGACTTTCTCCTTAAAGGGACAGACTAAGTATCACAAGGGAAAAATTCTCTTTGCTCTGTTTTATTCCAGGAACAAGTGATATCTGATTATGTAGCAAAGTTCCACGTTATTCAAGGGGTATTTAGAAGAGCAAGACTTAGAATTAACCAGTTGTGAAAAATTTCCTGTTCAGAAAAGAAATAACACAATAGGGAAACTGAGTCAAGAAAATCCTATTTTAGCCTATGCCAGAATTGTCTTCTCACATTTCCCCAGGGATAGATGTCCACCTGTAGTAGTTCTCAATCTGTACTTCCTTTCGAAAGCTTGTGGAAGTTCTTTGCATGGTGCACTACTGGCTTGATAACTCAGATAGTCACACCTGAAATCAGAACTTAGAACAATATCAAATTATAGTTCCATGAAGTTTAACCACTTAAAGGAAAATTTTATTAATTGTAATTAGTTTCATTAATTGTAATTAACCAAAACTATAGTTTTGAGGTAGGATATTATTTCTTCATGCCATAACAACAGTTAACAATGAGCAACATGAAGACATTTATCCTTCATTTGTAAATTTAGAATAACCAGATTCTGGAATTTTTTACGCATACAGTAAATACCTGATTGATGATTCAAACCCCAGAAAAATTGTGACTTTAGTAAGTATCCAATCTGTTTTTTCCTATTCACCTCTAAGGCAGATTGAGATTTTTTAATCTAAGGACACATTATTAAATTGGTTCAAAGATTAACAGGTACAGATTCATAATTTTTCATGAAAGATAGCCACATAATCTCAAATGAAACTCATTCTATAAGCAAATTTATAAATTTCCTCTTTGACTGGGAGAGAGGTCCTAAATTTCTCAAATTTCAATACTTTAGAATTTTATTATAGCTGTCAGCAGATCTGGTAAGATCTTATAACCTTTTCCAAGTAGAAAATCCTAAGGAATTGGACAGATAAGAATAAGTTAAGGTGTATATACTGCTCTTGTTCTGACAGTAAGTTATTATTATTAAAGCAAATATACATTGTTGGGGATCACACAGTGTGAAACCAGAAAGCCTGTAAAGGGTTAACAGAGAATTGCATAAAAAGACAGATTGGTTCTCACAAGCCTCTGCAGCTGTGTTACAGAGTTAAGTCTCTACAGTTATCATACTAATAAGTTGAGCTAGCAGACACTGCTGGAATTCCCATGACCCTAACAATCAAAGATAACTGTCTGGGAGTCATAAAGCGCAGTTACAGATGCAGGTGTTGCTTGAAAAGGATGTATGTTTGTTTGTTTGTTTGTTTGTTTGTTTGTTTTTTGCCTTGCTGTGCTTTGAAAACATTTATAGACTATTATATAGAAACATATAAAATATAAGGATGGAATAAATCAGAGGTTTTCATTGGCAAACCGTTGCCTCTTGTCTCCTTGTGTCATTCCCATTCTCTCACATGACACACTCTATTTTACCGGTTAGAATTAGATCCCCAGCCAGTACTAACAAATAGCCCTAACAAATAGTCTCAATGGGGACATAAGAAACAAAGAAACAGCGGCGCTCAAGAGCCATTTATGATAAAGAATCCCTCATGAGAGATCCTTTGGAAATCCTGCATGGGGAAAGAGAACAAAGAAAACCTGGTAAAACTTTTTTTTTTTTTCCTTTTCAGTTGGATAATTAAAACGGGCCAGATTCACATTAAAGGGCTGAGTCAGGAGATTTATGAAAAATGCTTAGTAAAATTGATAAAGGAACACAACAAATTAAATAGTTCCTAGATATGGTGGGAAAAACTTTATGATGGCCACCAGCAGGTGGCACAATGTGTCAAGAATTTGTTGCAAAAGTACTAGTACCTATAAGGAAAAAATATCAAGGTTTAATTGTTACATTATATGGATGACTTGCTGGGTGGCCATAAGGATGCTTTTATCTTAAGGCAAGCATTACAAGAAGTAATAAGACAATTAGAATTGCATGATTTGGAAGTAGCCTCAGAGAAAGTACAAAAATGCCCTCCTTTTCAGTACTTAGGCTTTCATATAACAATAGATGTTATAAGACCACAAAGGTTTCAAATCAGAAAAGATAAAGAACTTTAAAAGATTTTCAAAATCTTTTGGGTGGCATACAATGACTTCAACCAAAACTGGGATTGTCTAATGCACAATTGGCTCTTTTATATGATATTTTGAGAGGAAATTCAAATTTAAATTCTCCATGTCAGCTTATTTAGTAAGCTATGACTGCAAACAGTTGAACAAAGCATTGAAAAGACTCAAACAGGTCAGTCATATAGACCTAGAAAAAGGATTAAGCATAATATCATTAGATATTCCTGAATATCCTCCTTTGATATTACATCAAGAAAAAGCTATTGGAGAATGAATGACATTTCTGATGCAATTTAATTCTTCATCAACCCCTTATGTTACTATGATAGGCACATTATTATTCAAAACAGTCAAAAAGGTCATTATTTTGACTGGATGTCCTATACTTTCAATGTATATTCCTCTTCCTACAAGACTCCTTAATGACTTATTTCAGACATTGTTAGAATGGAAGTTATTATTACAATTTCCCTTGTCTTAATTACATGTCTCTCCTTTACCTAATGCCAAATTGTATTCTACATGGACCTGGGTAATACCCAGAATAATTACTGACAAGCTGATTTCCCAGGATCTCACTGTTTTTACCAATGCTACTAAGAGTAATAAAGCAGTTTGTTTTTGAACTTCCTTCAGCCAAATATATGTTTATGATACTCCTTTTGAGTCTTCACAACAAAATGAATTATTTGCTATTTTGCAATCTTCAAAGATTTGGTCTGTGGACATTAATTTACTTTCTGACAGTGTTCATGCTATTTTTGCTCTAAAGCATTTAGAGACAGCTCATATTAAATTTTAACCAACTTCTGTATTTTAGTTATTTATTCAAATGCAGACATAGTTAAGAACACAGCATAGAAAAGTATTTCCTTACCATATACAGTCACCTACCAACCTCCCAGGACCCTTATCCACTACTAATGAGATAGTGAACTCTCTGGTTTTATTTATGCTAACACTTAGCAAATCTGAGGAAATTCAGGCCATCATAAATTATCTTTGTCCTGCTGCACAATTCATAGGCTTTCCAGTAATATTAAAAATTGACAAAGCTCCTATCTATACTTCAAGCCCAATCAAAGCTTTTTGGACAGAGATACATATTTCATATGTTACAGGAATCCCTTAGAACTTACAAAGTCAAAGGACTGTGGAACATAGTCATAGAGACATTAAGATACTATTTCAAAAACAAAAAATGAGGAATACAAGATGGGACTCACCAACATGATAGCTATCTTATGTTTTCTTCACCATTAATTATCTGATGTTGATGGTAATGACTTAAGTACCACAGACAAGTTTTATCCCCTCCTGTCAAGGTCATCTTGACAAGATATAGGAAAGGGAAAACCCCTTTTTGGTCAGTGCAAAGATTACGGCTCAGTGCCCCCGTAAATGAATTTACAGGCCTGAAAACCTAGATTGATAAAAGGTTTATTGCAGAAATTTGGAAGTATAGTTGAAGGTAGAAAGACACCAGGGCCAAAGGTGGTCGTTGGGTGGGCAGGAACCCTTACATGGCTGGAAGGATACCATGTTTGGCGGGGAGGGCTCCTGCAAAGAGAAAGCTCCAGTTTGGCTCTTTTTATACCTAAAGGGGGCTTGTGGGTGGTGCCCCAAATTCCTGGTGGGCTTTCAGCCAGGGTCAGCATTGAATAGAATTCAATGGGTTTAAACTATGGAGGTTGGGAAAACTCAAGTTAGTTCAGTCCGGTGGGGGATGGGACAGCTTGGTGACCAGGATTTGTAAATTAAAGGTCAGCCATGGAAGTTGGGGAAATCAGAAAGGAATCTTAAAGGGATCGCAACAACCATCATCTCCCCCCCTTAAACAGTTAAGACTTAAATTAATTTAAAAAAAATTTGGGGCAGTGTCCTTCATTTAAGGCAAGGTTGAAGATTTTCTCCAAAGATCTTCAGAGTAACGGGGTCCCCTCGTCTTGTTCCCCCCTCAAACCATCACCTCCAGATGCATGTGGGAAAAGGGGTGTCGATCTCCTCTTAACTGCTTCAAGTTGACAAGGGTCGTAGAGATTTGGGGTTTCATGCCAGGAGGTGAGGCGTGACGTGTGGGGGATGGCAGCAGGGCATCTAGGGGGTGTCCCGGTCACTTGTCCCCAGTCAGTTTCCAGTTAATGTTCTCCAGGCTGAAGGGGGGCGAGAATCCAAAGTTTGAAGCCTAGAAAAAACAGATCTTGGGAACAGATTAAAAGTGGGGTGTCATCCAGGGTGGAGATGGTGACATTCAGGGGAATGGGCCTTTAGCAAGAAATGCATCAGGTCCCTTCTGTGGGCTGCTTGTCTGATGACCCATCTAACTATCAAAGAGAAATAGGAGAAAATGCTGAGATTATTTGTAGCCTAACTCTTTCACCCTTAATTTCCAGGAAAGCTAATTACTCCTGGGGTTGGGATTAAAGGGTGTGGACTCAGAAGTCAGGGGAGTCAAGAGGCCTTAATATCTAGTAGATTTAATGAGCCACTGCTCTTTTTTAAGGCAGAGTCTGGGGTGAGTGTATCCTCAATTGTCAGGGCTGCAGATCAAGATAAGAATGCAGTTTAAGGTCTTGGAAATATTAACTGTGCTGTTTTCCTTTAAAATAATAGAGTTGGTCCCTCAATAAGCAAAGACCTGAATCTTTTCCTTCCTAGTTTTCCCCACTCTTTATGAGGGAGGGGTATAAGGAGCCAGAGGGGGTGCACAATATCAACATAGCCTACCCAGCTTACCGGCCCTTGAGGTGTTCGGACTGTCCTGAGATAAAAGGGAAACAGGGCCAGTCCTCAAATTCCTACCAGGGAGCAGGATGCTGGGGGGTCAGGTCAACCCTTGTGGTGTTCTGTGGTGGTGAGAAGACAGTTCCTCCTGCTCGAATTCAGGACAGAGATTGGGGTCTTCCAAGGCTTAAGTCTAGAAGAGATTTGCATTAAAAGGGCACCTCTGCTTCTGAGTGTCTGGAGGAAGAAGTTGCCCTGAAAAGAGAAGAACTGAGAGTCTCAGATTAGCAAGATAAAGGGAAACCAACAGGTGTTAGAAATCAGTTTTGGTCTTACAGATCTCTATTAGTTGTCCAGTAACAGACAGATGACCAGATACAATGATTACATATAATCAGGCTGGAAACAGCAAGGTATGACATAATTGAATTGCATTAACAATTTCTATTGACTATTGCTCTGATCTTAGAAATATGTTACAGAAGGAAAAAATGCAAGAACATAAATTCTAAACAAATATTTATCATAACCTTGTATTGATAGCAATAAGGAATTTGTCCCAATAAGCTCATATCCAAGTAGATGTTTCATAAGTGAACATTATTCATACAAATCAGTTTGTTTTCTGACCCAATGCAATACAATCATACAATCAATTTAAACTTATACAGAATGTCCAATTCCACATAAGAGAATTCAAGAAGTTAGCAGTTAAACTTTTAGAAATAAATCCTACTGAAGTATGGATGACATTCACAGAAACCCAGGCTAAGTTTTGAATTTTATTGCTCTTTCCCAACCTTGTTTGCTTTAAAGGGGCTAGCTTTGTTGGGTGTGTCTCCTAGCAGCAGAGAAACCCTGTCAAGGTAGGTGGAAATAGATTAGTTAATCTGTTCAGTCGACTTTATTGAGAGGCAGTAACTGGACCCCAACTCTTTAGGTGTCCCTAAGAGAGAGAGAGAGAGAGAGAGAGAGAGAGAGAGAGAGAGAGAGAGAGAGATGACAAAAACTTTTAATTTTTGTCTCTAGTCCGCGGAGATATTTATAATTGAAATATCCAGCTAAGTGCCAATCAAGTCCCGGGAAATTGAGCTGTCTACCTCACTGATATGGGGGTTTATGTTACCTCATGAACAGTAACTCAGGAAGACTGAAATAAAGGCAAGAGCAATCAAACTATTGGAGTAGGTCTCTAGAGAGATGAAATAATCAGTGGAGACAGCATCTTGATATGACATTTTGATAGCTTGGGATGGAAGAGGCATTCTGCTACTCTGAAACATAAGATCTTTTACCCTTATCAAGTATTCTGATAAAGAGACAAGGGGAGGTTTTGCAGAACTAAGAAGCAGGGAAACTGAGGCAGGACTGAGTCAGGATAATTAGGGAAACTGAGTCAGGACAATAGTAAACAAACAAGACTAAAACTAGAAAATGCAAGGACTTGTGGCGAGAACCAGTTTCTCCCCGATAACCCCAGAATTATTAGCATCAAACAGCACCCCTCATTCAGGGAGACACATAAACCTCCCTGTTCAAATCTCTGCAGTTAGGGGGTATCTCAGCCAGAGATAGACAGTCTTTAGGTCTGTGGTAACTCAGCCTCTGTTGAGTAGCAATGCTCTAGGCAGTCCTGCTGCCCTAAGAGAACACCACAAAGAGAGGGAAAAAATGGGGTTGAGGACACCATTCTCTTTTTCTCTCTGGAGCAGGAGCTGGTAGCAAGAGACAGATTTCTGAGTAAATTATGCAATTAGACCAAGACAGGCCACCCCAAACCATTAAAGTCCTGATATCAAAATGCTGACATAAGGAACTGGGGTAACAGGGGTGGAGAAAAAAATCAGAGAGGCTGCCAGTCCTTGGACAGGCATCCAATTTCTGGTTGTTTCTAAAGAATAATCCCAAAGACTGAATAAGGGATTTCAAAGTTAAAATATAACCCAGCAAATCATAGTCTAGTAAATTTTAAGCAAAGAGTAAACTAGTTTCCAATTCAGCCTGAACTTAGTGAAATAATACATCAGTTTTCCCCAATTTCCTGACCAGCTGTAATCTCAGTTTCCTTCCTCCCCTGTTTGCAGAAATTATCAGATCATGCATAACAGAGTAGTAAATTTCTTGAAACAGCAATAGTTAAACAGTTTTATACAGCAATAGTTAAATAGTTTCTTTCATACAGAGCAAGTCCCCCAGTTTTAATGAGTCTTAAAAAAATAGATCAATTAATTTGAAGGTGGGCCTATCTCAGAACCTTTTACAAAGCCAAGTCTCTCTGCAGAAGGTGGGTGTGGAGAAATCCCATGTGCCCCCCCCACTCTGTTAGAAGAGGCAGGGGGAGGGGGAGGGGAAGACAGCTAGCATTTACCTCAGGCTAATTAGGTGCTAGCAGAGCAGTGGGTAAGTCGAAGACAAAAGATCCTACCCCACCCAACCTTCAGTGAGTAGGGTGTGGGGGCATTTGGAGCATTTACCATAATTGGAGATACTTGACTCCTGAAAAGAAAGTGGGGGTTGAGGGAGTAGAAAGAGAGAGATTGGAATTCTACATAGAATTCAGGTGTTAATTAAGCCATTCTCTAAAAGGCAGTTTGAGGGAGAATCTATTCTTATTCTATAGTACCTGGGCTTCCTGGACTGAAATGCCAGAGAAGTTGAGGCAAGAAAGAGATCTGTTTAAGGAAACTGAAGCAGTAAAAAAGAGAACTGTAGCACATCAGAACAAGAAAGATTCTAGAGAAGAGCCAAATTAAAAGTAGTTAAGGAGTGGTGTATTTTTTTTTTTAATAGTTTCAATCTCTCTTTTAGCTCATCTCCTGCCTGCAGTCAGGAGATGAGAAAAAAAAGAGAGAGAGGAGAAAAGAAAAGAAAAGAAAAGAAACTATTCTCACTCTCTTAACAATTAATTTGCCTTGATTTGGAATTTTGTTCCCCAGCCACAATTAGAAAAATCTCCTTTCTGAAGTTCTAGTCTGGCCAGGACTAAAACTGGAAAGGGAATCTTTAATTGTTGGCAGGGGGCATAGAATGCCAATCGAGGAAAAATAGGAGAGTGCAGTAGGAGTTAAAAGTCTTGGACTGAGAGAAAGGAGTAAGGAGTTCCCACCTGCAAGGTTAGGGAGGAGAGACAGAGAAAGGTGGAACAGATATCTAGGCTGTTATCTGTCCACAAGCAGGCAAGTGTACCCTGAGGCTTAGAAAAAAATGGGCAGCTTTAAAATCATGGAAAAACCTTGTAACGAAAGGCTGCTACAGTGAAAAGCTGTGACTAGAGACTCTGTTCTAATGCAGGATGACTAAATCAGGGAAATTGAGTCCCATTTTAAAATGTATGTGACAAGCTAGTTCTCTGAGAGGGCTGAAAGTCTTGGCTCCTTTAAAAGGCCAGGTAAAAGCTATGGGAGGGGTGTATAGAGTTGTGGCAAAGTACCTTTTTAAACATTAATAAGAAATTTTTCTAGAGATCTTGAAAAGATTGAGTCCCCAATCTCCCGACTGTACCCCAAGAAGGGGACAGGATGGGAGCATTTAAATGGTAGGTTGCCAAGCCACATGGAAGAGGTTCGAAAAGAGAGAGGATGGGGGAAGGGAGAGATGTTATCTTACCTAGTGCTTCTCCAGGGGGAATAAGGGCTCATGCAGTCGGATAGAGATATCTCCAAGTTCACCCAGATCCAGACTTTTTTTTTTCCCCTCGTGGCTACAGCCTGACCACTACAGTAGAGTGTGAGAGGGGCTAAAACACAGATTTCTCTCCCAGAACAGATCAAGGAGACTGCTGGCCTGGGCCCCGAGAGATATGGGATCCTCAAAATGGCCATGTGGTGGGGGGAGGGGTGAAGAAGAGACACTTTCTCCCATGTGTCTCTGAGTTCCAGCCCTCAGGCCGGCTTTCTGGTAAGATAAAGGGATTAGAAATGCCTTGGAAAAGAAGATATTTTGTCTCTGGAAGCTTTTTTCTTCCAGAATTCCGGGTTCCTTGGTTCTGCTATCCCTAAAAATAGAGTGTGACAAAAAGAGGACTTTTTTCCTGAAATGCAAGTAGTCTCCAGGGGAGAATTTTGCTTGCAGCCCAAACCTGGTCTGAGTGCTCACTATGTTTCCCAGAAACTGCACAAACTTGAGATGGAAAAGAGTTGCCCAGCTTGTGGAGGAGTTTTTCCAGTCTTGATTCCAGACTTGATCAATCTTGATGATTTGGTGAACCATACAAAATTTGAAAGTGTCATTTTTATAGGAGAAAAAGATCCTCTATACAAGCTTGCATAAATTATCCTCCAAATATTCATTGCTACTGGATAAAAGCAAGGAGACTTGTCTATATAACACAATAATGTATTGGGAATATTTAACATTCTCTGCATAAATTGCTTTTTAACATCCTCTATAGATTGTAGCATAGAAGTTATAATTATAGAACAGCCCTCTTTTGCTATTTTCCCTACTTCATTGAATCATTCCTGGTATCAATCAGCAGGAGATCATTCATTACTAATGATATCTGATGCCTTAGAGAAAAGGACAAAACAATTTGTTGGACTTGTAGGTATAAGCCTTCTTGTTACATTAATTACTTAGGCTACCATTTGCAAAATTGCATAAAATCTGCTGCCTTTACTGAAGAATTAGCCAAAAAATGTTTCCATTGCATTTCATGAACAACAGAAAATAAATATGGGCTAGGAAAACAAAATAGATTTATTGGAAAAATTAGTATTGTGTCTGAGAGATTAAATAAAAGTGATTAAGCAGCAGTTATCCCTCAGATGTAATTACAGATAGATAGATAGATAGATAGATAGATAGATAGATAGATATAGATATAGATATAGACATCTCTCTCTCTCTTTCTATATATATATATATATATATATATATATATATATATATATATATATATATATGTCACAGCCAGTAGATATGATAATATTACTTCTAACATCACTTGGGATGAAATTAGAATGCACCTTGAAGGTATCTGGCATTCTTCCAATCTCACATTGGATTTGAAGGTTTAAATGCAATAATTAACAGTATTGAACAAAATTGACTCTGGGAATGTTGAATATATTATCTGTCACATAACAACTGAATCCTTTTAGCAGTATAACATCTGTTTTGTTACACTTTGGACCAGCTCTTATTATGCTTGTTTTATTATTGCTCTTATTGACTGGGTTATTCAAAGTGCTCCTTCAATCTGTCAGCTAAAAAAGCACTGAACTCCACTTAGCTATTCTAAAACAATCATGGGAATTTGTTGAGGATCCCACATAGTATGAACCCCAGAAAGTTATAAAGGGTTAACAGGGAAATGCACAAAAAGGCAGGTTGGTTCTCATAAGTCTTTGCAGCTGTGGTCAGCACATTCTGAGATGTTAAGGGAGTGACTGATTTTCACAAGCTTTTGCAAGTGAGTTACAGAGTTAAGTCTCTACTGTTACCTTACTTATAAATTGAGCTAGCAGACATTGCTGGAAACCCCATGACCCTAACAATCAGAGGTAACTGTCTCGAGGTCACAAAACATAGTTACAGATGTAGATGTTGCTTGCAAAGGAATGTATGCTTTTAAAAAATCTTTCTGTGCTTTGAAAACATTTATATTTTGTATAGGGATGGAATAAATCAGAGGTTTTCACCGACAAGCACTTACTTCTTGTCTCCTGGTATCATTTACATTATTTCTTTCACATGACATGAGCTATTCTGCAAGTCAGAAATAGAACCTCAGCCACTATTAACAAGTGGCCCTTAATAATACATCATTAAATATTTAATAACTTTCAAACATTTTTACCACATTCTTTTAACAGTTTAATTCATAATCTAATAGCATTCAGATTAAAAGAGAAGTAATTCTGTATAGACATGTATGCATATATTATATTTAACATATACTTTAACATATTTAACATGTATTAGTCTACCTGCCATTTTGGGGAAGGGGAAGGGGGGAGGGGAAGGAACTGAAAAATTGGAACAAAAGGTTTTGCAACTGTCAAAGCTGAAAAATTACCCATGCATATATCTTGTAAATAAAAAGTTATAATTAAAAAGAGAAGTTATTTTTATAACAGCATTTCAGATACATTAGTTTCCAAAATTTCACTAATTAAAAAAATTAAAAACACAATAATAACACATATAATATCATGCATTTAAGACATGAAACAAAACATGTTGGCAGTCAAGTAATATATATTCAGTCAAATATATTTCCAAATTATTTTATATAGAAGTTTTATTGTTTGCAATATTGTTGCTTTTGAAGCTCTTAAAAACTTACAAATTCATGGTCTGTTCCAAGTATCAAATAGTGATTTTGCTGCTAGTTAACATAAACAATTAAATTCTAATGGGAAAAAATTCAAGAGTAACACAAAATCTTTCATATTAAAATATACTTACTTTAAAATTATTTACTGAATTAAATGTTTTTCTCATTTTATGTTCAAGAAAGATTTAATAAAAGCAGTTCTTAAGTACCAGATAAATTTAAACTGTAAACTTATTTTATCCTCTTTTCTCCAATCAGAAATCACATGTCTTCTTTGCCATATGCATTGTACATATGCATTGGTAATTTTTTACAACATTATCCCTTGCACTCCATTTTGTTCCAAATTTTCCCCTCCTTCCCTCCACCCCCTCCCCTTGATGTTAGACATTCCCAGACATGTTAAATATGTTATTGTATATCCTAGATACAATATATGTGTGCAGAACCAAATTTTTTTTGTTGCGCAGGAAGAATTGGATTCAGAAGGTAAAAATAACCTGGGAAGAAAAACAAAAGTGCAAGCAGTTTACACTCATTTCCCAGTGTTCCTTCTCTGGATATAACTGATTCTGTCCATCATTGATCATTTGGAACTGAATTAGATCTTCTCTTTGTCAAAGATATCCACCTCCATCAGAATACATCCCCTCATACAGTATTGTTGTTGAAGTGTATAATGATCTCCTGGTTCTGCTCATTTCACTCAGCATCAATTCATGTAAGTCTCTCCAAGCCTCTCTGTATTCCTCCTGTTGGTCATTTCTTACAGAACAATAATATGCCATAACATTCATATACCATAATTTACCCAACCATTCTCCAACTGATGGGCATCCATTCATTTTCCAGTTTCTATCCACTACAAAAAGAGTTGCCACAAACATTTTGGCACATACAGGTCCCTTTCCCTTCTTTAGTATTTCTTTGGGATATAATCCCAGTAGTAGCACTGCTGGATCAAAGGGTATGCACTGTTTGATAACTTTTTGGGCATAATTGCAGATTGCTCTCCAGAATGGTTGGATTCTTTCACAACTTTCCCAACAATACATCTGTTTTCCAGTTTTCTCACATCCCCTCCAACATTCATCATTATTTTTTTTTCCTGTCGTCTTAGCCAATCTGACAGGTGTGTAGTGGTATCTCAGAGTTGTCTTAATTTGCATTTCTCTGATCAATAGTGATTTGGAACACTCTTTCATATGAGTGGAAATAGTTTCAATTTCATCGTCTGAAAATTGTCTGTTCATATCCTTTGAACATTTATCAATTGGAGAATGGTTTGATTTCTTATAAATTAGGGTCAGTTCTCTATATATTTTGGAAATGAGGCCTTTATCAGAACCCTTAACTGTAAAAATATTTTCCCTTCTAATTTTTTTTGCATTAGTTTTGTTTGTACAGAAACTTTTTAGTATGATGTAATCAAAATCTTCTATGTTGTGATCAATAATGATCTCTAGTTCTCCTCTGGTCACAAATTCCTTCCTCCTCCACAGGTCTGAGAGGTAGACTATTCTCTGTTTCTCTAGTCTATTTATGGTCTCATTCTTTATGCCTAAATCATGGACCCATTTTGATCTTATAGTGGTATGTAGTGTTAAGTGTGGGTCCATTCCTAATTTCTGCCCTAGTAATTTCCAGTTTTCCCAGCAGTTTTTGTCAAATAAGGAATTCTTATCCCAAAAGTTGGGATCTTTGGGTTTGCTATATTTATTCACTATTTTGTCTTGTGAACCTAACCCATTCCACCGATTAACTAATGTATTTCTTAACCAATACCAAATGGTTTTGGTGACTGCTGCTTTATAATATAGTTTTAAATCAGGTACAGCTAGGCCACCTTCATTTGATTTTTTTGCATAATAAATTCCTTTAAAATTCTCGACCTTTTGTTTTTCCATATGAATTTTGTTGTTATTTTTTCTAGGTCATTAAGATAGTTTCTTGGAAGTCTGATTGGTATAGCACTAAATAAATAGATTAATTTAGGGAGTATTGTCATCTTTATTATATTTGCTCAGCCTATCTAAGAGCACTTAATATTTTTTCCAATTTTTAAAATCTGACTTTATTAGTGTGGAAAATAATTTGCTCATATAATTCCTGACTTTCCTTTGGTAGATAGATTCTCAAATATTTTATGCTATTGACAGTTATTTTGAATGGAATTTCTCTTTGTTTCTCTTGTTGTTGGATTTTGTTTGGTAATGTATAAAAATGCTGAGGATTTATTTGGGCTTATTTTATATCTTGCAATTTTGCTAAAGTTATGAATTATTTCTAATAGCTTTTTAACAGATTCTTTAAGGTTCTCTAAGTATACCATCATATCATCTGCAAAGAGTGATAGTTTGGTTTCCTCATTACCTACTCTAATTCCTTTAATCTCTTTCTCAACTCTTATTGCCAAGGCTTCTAATACAATACTGAATAGTAATGGTGATAGTGGGCAGCCTTATTTTACTTCTGATCTTACTGGGAAAGGTTCCAGTTTGTCACCATTACAGATGATGTTTATTGACAGCTTTAAATATATGCTCCTGATCATTTTAAGGAATAGTCCATGTATTCCTATACTCTCAAGTGTTTTTAGTAGGGATGGATGTTGGATTTTATCAAATGCTTTTTTTACATCTATTGAGATGATCATATGGTTTTTGTTAATTTGGTTATTGATACAGTCGATTATACTAATAGTTTTCCTAATATTGAACCAGCCCTGCATTTCTGGTATAAATCCTACTTGGCCATAGTATATTATCCTGGAGATGATTTTCTGTAGTCTTTTTGCTAATATTTTATTTAAGATTTTAACATCAATATTCATTAAGGAGGGCCAGCAATTCTTTATACAATTCTAGATATCTATTTTAATCATCCCTTTCTCAATGGTAAATTTTTTGTATTATTAAATCAAAAAGAACTTATGTAATGGAGTATCTATTGGCTTACTAGACCTGTCCCTCAGGGATAGCATCAAGAAGCACTGACCTATAAAAAAGTCCTTCTGAAAAAAACAAAGTCCTTTTGGACATGGCTCAGAAGAATGTGACAATCCAAGGATTAATGATCTTTGGGCAAGGAAGTCAATTAGTAGAAATCTTATCAGAGCATCTTAGGGTGTATTAGTAGTCACCCACAGACTTGTAGTCTCAATCCCTTCATTGATCATCATACTTGCTACAGTGGAATTTAGAATTAATTATATCCAAATAACAATTTATTTAGCAATACATGTGGAACAGAAACAAATCCAATCCAAGACTCTTGATAGTGAAGGACAATGACCAGTGTCTTCCACCCAATTAGTTTACAATTTGGAGGGACTGAAAAATGGGAGAAATGGCTTGAAAGGGATTGAAACACCTAGTTTCTTTTTGATGAAGAATATTGAAAGACACTGGGATGGAAGGGAGGGGAGTAGTTTTGTGATATTCTTAAAGTTGTATGATCTTTAGAACAGGGAGTAATCTTCTCAAAAAGCTGGTGAATTACTGCCCCAAAACTTAGCTTCACAAAACAGTGGATAAAGGCCAAATGGAGTAATTCATCAGTACTCACATAGATTCCCTAGAAGAGAAAAAAGGAATCTGGAGTTAGAGAGGATCTATGAGTCCTATGAAAATAAACTCCATCACTGCAGAATGATTTCCCTTAGGAATTTTCCAGTAGATAAAAATTGTGGAGATGAAATTTAACATTTTATGCAACTCTCCCTCCCCAGAAAAAATCTCACACTCTTGCCCATGCTTATAGTTGACTTTGGATGGCATTTTGGGGGGGGGCTTCATCAATGGAAGTTTTAAAGCATAGGCTAAATAAATACCTGTTAAGAATTTTGTATATTGTATTTCTATCCGATCCAGAAGTTAGAATAGATCAAGCCTTCTTAAACTTTTACTACTTGCAGCAGCAGTCACCAAAACCATTTGGTATTGGCTAAGAAATAGACCGGTAGATCAGTGGAACAGATTAGATACAAAGGACAAAAAAGGATACATATATAGCAACCTAATCTTTGACAAACCCAAAGATTCCAACATTAGGGATAAAAATTCATTATTCGGAAAAAACTGTTGGGAAAACTGGAAATTAGTATGGCAGAAATTAGATATGGATCCACACTTAACACCATATACCAAGATAAGATCCAAATGGATCCATGATTTAGGCATAAAGAGGGAGATAATAAATAGATTAGAGGAACAGAGGATATTCTACCTCTCAGACTTGTGGAGGAGGAAGGAATTTATGACCAGAGGAGAACTAGAGATCATTATTGATCACAAAATAGAAGATTTTGATTACATCAAACTAAAAAGTTTCTGTACAAATAATACTAATGCAAACAAGATTAGAAGGGAAGTAACAAATTGGGAAAATATTTTTAAAAACAAAGGTTCTGACAAAGGTCTCATTTCCAAAATATATAGAGAACTGACCATAATTTATAAGAAACCGAACCATTCTCCAATTGATAAATGGTCAAAAGATATGAACAGACAATTCTCAGAAGAAGAAATTGAAACTATATCCACTCACATGAGTGTTCCAAATCACTACTGATCAGAGAAATGCAAATTAAGACCACTCTGAGATACCACTACACACCTGTCAGATTGGCTAAGATGACAGGAACAAATAATGATGAATGTTGGAGGGGATGTGGGGAAATTGGGACACTAATACATTGCTGGTGGAGTTGCGAAAGAATCCAGCCATTCTGGAGAGCAATCTGGAATTATGCCCAAAAAGTTATCAAACTGTGCATACCCTTTGACCCAGCAGCGCTACTACTGGGATTATATCCCAAAGAAATACTAAAGAGCGGAAAGAGACATATATGTGCCAAAATGTTTGTGGCAGCTCTTTTTGTTGTAGCTAGAAACTGGAAGATGAATGGATGTCCATCAGTTGGAGAATGGTTGGGTAAATTGTGGTATATGAAGGTTATGGAATATTATTGCTCTGTAAGAAATGACCAGCAGGAGGAATACAGAGAGGCCTGGAGAGACTTAAATCAACTGATGCTGAGTGAAATGAGCAGAACCAGAAGATCACTGTACACTTCAACAACAATACTGTATGAGGATGTATTCTGATGGAAGTGGAAATCTTCAACATAAAGAAGATCCAACTCACTTCCAGTTGATCAATGATGGACAGAGGTAGCTACACCCAGAGAAGAAACACTGGGAAGTGAATGTAAATTGTTAGCACTAATATCTGTCTGCCCAGGTTGCATGTACCTTCGGATTCTAATGTTTATTGTGCAACAAGAAAATGATATTCACACACATGTATTGTACCTAGACTATATTGTAACACATGTAAAATGTATGGGATTGCCTGTCATCGGGGGGAGGGAATAGAGGGAGGGGGGTAATTTGGAAAAATGAATACAAGGGATAATATTATAAAAATATATATATATAATAAAAAATTAAAAAAAAAAACTTTTACTACTTGCAATCACTTTTTACCATGGAAATTTTTATGTGACCCTGGGTATTATACATGGCAAACATTTACTAACAATAAATCATAATTTCATGACTCATACATTCATTAACACAAACTCACATGGGGTCATGACTCATAGTTTAAGAAGTGTTGAAATAGATGATTTCTAAGTATAAATTAAACTCCAAAGTTCCATGATTTTTGTTTATACTGTCTTCTTCTGAATACTCTATTCCTAGAACTCTGGGAAGGCCATGTGTTTGTTCTAAAGGCTTTGTTGCACTAGATGTTATTGTGTTTCTGCTGTGTTAAGAGGAAATCAGTATAACTGTATTTGAGATCCAGGGGCAAATGTGTAAGCCCACACAATTTCAAGTTTATCTAGAAGCCAAAATTGTTGTTTCAGACAAAATAATCACGAAGGATACACTGATATTTTTGAAAAAATTATCACTCAGGGTATAGCCTAATGCATGGAGCAATAGTTATGAAAAGAAAAATTTACAACTTCTTTCCCCTCTTTATCTTCTTCACAACACTTACTGAGCAAGCCATCCTTTTCATGAATGATTTATTCCTATGCCACATACTGAGATATATCACTTATGCTTTCATTATTCTCAGTATATAGTAAAGTTAATAAGCCTTGTAATTGTTATCTTAGTATACAAGGGAAAAAAATGAAAGAGAGAAAGAGACAAAAATATGCAAGAACACAGACAGATAGATGGGGGAGCAAGAAAGGAAAGAAAAAGAGAGAGGAGAGAGAAAGAGCATGCTTCTGAGAAAATTAATTGATTATTAATATGTGAGACAAATAACCATTTTTTCACCATTGATTGATGTTCTTTAGCACATAAAGAATGTTCTCAGAAGGTTAGACAAAATCTGAGAGCAGCAACTACATAAACATAGCAAAACAAATCACTGAAACAAAAATTTCTTCTTTAATATCTCCATTCATTAATCATTAGACTCCTCTTCATAAGCGCCAGACATGAGGAATGCAACTGAGTATCACTGTTGATTATCATTATAAAAATGAAAATTAGTTTTTGGGACTGTAATTGGAACAGTGATTTCATAACTTACAAATCTCTATGACAGTCTTATAAGAAAATTCTCTTATAAGAAATTTTCCTAATTCTTTGGGTCTATACATCTAACAATCATCTTCATAAGGGATAAGCAAGAACAAGGAATAACCAAGGGATAAGAAGGTATGCTAGCACCAAGCTTTATCCCAGGTCCTGACATCAAGAGACATATCTATTTAGTAGCAAAATTTGTCATTCAGGCCACTTGCTCCCTTGCTTAGAAAAAAGCTGATTTATTCCCCAGAGCATCTTGATACCCACACTTCTCTACTGTGGTACATCTGAAGGAATAAAGTCATCCCAACATATCGCTTACACAGCAGTCCCATGCATTAGCCACAAAAGATGACTAAATATATTTATAACCAAAGAAGTGGTGCTGTTAACCTAATCATAAGTTATTACAGTTTATCCCTTTTACCAGTACACTAGACAACTCTTCTCTATTATCAATAAGTTCTCTTTATCCTAAATCTTTTTTTGTATTTCTTCCATGGTCTATTGTTCTTTAAAACAGCATTTTCCTGAAGATACATCAACTTATGACATACTTTTCAAAGTTGTAAATAATTTATCAAACACCTTCTAATATACAGGATCAGAAAGAAGCTGATATATTCTTTACTTGGCCTTTTCACTTTTGGACATTTAGTTTATCCCTGCCACACAGGCATTCACTAATTCAGACATTGTTGCAGTCAACTATGGATTTGCAGATCAATTTATTTCTTTAATATCCCCAAATGATTTTCATAATCTTCTACCCATTCTTCTCCTTCCCATGAAAGTTCAGAATTTTCAATTATTAAACTTCCTCAAGTATTATGACAATTATTATATGGTCCCTGGTATACTTTCTTTTTGCAGGTTAAAATTTTACAGATGATTCAAATTATCCTTTTATGGTATGCCTTCAAGATAATTGGTGACCCTCAGTGACCTTTTCTGAAAGTTCTCCAATTTGTCAATGGCCTTCTTAAACCATGATAAACAGAACTGGATAAAATACCTCATATGTAGTTTTACCAAAGTACAATATGATAGAACTAACACTTCCTTATTACTGAATGCTATCCTGAGATTAAATTCTTTTTTACTGCCATATTATATTTCTTAAGTATATTGAGTTTGCAGTATAGTTTAAAAACTATAGATCTTTGTCAAATTAACTTTTAAATATATCTGTATATGTATTGAATTTTTGAAACATTTCTTACTACTATTTTATATCTGTATTAAGTTTCACCATGTTAGATTTTTTAGCCTGTCATTTATTGGATTATTTAGTCAAACTATTAAGTTATTCAACTCTCTAAGCTTTGATTCATGTTCAGATTTGATAAGCATACCACCCATACTTTTATCTGCAGTAATTAATTGGGTCACTAGACCCAATAAGAATTTTTCACTCTATTGAAGACCTCATTTCAAGATAGCATTCAATTCTTAATCATTCTTCTTTGTGAGTCCACCTAATTGCAATTTTGTCCAATCTACATCACTTCAATATTTCCCTATTATGTTTTATTAAATACTTTGCTAACATTTAAATATTTATTTCACAGTAATTTTCTGTTTGGCCATCATGGTAACATGCCATTACAGCAAAATTTGTCTCTAAGAACTCTTCCCATAGAGATTTCCTTCTCAACTCTTCAATTGTTTGCCTTTAGCAATAATTGTATATCTCCAAAACTCTTTTTAATTATTGTGAAAAAGGAGACAAATACTATAATTTCTGAGTTGGCAAGCTTCAGCAATAGTCTCTGAAAAATTCAAAAGTCAGTGGATTGTGAACAGAACTTTACAAGATTTAAGATCTAAAATGAAAAGGTCAGTTAAATTGCCAAATTGAAGAGATGAAAGAATTGTATTTTTTCCTAAATTGCATCAGTATTAGACCTTGGATGATATCACCATTGTCTTTCTCACCAGAAAGCAGTTTTAACAATTGTTTAAAGGCATCAATTGTTTAAAGGAATTATTTAAAATTTTGTAGAAAAACTTCTGGAATTAGCATCAAATGAGAACTAATTTCAGGTTAATCTCTTATGCTTACTAGCTGTGAGAACTAGAGTGTCAATATTCTCTAAGATTTTTAAACATTCAATACCTAATTCAAAAATTGTTGCATACATTAAAGATTATGAACAAAGAACTTTGGAACTAGGAATGGTTGGAAGAATAAAAAAATAAGTATTATCATATATTTGAGAGGTCATGAAGAGCCCTTTCCTACAGTTTCTTTTATACAAATGTAACTGTGAAGCTGATGGTCAGTATCTGTTTGAAAGAAAACAGAAACAAAAAGATTACATAAATGTATATTAAAAGTTTGTTCTTTTGTTTGCACTCCTTTATGAGACTGGTAAAAGTGAAAACAACCTCTTTGTTGGTGGGTTGCTGGGTTTTTCCCATGTATACAGAAACCTGCTTCCATTTATTCTATGATCAAAAGGAATGGAGAAAGGAAATTATTCACTAGTGACTGAATTCATTCTCATAGGGCTGACAGATCACCCAGAGCTCCAGAAGCCCCTGTTATTCCTATTCTTAAATATATACTTGGTTGCTATGGTAGGAACCTGGGCATGATAAACTGATTACACTAAGTTTTCATCTTCACAATCCCATGTGTCCTTCATTGATCTCTGTCAATCAACTGTCATCATTCCCAAAATGATACTGTACTTTTTATCAGAGAAAAATGCCATCTCCTACCCTGAATATATGATTCAATTCTGTTTTTTGCCTTTTTGGGAATTTCTGAATGTCACATGTTAGAAGTCATGGCATATGACTGCTATGTGGCCACATGCCATCTTCTTCATTATAGTATTATGATGTCTTGTCAAGTATGCTTGTAGTGAATAGGGTGTATGTTTCAGGCCTTGTTGGGACCACATCTCACAGTGCTCTTCTATAAGAAAAATAAGGTTAATCATTATTTCTGTGATTTTCTTCCACTCTTGTCTACAGGCCTTTTGTCTACAGGTTGAATGTTAACAAAAGCATGTTATTGGGACCTTTTGATCTAGGGTCTTAAGCATAATCAAAGTGTTATCAGTAGAAGTCAATACAGATATCAGTAGAAGCCCTCTAAAGACCCAACCCATTTGTGTGAGTAAAAATTGAAGAGCTCCTAGATAATAAAATATCTAAAAATCAGCAAACATCTCCTAATTATAAAAAGCTTTTGTACAAACAAAACTAATGCAAATAAGATTAGAAGGGAAGCAATAAACTAGGAAAACATTTTTACAGTTAAAGGTTCTGATAAAGGCCTCATTTCTTAAATATATAAATTTTGGTCTAATTTATAAGAAATCAAGCCTTTCTCCAATTGATAAATGGTCAAAGGATATGAACAATTTTCAGATGATGAAATTGAAACTATTTCTACTCATATGAAAGGATGTTGCAAATAATTATTTATCAGAAAAATGCAAATTAAGACAACTCTGAGATACCACTATATACCTGTCAGATTGGCTAAGATGACAGGAAAAGATAATGATGAATGTTGGAGTGGATGTGGGAAAACTGGGATACTGATCCATTGTTGGTGGAGTTGTGAACAGATCCAGCTATTCTGGAGAGCAATTTGGAACAATGCTCAAAAAGTTATCAAACTGTGCATACCCTTTGATCCATAAATACATAAATACATCACACTTCAAGGCTTCCTGAAGCATGTTAAGTATTTATACCTCAAACATGACAGCAAGATTTTCAAATGCCAACTCAAACAAATTTATTTTAAGTACCAGAAATACCAGAAATTCTATGCATTATACAGGAATCATATTTTATTGTATACATTAAAAGTAAATAAAAGTGAAGGAATTAAGAGCTAGAGGAAAATATTAATGACTTCTTTCCAGAAAAGGGGAATCCCTTATGAGATGAATCTCTGTGGAAACCTTGTCTGTGTTTTACTAATGAGGTCCCTTATATATACATCATCAAGAACTCTTTTGACTCTGATAAACACTGTTTCTTTCCCTTTACATAAGAGGATCCTCTGGATAAAGTTGAAACTAGAAATAATCACATTCAAATGAAATAAATTCTCAGAGCATGTGAAAAACTGAGTTCTGGATCCTAATCTTCATTACTAAAGGATTGGAAGGCACTAATTAATTAATATTAACCTTCATAGAAAACATTTCTCTGCCAGAGATCTGTGAGTAAAGAGGCTCTATAATCCATTGCTACAGGGTGAGTATTTTCTTTATTTGAAATTATTCTTCCTTCTAAATAGAGATGAATGGAACCTCAGGACTTTGAAAAAAGAAAAGACATCGCCATATTCTATTCTATGCATCATTGAACAATGGCATGGGGTTGAAGACTGGGTATAAATGATTTTTTAAATAGTAAGAGATTTTGAAGATATTAAAAATTCTAGCTCAGAATTATAGAATTACAACATTTTTTGAGTTAAAATGGATCTTCTGACTAGTCCAAGGCATACCCTACAACATTCTCCAATCACCCTACAGCAGTGGTAGTCATCCTTCCTCCACCTGAAGATCTGCTCTGAGGGGCAATCTTTTACTATCCAGGAATTTGTTAGAGGTTTACTCTTCCCATCAATCCTAAATGTTCTTTTCTTTGCAATTCTCCTTTTTTTGTTTTTTTGTCCTGTTCTTTGAGGATAAATTGGATTAGCCCAATTCCTTTTAAATATGAGACCCCTTAACATACTTGAAAACAATTATCATGTCCCCCTGATATTCTTTCCCACTGCAGGCTAAATTTTTACAAGTCCTTCAAATTATCCTTTTATGGCATGTCTTCAAGATAATTCATGATCCTTTTCTCAAAATTCTTCAACTTGTCAATGTTCTTCTTAAACTATTGTAAACAGAACTGTTTAAAATATTTCAAATGTATTTTTACCAAAGTAAAATATGATTGAACTACCACCTCCTTTTTATTGGATGTTATCCTGAGATTAAGTCCTTTATTTTACTGCTACATTATATTTCTTAAATATATTGAGTTTGTAATATAGTAAAAACCACAGATCTTTGTTAAAGAAATTGACTTTTAAACATATCTCTATATGTATTGAACTTTTGAAATTTATGTCTTGCTAATATTTTGCATCCGTATTAATTTTCACTATATTAGATTTTTTAACCTGTCATATTATTGAATCATGCTTTAGTCAAACTGTTAAGTTATTCACCTCTACAACTTTGTGTCATGTTCTGATTTGGAAAGCATACCATATATGATTTTATCCACAGGTTAATAGCACTAGACCTAAAAAAAATTTCTGATGCACTCAACTAGAGACCTCATTTCAAGATAACATTCTATTCTTAATAACTTTTTCTTTGTGAGTCCACCAAATACAATTGTATCCAATCTATATTACTTCATTATTTCCCTATTATGTTTCTATCAAATAATTTGCCAACATTTAAATACATTATTTTACAACAACTTCCTGGTTGGCCATTCATGGTAATATGTCATTCTAAGTATTAAGCCCCTCAGAACTCTTCTCATGGAGATTTCCTTCTCAGCTAATACCTTTTTAATTATTTGCCTTTAGTAACAACTGTGCTTCTCTGAGACTCTTTTTCATTATCGTGAAAAAAGTAGAAAGATAATATAATTTATGAGTTGGCAAGCTCCAACAGTAGTTTTTGAAAAGTTCAAAAGTCAGGGCTTCGATGGTATCATCATTGTCTTTCTCACTACTAAAGCAACTTTACCAATTGCTTAAAGGCATTACTGCCTTTAATACTCAATAGAAAATCTTCTGGAATTAGCATCAAGTGAGAATTCCTTTCAGGTTCTATCTTTTATATGCTTACTACTTGTGAGAACTCAGGGCCTAAATATTCTCTAAGATTTTTAAATTTGCAATACCTAATTCAAACTTTTTACATACATTACAGATTATGAACAAAGGACTTTGAAAGTATGAATGGCTAAAAGAATAAAAATAATTATTATTGAGAGAAAGTCATGAAGAAGTCTTTACAACAGTTTCTTTTACAGGAATTATGTGACTGTGAAGCTGATGATCAGTAGCTGTAAGAAAACAGAGACAAAAAGATTAAATTAATGTACACTAAAAATTTACTCTTTTGTCTATACTCCTTTATAAAATTGGCAACAATTATAATATTCTCTTTATGTTTTTTTTTCTTTCCATATTTACAGAATCTTGCTTCCTGTTACTCTACGATCAAGAGGGATGGAGAAAGGAAATTATTCACTAGTGACTGAATTCATCCTCATAGGGCTGACAGATGACTCAGAGCTCCAGCTGCCCCTGTTATTCCTATTCCTGAATATCTATTTGGTCACTGTGCTGGGGAACCTGGGCATGATTATATTGATTACACTAAGTTCTCATCTTCACACTCCCATGTACTATTTTCTCTGTAGTTTGTCCTTCATTGATCTCTGTCAGTCAACTGTCATCACTCCCAAAATGATGTTGAACTTTTTATCAGAAAAGAAGATCATATCCTATCCTGAATGCATGACTCAATTCTATTTTTTTGCCTTTTTTGGAATTTCTGAATGCCACATGTTGGCTGTCATGGCATATGACCACTATGTGGCTATATGTCATCCTCTTCATTATAGTTTTATGATGTCATATCAAGTGTGCTCCTGGCTGGTGAGTGCGGTGTATGTTTTAGGCTTTGTTGGGGCCACTTCTCACACAGGCTGCTTGCTTAGAGTGCTCTTCTGTAAGGAAAATAAGGTTAATCATTACTTCTGTGATCTCCTTCCACTCTTGAAGCTCTCTTGTTCTAGTACCTATGTCAATGAAGTGATGGCTCTGGTCTTCAGTACATTTAATATTCTTTTCCCAGCCATGACTATTATTTGCTCTTATGTTTTTATCATTGCTAGCATTTTAAAAATTCAATCCACTAGAGGAAGATCAAAAGCATTCAACACCTGTAGCTCCCATATTGCAGCAGTTGGTGTTTTCTTTGGCTCCCTTGCATTCATGTATCTGCAGCCATCTTCAGTCAGCTCCATGGATCAAGGAAAAGTGTCCTCTATCTTTTACACTATCATTGTTCCCATGCTAAATCCCCTCATTTACAGTTTGAGAAATAAGGATGTTAAAATTGCCATAAAGCAATTGATAGAAAGAATAATCTAATTAATGAAGGAAAAAAACAGAATAATGGGTTAATGGGTTACTACATGCTGGGACATGAAGCATGAGGGGGAGAGTGCAAGAACGAGCATGAGAGATATCTTTGTATAAACCAGGATACCTGTCTCACACATAGAATTAATTAAAAACCCAACTCAGAGGTGCTTTGGTGACATATCTCAAACCTATATAGGTAGGATTTGTCTTCCTACATTCGATCCATTATTGCCCCTCTGTCTTACATTTCAGATCAGTAGAATAGCTGTGCAATTAATCGGATAGATCAGAGATGGATTTTCTAGTTTAAAAAGATGTATGGAAATGTGGTTTTCCTGGATATTCTTCTGGGGGCAATGATTGCCACAACTAACAAAAAATCTTCAAGTTTTGCATCAATGATATAGAACATATTTGGAGCAGTAAAGGATTGAAAGGTTTGCAATTCCTGCCCATTTGTTTTTCAATTAAAAAAACATACACAAAATATAATAAATTATTTCTTCAAAATCAAACATGTCAACAGCAAAATTACAATTTAAACCAAAATTACGTAACTCTTGGTCATTTATCTTCTCCAAAACATTATGTTTTCATCAAGGCAAAGAAGCTGAAAGAAAGAAAACACAATTATAACCTTAAACATTAAAAAAGAAGATATTAAGAATATAAGAATATGTTCTCTCCATCCCATAGCAATGTGATCCTATTTTATATTATTATCTTCTAAGATGATTTCATAGGTACAGAGAAATATTTCTGATAGATATTGTTCCAGTCATACAATATTTTTCTTTTCTTTTTGGGAAGAATGGAGACCATCTCAGGTTCAAAGCCAAGAGCAACTATAGTATGGTATGCTGTGAATAAATTGTTGTCTCACTAGTAGTTTTAAAGCTGACAATATAACAGGTCTGCAAAAATTGCAGATTTTTTCAAATTTTTTTTTCCCCATGTATTCATTGGTTTTTCTGATTATCTTACTTCTCACTTTTTTCTTTATTTAAAAATTTTAAATAACAATTGTTAAATGGGAGAATTCTGGAAAGTAAGGAATATTTACAGAAATTTGGGTGAAATAAAAACAAAAGGTATCAATAAAATTTTATTTTTAAAAATAACTATATAGAGAGCATAAGGTACATGAGGCTGCAGCTGAGAATCATTGTGTGTGACAGCAATGATGAGGGGAAATAAGTAGGCAAGACAAGAGTAGAACTAGTACTTGTACTACTTGAAATGTAAAGAAATTTGTGGCAGGACATAACATACTAGATAGAGGAACACTGAGGTCCAGAAGCCTTTGGATAGACAATGTCCCTCTTGTATGCAAGTGGCCTGTGGGCCTGCTTTTGCACCCTCATGTCTTGCAATTTCCGTTCCTTTCACCAGCTAGTAAAGGAATAGAGAGGAATAACTTTCCACTGGGGAGAACAGGTACTCTTTCTGAAATACAATCTCCATGTTTATCCCCTTATCTCTATCTAAGTAAGAGAAAATTTGTTTCCAAAGCTTACTCTGTCTTATAAAATAAAATTTCTATTTTCTTTTTTAAAATCCTGGATTTCTTTAGCAATCTTCATAAATTAAATTGCATTAACTGCTCTTGATTTGTGTGTTGTCAGTGTAATTTATTAGTAGAGAAGGATTACAACCCCAGAAAAGGAATCATTTATGGGGTGAAGGAAAAAAGGTTTGTTTTGGTTTGTTTGTTTTTTTTTTGTTTGTTTTATTCTGCTGAGGCTATTGAGGTTAAATGACTTGCCCAGGATCACACAACTAGGAAGTATTAAACATTAAGTGATTGAGGTCATATTTGAACTCAGGTCCTCATAACTTTAAGGCTGGTATTCTATCCACAGTACCATTTAGCTGATCCACCAAAAAAAATTATTTCCCACTCTCAATCAGCCATGTGATTTTGAAATAAGGTTACTAGACTAATAAGAAATATATAGATATAGATATAGATATAGATATAGATGTATGTATATATATTTTTTTCAGGGAGCTGAGATATACATAGTCCAGACAGACACAAAAAACAGTTAGACAAGGGAAGAAGGGGCTTTAAGTAGCAGAACCCCTGGAAGGAAAGAAAGAAGCTGCATGTGGACTAAAGAATAGCTAATCCTGATAATAAAGAATTGAGTCACACAGAAGACTTCCAGGTTTTGAAATTCAAAAGGAATAAATTGCCTAAGGAATACATATTCATTATATTTGCCTTTCATTGACATCATCTTCTGAACCCTTTATTAAAGAATGTTAACTGGATTGGAGTGAGAGATTTCCCAAGATTTGACTGGGAAAAATTTACTATTACCATGATATCTTAAATAATAATAGCAAACACTATTTCTACAGGTTGAATGTTAATGGAAAGCATAGTTATGGGGACCCTCTAAACTATGATCTTAAACACAGAGAAACACAGAATTATCAGTAGACGTCAATGATGCAATAGCCCTCTAAATAGCTGGTCCATTTGCGAGAATAAAAATTGAAGGAATCCTAGATACTAAAATATCAAAAAGTCAGCAAGCATCTCCAAATAATTATTGGAATACAAAGGAAATTGAACCCTTGAGATATTGATTAGCATGTTTTATTTTTTTATTATAGCTTTTTTTACTTATCCCCCAGATGGTGGGTAGACCAATACATATTAAATATGTTAAAGTATATGTTAAACACAATATGTGTGTGTGTGTGTGTGTGTGTGTGTATACACACACACATATACATACAGTTATTTTGAAAACAAAAATGCAAGCAGACAAAAACAGAAAGAATGGAAATACGATATTGTGGTTCACACTCAATTCCCAGAGTTCTTTTGCTGGGTATAGCTGGTTTTATTCATTATTGAACAAATGGAACTGATTTGGTTCATCTCATTGTTGAAGAGAGTCACATTCATCAGTATTGATCATCATATGGTATTGTTAAAGTATATAATGATCTCCTGGATCTACTCTTTTCACTCAGCACCAGTTCATATAAGTCTCTCCAGGCCTTTCTGAAATCATCCTGTTAGTCATTTTTTACAGAACAATAATATTCCATAACATTCATATACCACAATTTATTCAGCCATTCTCCAATTGATGGGCATCCACTCAGTTTCCATTTTCTAGCCACTACAAAGAGGGCTGCCACAAACATTTTTGCACATACAGGTCTCTTTCCCTTCTTTAAGATTTCTTTGGGATACAAGCCCAGTAGTAACACTGCTGGATCAAAGGGTATGCACAATTTGATAACTTTCTGAGCATAGTTACAAGTTGCTCTCCAGAATGGCTGGATGTATTCACAATTCCACCAACAATGTATCAGTGTCCCAGTTTTCCCACATCCACTGTAGCATTCACCATTATCTTTTCCTGTCATCCTAGCCAATCTGAGAGATGTGTGGTAGTATCTCAGAGTTATCTTAATTTGCATTTCTCTGATCAATAGTGATTTAGTGATTTAGAACACCTTTTCATATGACTAGAAATAGTTTTAATTTCTTCACCTGAAAACTGTTCATATTCTTTGACCATTTATCAATTGGAGAATGGCTTGATTTCTTATAAATTAGTCAATTCTCTATATATTTTGGAAATTAGGCCTTTGTCAGAACCTTTAACTGTAAAAATGTTTTCCCAGTTTATTGCTTCCTTTTTAATCTTGTCTGCATTGATTTTGTTTGTATAAAAGCTTTTCAATTTGATATAATCAAAATATTATATTTTGTGATCAGTAATGATCTCTAGTTCTTCTTTGGTCTCAAATTCCTTCCTCTTCCACAGGTATGAGAGGTAAACTATCCTATGTTCTTCTAATTTATTTATAATCTCATTCTTTATGCTTAGATCATGAACCCATTTTGACCTGATCTTGGTGTACAATGCTAAATGTGGGTCAATGACTAGTTTCTGCCATACTAATTTCCAATTTTCCCAACAGTTTTTGTCAAACAGCGAATTCTTATCCCCAAAGCTGGGGTCTTTGGGTTTGTCAAAGACTAGATTGCTATAGTTATTGACTATTTTGTCCTGTGAACCTAACCTATTCCACTGATCAACTAGTCTATTTCTTAGCCAATACCAAATGGTTTTGGTGGCTGCTTTATAATATAGTTTTAAATCTGGTACAGCTAGGGCACCTTTTTTTTTTTTCATTAGTTCCCTTGAAAGACTTGACCTTTTGTTCTTCCACATGAATTTTGTTATTTTTTTCTAGGTCATTTATTAGAATTCTTACAAGTTTCTAAGTCAGTGGAATTGATAGAAACAATGATTACTTAGCAGGGTGCTTAACAGTTCTCTAGATGTACTTAGTACTTACTACTAGTACTACTAGTACTGTCAATTCCACAAGATTCACCCCTTTAAGAGAGCATATATAAGCTAGGAGCCTCAACTAGGATGAAGTTTTGGAGATTCACAAGCCAGGATTCAGTTGGGGATATTCACAAGTCAGAGGTGGCAGTTGGGCAGAATGAAGGAAGACAGAGAAGTAGCAGCAGGCTGTCCTGTGGAGCACACTGAAACCAAGATCCAGAAGACCTCCAGAAAACCTAGCCAATCCCCAAGTGAAGGAGACAAGATTTTGATGGAAACAATAAAGTATTTGGACTTTAATTCCTGGCTGCATTTGAGGTGATTATAATTCTGAACTGAAATGAAGGCTGCCTCCAGAAGCCCCCCAAGAAAGCTGCTCCCAGAGAACATTACATTTTAGAGAAGAACATTACACTTTGGTGCCCAAATGTGGGACAGACACAATCCTGATTTCAGTGGAAAAGTCTCCTTGACCTAGAAATTAGGGTGAGTACAAGAAGGAAACTTTATTAAAGGGCTAAAATAGTATTTCAGCTAAAATGGGACAGATGTTTAGAAAACAGCCTTCTGTTTCTCTTCAAGGAAAATATGTAGAGATTATTATCTGGGTTATGAAAAGCCAAGGTTTAATTAAATTTGGGAGCAGATCACTGAACTTTTAGAAACTGTACAGTACACACCTCCTTGGTTTAGGAAAAGAATTGGATCTAGAGGGAAGTGTAGCGAGCTATCGTCTCCAGAAGCTGCCGGATCGCTCTCTGGGAAAGATCTGCTGTGTCTACTCAAATCTTTAAGACAGATTCTTCTTCCTGTAGTGAACCGTTGTCTCCAGGCAGTTGCTGTTAATCTTGTCCTTAGAAGTGACTTCCCTTCCTGCAGAGAGCCCCGTCAGGCCTGATGTAATGCAGAGAGTCTCCTTCTTTCTCTGAGAGTCCTCTCTTTTATTCTCCCAGGAATGGGCGTGGGATAATGCAAGGGCTTCTGGGAAGAACCACCCCAGCCAATGAGCTTGCCCCCTCTATCAAGTCAACCTGAGTTCTCACCTTGTAATTGTCCAGAAAACCTGAATTCTCACCTTGTCACTATCCAGACAACCTCAGTTCTCACTTAGTAATCCTAACAGGGAAGGAAATTAGGAGAGCAATTATGTCAATTCTACAATGAAAATGGACCTGACTCAATTTCCAAAGATACACTTAATACATATAATTTAATATAACTGGCTTTAGGAAATTATATAAGTTATAGAATAAGAAAAAGAAGAAAGAACAGGAGGGGGAGGTGCCAAATAAACTAGGTGAAAAAGAAGAATCAGATAATAATGTAGTTAAGTTCAATTTTAAGTATGACACTTCACAGCAGGAGCATTCTCCATCCCCTGACCTACCTCCCTTAATTAACCGGTTACTTCATGAGTGGAGGGAGAGGAGGAGGAGGAGAGTCAGCAACACATTCAGGACCTCCTATGAAGCAGCCTGACAAGATTACAAAAGGCTTTTGTTAAGGCAAAAAATGAAGGACAGGATGTATCTGATTTAAAAATAAATGAATACCTGTGATTGAAGAGTTTCACCTTTCAGGTCAAAAAAAAAGGGAGAAAACACACTCCTTTTGATATAGAAAAAATTAAGGATTTGAAAAAGGGTTGCACTCTTTATGGGGCTAGATCATCTCATGTTAAGATGTTACTAGATAGTTTGGCTTGTGAAATCCTAAACCCCAGTGATTGGAAATCCATAGCTAGGACATATTTAGAATCTGGACAAAACTTGTTGTGGCTTTCAGAGTATCATGAATTATGTAGGATTCAAGCCAGATGCAATAGGCAAACAGGAGTTAATGTACAAGTCATTTTTGACCAACTAGCTGGTGAAGGTCAGTATGGAGAGAATTCAGAACAGATTACCCCACAACAGCTTATGAGCAGATTGCAACTATTGCTATAAAAGCTTGGGGTACCCTTCCAGGAAAAGATAAAGGGGAAGCCTTCACAAAAATAGAGCAGGGTCCCAATGAATCCTTTGCAGATTTTGTGGGACATTTACAAACAGCTGTCACAAGAACCACTGGAGAAAATGCAGCTACAGAAATAATGACCAGACATCTGGCTAAGGAAAATGCTAATGAGATTTGCAAAATAATTATATGGAGACTACACAAAGATGCTCCTTTAGAGGAGATCATAAGAAGCTGTGCCACAGTGGGCACAAATGCTTATTATACCCACACTTTGATGAACATGGGAAAATAAGGTCCCTCCTGGCAAGGGACTTCTAGAGAAAATTGTCAATGTTTTCAGTGTGGAAAAATAGGATATCTTAGAGTTCAGTGTAGATGTAGAGACAGAGTGAAAGGACAGGGTGAGAGAATAAAACCCAAAACCCTACGTCCAAAACACCACAAGGGCTTCCATTGCACCTCAGGATGTAGATTGACTCAGGAAAATGAGAGGCAGAGCCCAGCTCCAAGAAATCATACAAAAGAAAGGTAGGGCATGATGGCAGAAGAGTTTACACCCAGGGAGTCTTTAGAAGCTCAACACTCTGATGTGATCTATCAGCTGAATAGCAATCACATGACAGAAAGGGATTACATGATCAACCAGTAGAAAAGCAATAAGATAGCAGAAAGGGATTACAACTGGGGAGAATAGAGGCTTTTTAAACCAACAGGGGAGTGTCCAGTGCAAACAGCTCCAATGCAATTGCCAGGGAATGAGGAGAGATCTAGACAGTGGTAAATAGAAGGGAATTAGCAGTTAGGTTAACTGCTTGGGAGAAAGGGTTTGCTTGTATTCCTATAGATGGAGAAAGAAACAAATGGGTGGCAATGAGCACCTGGAGAGAGAAAGAAAAGGAGAAAAACTTAAAAACAAAGCAGAAGATCTAAGTCTGACACCTGAAAGAGCATGGCTGATAATGAGACTGTTGCAGGACTTGAAAACCAGCAGGAACCATTGCATTTACTAACACAAGATGAGACTATTGTAGGACCTCAAAGCCTGAAGGAATTATTGATTCCTGGCACAAAAACTAATGGACAATAGATTCCTTTTGGACTATTTTGAAGACTTATGGACATGTATAATTCCTCATGTTGATTTGTGTTATTTGTTACATCACTACTAGCCTGTTATATTTCTATGTGCTTATGTAATTTATGTAATTATGTGTAATATCTCCCATATTGATGGATTTACATATACCTGTTTTAAGAGTGAGCCCCTTCAGAAACCCACTAATCTGATTTGATTTCCCATTTATCTTGGTGTTTTCATCTCCCTTCCTGAGACATAAATGAGGGCGTGATTACCTCCTTTTTATGGTGTTTTCATTCCTTTTATGAGCAGCAGAGAAGGCATGATCACCCTCTTTTTTGGGGTTCTAACCTCCTTGAGAAGTCAGGGAGGTCATGACTACCTATGTTCTAAATCAAAAGAAAATGGGAGATCTTTCTTCTTTTTTTCTTTTTCTAGTACTTATATAATTTCTTAAAGCCAGTTGTTTTAAATTGTATGTATAAAGTGTATTTTTGGAAATTGAGTTTGGATTGGAATTGCAGTATTCACCTAGTTGCTCTCCTACTAATTTCTACTCATCTAGATTCAATTCTTTTTCCTTAGAGAACCAAGGTCAGACTATTTTTATTTACTATTGTAAAGACCTTGATCCTCAAGGTCAGGCAATAGTCGAGAGAAGAAATAGAGCCATTAAGACACTCCTCCAAAAACAAAAGAAAGGGGGAGCCTTTCTCTAGGGTTGTAACCCTAGAGAACTTCCAAATTTAGTTCTCTATACCATTAATTTTTTAATTTTTGATTAAGATATACTGGCTCTGGCAGACAGGCTTTATAACCCACCAGAAGGGCAGTGTCCAGTGTGAGCAGCTCCACTATCTTTAGATAATCGTTAAATGATGTGGAGAGATCCAGAAAGTGGTGAATGGAAGGGACCAGATAGGTTAACTACTTGGGGAAGAGGGTTTTCTTGTATTTCTACAGATGGAGAAGGAATCAGATGGGTGCCAAGGAACCATATTCACCTTGCCCATCAGAGAGAGACAGAAAAAGAGAAAAATCTGAAAACAAGGAGAAGACCTAAGAACAAAATCTGCAGGAATCATTGAATTCCCTAACACAAGTTGAGACAGTTGCAGGACTTGAAAACCAGCAGGAATCATTGGATTCCTAACACAAGATGAGACTATTGCAGGACTTCAAAGCTTACAGGAATTATTGGATTCCTGGCACATGAACTGATGGACAATAGTTTCCTTTTGGACTATTTCTAGGACTTATGGACATGTATAATTCCTCATGTTGATTCATATTATTTGTTACATCACTACTAAACTGTGTTATGTTACTATGTGCTTACGCAATTTATGTAATTAATTGTAATACCTCCCATATTGATGGATTTATGTATACCTGTTTTAAGAGTGAGCCCCTTCAGAAACCTGCTAATCTGATTTAATTTCCCATTTCCTTTGGTGTTTTTATCTCCCTGAGAAGTCAAGGAGGGTGTGACCACTTCCTTTTTATGGTGTTTTCACTCCTTTTCTGAGCAGTCAGGGACAGCATGATCACCTTTTTGGGGGTTCTCATCTCCTTGAGAAGTCAGGGAGGTCATGACCACCTATGTTCTAAATCAAAAGAAAGCAGGAGATGTTAGAATTCTTACAAGGTGCTAAGTCAGTGGAATTGATAGAGACAATGGTTATTTAGCATGGTGCTTAACAGTTCTCTAGAAGTACTTAGTACTTACTACAATTTCAAAAGATTCACACCTTTAAGAGCGCATATATAAGGTAGGAGCCTCAACCAGGATGCAGTTTGGGAGATTCACAAGCCAGAGACAGCAGTTGGGCAGAATGAAGGAAGACAGAGAAGTGATGGCAGGCTGTCCTGTGGAGAACACTGAAACCAAGATTCAGAAGGCCTCCAGAAAAGCTTTCTTTCATCATAATTTTCAGGAAGTCCAATAATCCTCAGATCTCTCTCCTAGATCTATTTTCTAGGTCTGTTGTTTTTCCAAGTAGATTTTTAATATTTTTTCCATTTTTTTCTTTTTTTCTTTCTTTTTTTTTTCTTTTGGTTTTGCTTGACTAATTCTTGATGTCTCAAGGAATCATTCATTTTTATTTGTTCAGTTCTGATTGTTAATGAGTTATTTTCTTCATTAGTTTTTTGTTTTTGTTTTTGTTTTTTTTTAACTTTTTATATATGTCCAATTGAGTTTTTAAATGAGTTGTTTTGCTCTATGGAATTTTTTTTTTCCATTTCACTATTTTTTTTCAAGTCAGTTATTTTCTTTTTTCCATTTCACAAATCCTACTTTTCTGGTAGTTCTTTATCTTTTCCAATTCACAAATCTTACTTTCTTGGGAGTTCTTTATGTTTTCCAACTCACAAATTCTGTTTCCCTGGGAGTTTTTTACCTTTTCCAATTCACATTTCAGAAAATTGTTTTCTTTTTCCACTTCATCAAATTTTTCTTTAAGTGACTTATATGCCTTTTCCATACTCTTTTGCAGAGCTTCTCTTTCCTTTCTCCATTTTTCTTCTAGTTCTCTTTTAAGATATTTTATAATTTCTTCTAGGAGAGCCTTGTGTGGTGCGGACCAGGTTACACCCCTTTGGGGTTTTGTCTGGAGACTGTCTGCTGTTAGTCTCCTTGGGGTTGACAAACTGCTCTCTTTCTGTGTAGAAGCTATTGATGGCTAGCATATGCTTGGCTTTTTTACTCATTTTTTAAAAGCCCTTAGGGTCTGCCTTCAGTGCAAGGAGGTTACCAGCTTCCTCTGCAGAGCAGGGATAGATATATGGACAGTAGCTGTCCTGCAAATAGGCTTCTAAAAGCTGCTCAGCTGAGCCTTGCACGGGAAGTGTTTCTGCCCTGGGAAGTGCAACCATACTGTGGAAGTTCTATTGCCCCAGGCAGAGTCCCCTTCCCCTCACCCCCCACCTGCTGTGCAGATTTATGGCTGCTCCAATCAAAAGCCCCACACTGCAGAATGGGGCTGCACAGCTGTGCTGTGGTCTGTGCTGAGTCACTTCCAGTGTTGGGTGGGTATAGCTAGATCCTGTTAGATCCTGTTGTTTTTTGGAGTACATTCTACCTTTGGCCTTTTTGTACCTTCCCTGCTGTTCTACTGCTTTGCAACCAAAGCAGAGCAGCCAACCTATGGTAGAGTCTTCCCTGCAAAATCTCCACCCATTGAGACAGCACCTGCCCAGTCTGCTCAATATGCTAGCCTCCATGTTCTGCCTCCCTGCCTAAACTGGCCTACTCCCACTGATCAGGACAAACCTTTTCTGGTGATATTCCAGATTATCTTTGGCTGGTAATTTGTTGTTCTCCCAATATTAGTGGATTTTACCAGTCAAGCACTATTTCTGAGGCTGAATTTGGTAAGTAGTAGTGAGGATACAAGAGAAGTTTAGAATGATGCATGTATCTTCTCCACCATCTTGGCCCCCAATCCCTCTGCTTCTTTCTTAAATAAAGCAGCATAAAACAAAAGTCAAAATAATGAAAATTCTCTTTTTGTTGGAAGAACAAAATTAAAACAGTTTCAGTTTCAAAAAGTTTGAGGTTAGCATATTCCTAAAGCATATAGGATCATTAGGGAAAAGTCCCAAGGAATCAGATCAATATTGCAGGCTGTGTAGACAGGTAGATGAAAAAGCCTATTCATAGCTGTTTTATCAAAGGTAACTCCATCATCAAATGATCATTATAAAAATCAGATTGATTTTATAGATTACAGCTACAATTAGAGAAGCTCTATAGTCAGATATAAGATCTGGAGCTGACTTAAATCAAATCATGAGCTTATTACCACAAAATCCAGACTTGAATTCAAAAAAATGGGTAAAACCATCAGACCATGTAGGTATGATTTAATATAACATCCTTTATGAATATGAAATGGAAATGCTGAATAGATTTAAGGGATTAGATCTGATATATAAAGTGCCTAACGAATTTATGGACAAGGGTTCACAATATTGTATAAGACACAGCAGCAACAGCAACAACAACAAAAATTCAAAAGAAAAAGAAAAGCAAGAAAACAAAATGACTTTGTAATGATGCTTTACTAATAACTGAGGAAAGAAGGAAAAGAAGACATAAGAAATATTTATTTAACTGAATGCAGAATTCCAGAAAATAGTAAGGGGAGATAAGAAGATTTTCTTAAATGAAAAATTCAAAAAAAATACAATAAAGTGGAAAAGACAGGATCTCTTCAAAAAAATTAGAGTTTTCAAGGAAAGTTATCAAGGGAAGTGAGCATGATAAAAAAACCAATAATGGTAGGGATTTAAGAGAAGGATAAAGGGATTAAGAAGAGATGATCTAAGGGAGGGGATGGGGGAAGGAGGAGAAAATCTGAAACACAAGGCTATGCAAGGGTTAATGCTGTCAAATTATCTGTGCATATGTTTTGAAAATAAAAGACTTTATTTTAAAAAAGAAGAAGAAGAAACGGTGGCAAGAATACAAAAAAGAACTATACAAGCAAAATCTTAACAACACTGATAATCATGATGATATGATCACTGATCTAGAGCAGATATCCTGGAGAATGAAGTCAAGTGGGCCTTAGGAGACATTGCTAACAATGAGGTTATTGGAGGTGATAGCATTCTAGCTGAGCTGTATAAAACCCTAAAGATGGTACTGTGAAGGTGCTTCACTCAATAAGCCAACAAATTTGGAAATGCTAAGAGTAGCCATTGAATTGGAAAAGTTAGATTTATGTCCTAATTCTAAAAATGGGCAATGCCAAAGAATAGTCAAAATGCCAAACAATTATGCATATTTCTCATGCCAGCAAAGTTATTCTTAAGAAACTTTAAGCTAGGCTTCAGCAATGTGTGAATCAAGAATTGCTGGAAGAGCAGATTGGTTTTTAAAGAAGAAGAATCCAAAATGCCAACATATGCTGGATTATAGAGAAAGCAAGGAAGTTATAAACTTTAAGGGAACTTTAAGAAGAGGTAGACAAGATTTGTGAAAGCCAGGTACTTAACTTATTGGAAAATAAGTTCTTTATTGCTAACCCAAAGTATTTGACTATGTAAATCCCAACAAAATGTGACAAATGCTCAATCATATAAGACCAGATCATCTTACTTATCTCTTGAAGAACATGTATGTGGACCACAAAGCAACCATTAGAAGCAAACATGAAACAATGGAATGATTTAAGATCAGAAAAGGAGTATGGCAGTGCTGTATATGGTCATGTTATTTATTTAACTTATATGCAGAGTATATCATAAAAATTGCAAGGCTGGATGAATCAAAAGCTAGAATTAAGGTTACTGTGAGAAATATCAATGATATCAAATGATAACACTCTGAGAGTAGAAAATGAAAAGAAAAATTTAAAGCATTTTGATGAAGATGAAGGAAGAGAGTATAAAAGCAGACTTGAAGCTTAACAAAAGAAAAGAAAAGATCTTGGAAACTGGTGCCATTTTTTCCTGGCAAATGGAAAAGAAATAGAAGCCATATCATATTTTATATTTTTGGGCTCAAAGTTGATTGCAGATGGTGACTAGCTATGAAATTAAAAGATGTCTTCCCCTTAGAAGGAACTAAGGCAAATCTGGGCAGCATACTAAAAGAAGAGATATCACCTTAGTGACAAAAGCCTGTATAGTCATAGCTGTAGTTTTTTTTTTTTTTCCTGTGTCAAGGAAGCTGAATAGTACAGAATCAATGTTTTTAAAGTAAATTGCTGGAGAAGATTTTTGAAAGTCCCTTGGAGAGCAAGGAAGTTAAATCAGTCAATATTTAAATTAATCCAAATTATCCACTGGAAAGCCAAATGATAAAGCTGAAGCTTAAATACTTTGGCCACATAATGAAAATATTAAAAGATCCTGATTTGGGGAAAGATTGAAAGGGGGATGGAAGAAAGGAAAGGGGGATGGAAAGGGAGAGATTAATAGTTAGTATAGAACAACAAATATGAACTTAGATTTCAAGAGATAATCAAGGATACAAAGACTGGGAATATTATGGTCCATGGGATCATGAAGAGTGGGGTTAACTGAACAACAACAATTCCAGTCTTATTGTTACTCATATCAACATTCAATTTATGAGATTTATTTCATGAGGGCTCCATATGTCTATATGAAATGAAGTGGCTAGCTTTGGTCCTTTGCAACCTTGAATTGGAGATTTTTACTTCTTTATTTGAGATACTTTAAAAAAAAAGAGTATGAAGATCAAATTGCAACATAACATCTTAACCTGCTAACAAAGCCAGAACCTATGCATTCAACACAAGGAATAGGAAAAAGAAACAAGCATTAAAGATCCATGCGTTAAAGTTAGAAAAGGCCCATCATCTACAACTGGAGCACTTATTGCATAGTAAATATTATGTTAAGGATTGATATATTTTAAAAATGGAAAAAGATATTCTCTGCCCTCAAGGAGGTTACAATCTCCCTGGAGTTGAGAGAACTAGGTTTGAATCCAACCTTTAACATTTATCAGAGGTGTAAATGTAGACAAGTCATTTAATCTCTTCAGGATAGCATTTTCTGATGTGTATAATGTGTATAATGTGTAAACAGCTATTTACAGAATTCTTTAAAGAATAATTTATATGTGTGTATACATATATATGTACATGTGAATATATATATGTATTTGTTTAAACACATAAGTCTATATGTATATATATGTGCATATATGTTTTGTAAACCTCAAAACACAAAACACAAAGTAAATATCAGTTATTATTTACTATTGAAATAAATTTCTCATTTCCCAGAGTATATCTTAGTGTCTTGACCACCACAGTTCTTTACCAGGGATCAAGTGCAAGAATAAAATTATCTCAGTGTATAATCTGGACAGACCTATGCACTAGACATCAAAAAACAGTAAACACATTTATAAGGGATATTAGTAGTTAAGGAAATGCTGCCAGCTACTATTAATCTATCCCTAAACTATCACAGTTCATCCCTTTTCACTGTGCATTCTATAAATCTTATCTATTATTAAAGAATTACATTTCAACAAAAATCTTTCATGTTATATTTCTTGTTTTTCTGGTGTATACTACAGTCTAGAATTATCCTGAAAATAATATCTTTGCATATCATTTTCAAGGATTTAAATGCCTTCTAACACACAATATCAGAAAGAAAATTAAAAACGTTACTTGTTTTGCCCTAACATTTCCAAACTTTTGGTCTATCCTTATCACTCAGCAAGTATCATATAGATTTTTCTTGCTTTCAGATATGCACCTCCATTTTACATTATCTCTTTTCCAATAAATTAGTACCTGTTTTTCACATTTTGCCTACCTCTTCTTAAACTTCCCCTGAACACACAGGCCTTCCAGTTATTCAACTTCCTCAACTACTATGACTTCTGAATATAAGCTACTTCAACCATAAGAAAGATTGTTCATTACTTAAACTGTGACCTAATTCCTATCATCATTAAAAGGAATATAAGGCTCTATGACAGAACCATAATAACCTTCATAGAAGACCTGCCAGAACATTGTGAATGGACAGACTTTAAGATCCAATGAAAAAATGTAAGTATTTGATTAATTTGATATTTTTCTTCCTTCTAAATAGATACTTGTGGAACCTCAGGACACTGCAAAACAAAAGGCATTTTCATATTCCATTCTATCCATTGCTGACAGTGATATGGGGTTGAAGATGGGAACAGGTAAATAGAAGCACACATTGAAAGTATGAGTGATTATAACTAAGAATCATAGATCTGTAAAACTTTAGAGTTGGTAGGGAATTTTAATTTAGTCCAAACATGCCTCACAATGCTCCTTTAATACCCACTAGAGCAGTAGTGGTCATCCAGTCTCTGCTTGAAGTAGTGCACTGAGAGGAAGATCACTCCTGCTCAGGCAGCCTTGATCACTTTAGGTTCTGTCTAATTGTTGTGAATTTCATCCTTACATGAAGATTGATTTTATATCTTTGCAACTTTCATGCTCTTATACATAAATGGAACAAGTCAAATTTCTTTTTTATAGGTGGCCCTTGCATACACTTAAAAGACAATTCTCATTTTCTATTGATCCTTCCCCTCTCTACGCTAAAATTTTATAAGCTATTCAAATTATTCTTACATGGCATGTACTTAAGATCATTCGTGATCCTTATTGCCCTTCTCTGAATGTTTTCTACCAAGTCAATGACCTTCCTCAACTACAGGAAACAACTAGCTAAGACAATGCAAATATGGTTTGAACACAGTTGTGCATGGTACACATCACTTCTATATTCCTAGAATCCATGGCTCCCTTCAAGATTACATGTACTTTTTTGACTGTTGAATTATGTTATAAATTATGCTCAATTTGCAGTCTACTAAGAATCTCAGACACTTTTAAAGATACTACCATATTTTTATGGTTCTGAAACTGCTTATTTAAAGTTCTGTGAGGCATTTTACATTGATCTTTATTAAATTTCTTCATATAAAAAAATTCAGTTTATTGTCCTAACTGTAAATATTTTAAGATTACCTTTTGTTCAAACTGTTGGCTGGTGATCTCTCCAAGCTTTATGCACAAATTTGACGTGCATATCATCTATGTTTAAATTATAATACTGGTCAAGATGAGCTACAAATTTTGATATTAATTTCCAATACTGATTAACAAATACTTTGTCAAATTTTATATATATTTCATCTACAGTTTTTTTTCTTTTAAGCTAGTTGTAAAAAAATGGACAGAAAATGATGATTAAAATCAATGTAATTTTACTTGTTTCTGAACAGTCGTTTGAGACTTATAAAGATGAGGATTTCTTTTTTCCCCTTGTATCTGCACATTCTTACCTCTTCTTACTCTAGACTCTAAAAGAATGGCTAAAGCAAAGTATTCACTAGTGATTCGGTTTATCCCTTATAGGGTTAACAGTCCAGCCAGAGCTCCAGGTGACTCTCCCTTCAATTTCAGGGCATCTATGTGGTCACTGTGATTGGGAACCTAGGAACCATCATATTGATTATACTCAGTTCTATTCTTTTTCACCCCAAAAACTATTTCCTATGCACTTGTACTTCATTGATCTCTGTCAATCAACTGTCAGCAATCCCAAAATGTTGGTGAACTTTGTCTCAGAAAAGAGCATTATCTCTTATCCTGAGTGTTATTCAATTCTCTTTCTGTCATTTTTGGAATTTCTGAATATTAAATGTTAGCTATCATTGTATAATTGCATTGTTGCTATATGTAATCCTTTTAAAAAATATTATGGCCTAATAGCAGGTGTACTCATGTGTGGTGGATGGAATCTATACATTCGACCTTATAGTGAACACAATTCATAAAGGCTTTCTACTTAGAATACTCTTCTGAAAGAAAAATGCTATAAATTATTACTTCGGTGATCTCCTTCTATTCTTGAAACTCCTGTTGTTCCAGTATTTATGTCAATTATATGGTGACTCTGACCTTCAATACATTTAATATCTTTTGCCCAACCTTGATCATTTTTTGCTCATAGTTTGGTCATTACTAGTATTTTTAAAATTCAGTCCAATAAAAACAGATCAAAAGCATTCAGGACCTGGAACTCCTATATCGCTACAATTAATGTCTGCTTTAGCTCATTTAGTACATTCATGTACCTACAACCATCTTCAATTAATTCTATTAATCAGGGAAAGTGTCCTCTGTCTTTTAACACTAGCATTGTGCTCATGCTAAACCCCGTCATCTACATTTTGACATGAGTGTATCAAAATTGCCTTGATGCAAGTGATAGAAAGAAGAACATTCTAGTGAAAGAAGAAATCTCAAAATAATGGTTTAATGAGTTTAGTGGATTCTGAGCAAGGCAGGTGTTGTGGGGGATTAGAGACAGATAGAGACAGAGAAAGACACAGACACACACACACACACACACACACACACACACACACACACACAGATAAACAGAGATAAAGAAAGAGACAGGGACAGAGACAGAGTGAAACAGTTTGTTTTGTACCAACCAGATACTCTGCTCCCAAATGTGATTACTGAGAAGTCCATTTCAAAGCTGTCTTAAACTAGGTTTAAACAGTTTAAACTAGATTTCTCTTTCTACTTCTGTCCTACTATGTAATATCTCTCTCTAACATTCAAAACTAGTAGAGTACCTATGAAATTCAATTATGGATTAAACTGCTTCTGATATTCAAAAGAGATGGCTTTCCTAATTGAAAACTCCATGAAGCAATGAATTTTTCTTGATTTCCTTCTTTGGGGCAATTACTATTATTTTTTCTTTTAAACTTTCTCTAAAACTTAAATACAAAATAAGAAATGAAAGAAAATGTCCATTTACATAGCAGAACATAAAAGAATTAATAAAAAGGCAATAAATTTACATTTCAAGAAAGCCTTTTCTAAATAAGACATACACATTGTGTTAAGAGCTATCTTTTCTTTGCTTCCTTACAGGTTACAGATTTTCTTTTGTTATCTACTATGAACTTTTTACTTTATTTTTTTCTTTTTCTTCCTGCATCATAGAAGACTACAATTAATTGTGGAGATATATACATATATACATACACACACATACACACACACACACACACAATGTGATTAATATGACTGAGAAATAATGTAGTTTCCATATTTTTCTCTTTTGATTAGATATATTTTAGCTTTTATTTTGTCTGAAATAATAATTATCCCCTGCCTTTTATTACAAATAAATTCTACTCCTGATATTTATTTTATGTTATATTCTTCTCTCATTTTTATAACATTTCCTGTAAACATCATATTGTTGAGTTCACACTTTTAATTTATTACATTTCCATTTTATAGGTGAATTCATCCAATTCACATTCTAAGTATATTTACCTCCTTCCTATTTTCTCTCATTATCCATCTCACTTTGTTTACTGCTCTACTTTATTTCTACCTGCTGCCTTGCTTTAGAATCACCATATCAACTGAGCTCAGTCCATACCTTTCTTTCAATTTACCCAAATTAAAATAGTGGTTATAAAAAAAAAAACTGACAATATTTCCAAACACAAGAAGTAATATTTATTGTTCTCCTGGATTTCCCTTGAATTCTGTTGGATTTGTCACAAATACCTAAAAGTCTTTAAGTTCATTAAATAGCCACTTTTTTTCATTCAGGATTGTGTAAATTCCCCTTGTTCTTAACCCCAACTCTTGCTCTACAGAATATAGTATTCTAAGGCCTACAGTCCTTTAATATAGTAGTTGCTAGGTCTTGTGTAATCCTTATTGTAGCTCTACAGTGTTTAAATTGAGTTTTTTTTCTTATTGTTTCCAATATTTTTTCTTAGCATGAGAGCTTTGAATTTTTGATATGATATTCCTTTAAATTTTCCTCCAAAAATCTCTTTCAGATGATAATTGGTATTTCTATTTTTGCTTAGGTTTTTTTTCTATTTTTGCTTTGCCTTCTTGTTCTAGAAATCTCCTTAATAATTTATTGTAATATCATATCAATATTTTTTTAAAATAATTTCTAGGCAGTCTGACTACACTTATAGTATTTTACCTCAATTTGTATTCTAGATCAGTTGTTTTTCTGGTGAAATATTTCACATTTTCTATTTTTTCATTCTTTTGATTTTGTTTAATTATTTCTTTGTGTCTTAGAATGTCATCACTTTCTTTTGTCCACATGTAATTTTCAAGCAATTATCTTCCTTAAGGTTTTAGTTCTCTATTTCAAGTTAATTAACTTTCTTTTTATAATTTTCTTTATTCTCTTAGGTTGCTCTTATTCTTTTTAAGTTTTCTTCAATCTCTCTTATTTGATTTTTAAAAATCTTTTAAAATATTTCTAAGAAACATTTTTGTGCTTTGGACTATTTAACAGTTCTTATTGAAAAAGAAATGGTTTTTTTAGTTCCATTAACTTCCTCTGAATATGAACCCTGATCTTTTCTATCCCCATAGTAGCTGTCTATAATTGTGTTCTTTGCATTTTGCTGGCTTGTTTTTATTTAATTTTATTTTCTTTTTAACATCTATTACTATGATTACGTATGATTATGTCCCAAGCCTAAGATCCTTATTTTTCTTATTTTCTGAGGTTTGTTTGTGGTTCAATCTTGGGTTCTCTTCTTCACTACTAAGCCATGGCTAGAACCGTCATTCATACTGCCTCACCTATGATCTTATTCTGTGAGGTCCTTCTTGTGGCTATAAACTAGAATTCTCTTCTCTGGAACTGTAATCTGGGATTCTGCTCTCTTTCTGAGTCCCACAGCTACCAGGTTCCCCACCTCTCCACTAATGTACTCACTAGGTGTGTGGTAGCTCCTTTTCCCTCAGCAGAGACTGACCATCCCAGGACTCATCTGTCAGCCACATGTGCTTGGCATCCCTTAATATAAAATGGTACTTCAACCTTCTTTTACCTGCTTTAGACCTCACACTGTCCTTGAGATTAAAGTTTCTAAAGCTGGGGCAGCCTCCCAACTCCAGCTGCCCCAGGATTTGTTGTTTGTTGATTCTGCAGAGTTGGCCCTGAGTTCTTTGCATTTGATTCTGCCCCTGGAAAATATTTTTAAGTTGTCTTAAGAGAGCAATTGGTTTTTTCTGACTTACTCTGCCATTTTCCCTAAATCCTCTCCTTGGGTAACAGCTATTACAAGTGGTAATTAATTTAATTTCCAAATTTCAGAAGATAAATGGTAAGAGATTTTTGAATGAGAAAATTTGCAATTTAACAAATCTAACTCATTTTTGCTGTATCCCAAAAGGCTGTGTCCCAAAAAGACAAATGATTTGCCCAAAATCACAAAGCATATGAATAGAAAAATTAGGTCTTCAACTTAAGTACCTTGAATTTATATGACAGTTCACCCATGTTTAACTTGGAGGAGAGTAATATTCTTACTATGTTATATTGAATAATAATAGCAATCACTTTGTCTACAAGTTTAATGTTAATTGAAAGCACATCTACCATGTTAGGTATACAGATTCACAGACCTATTGGTGGAATCAAGGTAGTAACAGCCCGAAGACGGTTGTCAAAATAATGAATAACTGTAAACATTTAAAAATAAATATTGTAAGACGAAGGGAAATATCTGGAATCATTTATGACATAGAAAGTTGTGAATCCACAATAATGAGTATTCCTCAAAAAGAAAGGGAATTGATTGATAATATAAATATCGGTAAAGTGAAGGACAATCTGGGGGAATGGAAATATAATTAAGTAAAGGATGATCTTTAAGATAAGAAGTAAAAATATTAAACTAAATTTCTTAAAAAACATAATCTTGACACTAGCCAAATGCATTGATCTCAAGTACAGGATGTATAGGTACAATTGAAATTTTGCAAACTTTCTAGAATTAAGTTGCAAGTCAAAAAAATGTGAACAAAATATTTTATGTTTTTAGGAAAACAATCTATACTACAAACTCCAAAAAATTAGTAATTAAATTAAACAATTCCAATAACAAATTCTTGAGAATACCAGGAGAAACATCTTCTGTTTTAATATTATGCCTGCAGATTAATTTGCTTGAGCTCTTGGTGGTTTTTTTTAAATTTTTTTCTTGCTGAGATTTTTGGTGGCTTAAATTGTTTTTCTTCTCCCTAAAAGTATCTATTCACTCACATTCTGCCTCTCTTTTGATGGAAAGCTTTTGAGTCAAGGTATCAAACTTTCTCAGCATCCTTGCAGATTGTGAAATTTCTTTTTAGCCAACTTGAATCCCTGTCCCAAGTGACTTTTGGGGAGAATAAAACTAGTTCAAGCCAAATACCAAACCCTTTTCTTCAAATCTAGTGAATTTCTACATTGATGTTGGTGTACTATCCCTTCTGTTCCATAGTTCTTTGGCAGAATATCATTGCCCCAGGCAAAATATTCCCACATTTTCATGCCACTATCACTGCTTTGAAAGTAGATGCCTGTTGCTAAGAAATAGTGGAATAAGGGAAAGATAGGGTGAGCTGGCAGAAATGGCAACCACAGCCAGGAAATTGTTAATCATATATTAGATCACAATTTAGGGGTGTCCAGTTGTTCCTTCTATGAGAGCATGGAGGTGGATGAAAATTGCAGGAATCAGTGTTCTCTGTTGTTACTTCATAAGAATTGTTCCTTGTTAGACTTCTAATTTAGGTTTGCAGAGACAACTATAATTGCTCTCCTTTTTGCACATGATTTCTTTTAGAGTTTTTAAGAATTATTGAGCACTGATGCTAGCTTGTTCAGCTAGCATCATATGGCTGTTTATTATATCTTAAGCTTGAAGATAATAGGATTTTTTAAAAAATCTTTGTTATAAAGGTTAACTTTCTGGAAGTGGAGGAGAGAAAAATATGGGGAACAATTAGATGATATTAAAACAAATACTGCTAAATCTTTTTCTTTAATTTTTCACATTAATTCCCTTGATACTCTTGATCTTTTGTTCTTCCAAATTATTTTGTTATTATTTATAGATCAATAAAATAAGTTTTTTTAGTAATTTGATTGGAATAGCATGGAATAAATAGATTAATTTAGGAAAAATAGTTTACAAATACATATGAATAAGCTATATGCAGGAAAAACAAATAATAAAGGAAAACACTAAAATTAAGAGACAGGAACATGGGGAATTAGACGCTTCATCTAGAATTAAGAAGAGTTGGAAAATATTTCTTGTAGAAAATGGAATTTTAGTTGGGACTTAAAGAAAGTCGGGGATGCCAAAAGGCAGATATGAGGGAGAGTATTTAAGGCATGGGAGACAGCCAGAGAAAATGCCCAGAGCTGAGAGATCTGATACTTATCCAAACAGAAATAATGCCAGTGTCATTGACTACAAGAATGTGATTTGGAGAAGGTGTAAGATATAAAAAAGAAAATGGGGAGTTGAAGATTGTCATAAATTAAAATTAAAAAATGTTAGTTTATACATGTACATTCATTTTTTACATATTTCCCGATAGAAGAGAAAAATCAGAACAAAAAGGAAAAACCAAGAGAAAGACAAAAATAGAAGGGAAAAAAGGTGTAAAGCATATGCTTGGATCTAAATTCAATCTCCATTGTTCTCTCTCTGGATGTTGCATGGCATTTTCCAACAAAAGTTTATTGAAATCGCCTTGGATCATTGAATTGTTTAGAAGAGCTAAGTCTAAGATAGTTGATCATCATACAATCTTGCTGTTGCTCTGTACAATGTCTTTCTGGTTCTGCTCACCACAAAGGGTTTTGAATGCCAAAAAGAATTTACTGAGTTAGATTAGGGAAAAGGGTGAAATGGTTGGACAGGGAGTTTTGAGAAATCATTTTGGCAGCTAAATGGATATTGAATTAGCATGGCGAGAAATTTAATCATTTAACATTTCATTTGGCACAAACCAGGTGCTAATCACTGCTTATGATTGATCAATTATTTGGTAAAAGTCATTGCTCCTAATACATTCTTTCAAAGTATTATAAAGCTGGATTTTATGTTTATGGGTAGACATACTAAGCTCCCACTATCTTAAATATTTATGCAAATCCATATATAGTTATATGTACATATTATTTTGTTTTTTTATAGAAATGCAGTTTTATCTATTTTATACTATACTATCATTTCTGTTTCCTGTTTCTTCAACAGAATCCATGCTTCTTTTCTATTAAATGTTTGAGAATACATTCATGTTTTGAGAATACTTCAACCTGAAGATCTGTAATCATTTACAGGATAAAACTTTGGTGGATTTTTTTGGGGGGGGGAAGAGGAATTAGGGGAGTAAAGAGAACACATTTATATATATAGAGATCCAGTTCTGAGTCACAATACCTATGTGGGTAATAATTTAAATGACTATTACTCCTGGTTGCTATTTAAGACTAGAAATTTCAGGTAAACTGATGATTAAAAATGAGGAATTTCCCAGTGGAAACTCCATACATCAAAAAAAAAATCACAGAAAAATATACACCCACATATACATATGTACTTACACACACACACACACACACACACACACACATATATATATATATATACATATATATGTATATACATAGATACATATGTAAACTTGCATGACACAACATAAATGTATGTGTGAGTGCAAACATACTCATATTCATATATAAGCATATGGTACAATATTAATTGTCCTAATAACTATAAACTTGAAGTTACAGGACCCTAGTTTTAAATGCAGGTAATGCATTGGGCAGAGATTAGATGTAGTGTTAGGAAGACTGAATTTTAAATTAGTGCTAGATATTTACTAAATGTGACCCTAACCAAGTCATTTAACCTCTGCTGCTTCAGTTTCTTCACCTGAAAATAATACCATCTATGTCAAAGACTTGTTATGAAGATTAAATGAAACAAGATAACATAAGTTAAATGCTATATAAAAGTTACTCACTCTAATTACTACCATTAATTATTAGTAGTAATAGTATCAGCTTTTCCACTTACTGTGTGAACCAAATCAAGTCATTTAATCTCTCAGTTTGTTCATGTGAAAATAGGGATAGTAACTGCATTGACTTCAAATGATTTTTATAAAGATGAGAGAAGACATGATAACATTTGAAATATTTTAAAGATATTAAAAATTCTACAGAAATACTAGCCACTGTTGTGAGTGTTGGTGTTATACATCCATGAATTTTGATATTAATTTCAAATATTGAACAACTGATACTTTGCCAAAATGTGAGTTGTAGAGAAATAAAGACAAAAAAAATAATTAAAATAAAAATTATAATTTTACTGTTATGTCTGAGATTTCACCTGAGACTTGTAATAATAAGGATTTTTATTTTTCCTTTTAATCAACAGGTTCTTGCCTTCTTTACTCTCCAAAAAAATGGCTACATCAAATTACTCGCTACTGACTGACTTTGTCCTCACAGGACTCACAGACCATCCAGAACTCCAGCTGCCCCTCTTCCTCCTATTCCTGAGCATATAAATAGTCACTGTGTGTGCGAACCTGGGCATGATCATATTGATTAGACTCAGTTCCAATCTCCATACCCCCATGTACTATTTCCTCTGCAGTTTGTCCTTCATTGATCTCTGTCAATCAACTATCATTACTCCCAAAATGCTAGTGAACTTTGTGTCAGAGAGAAACACTATTTCCTACCTTGAGTGCATGACTCAATTCTATTTTTTTGTCATTTTTGTAATTTCTGAATGCCAAATGTTAGCTGTGATGCCTTATGACCACTATGCAGCTATATGTCATCCCCTTCGTTATAGTATTATGATATCCTATTAGGTGTGCTCTTGGTTGGTAAGTGGAGTCTTTGCATTTGGCCTGGTAGGGGCCATAGCTCATACAGGCTGCTTACTTAGAGTACTCTTCTGTCAGGAAAATGTCATCAATCATTCCTTCTGTGATATTCTTCCACTCTTGAAGCTTTCTTGTTCAAGTACCTATGTCAACGAAATGGTGAATCTGGCCTTCAGTACATTTAATGTCCTTTGCCCAACCCTGATCATTATTTGCTCTTATGTTTTGATCATTGCTAGCCTTTTAAAAATTCAATCCACAGAAGGCAGATCAAAAGCCTTTAAGACCTGTAGCTCTCATATTTCAGCAGTTGGCATTTTCTTTGATTCTGGTACATTCATGTATCTGCAGCCATCTTCAGTCAACTCTATAGATCAGGGGAAAGTGTCTTATCTCTTTTACACTATTAGTGTGCCCATGCTAAATCCCCTCATCTACAGTCTAAGAAATAAGGATGTTAAAATTGCCTTGAACAAAGTGATAGAAAAGACATTTTAGTGAAAGGAGAAAAATTAGAATAATGGGTTAATAGGTTTAATGTGTACTGAGAAGGGGAAAGAGAGACAGACAAACAGGCAGACAGAGAGAAACTTTGCTTTGTACCAATCAGATCTCTATAATAAAACCTGTAATGACAAAGAAGTCCAACTGAGAGCTGCTTTGAAAACATTTCTCAAACCAGCTAAGGCTGGGTTTCTATTCCTACTTTTGTCTTACTATTTACCACTTTTCTAGCTTGTATTCCAAATAAATAGAATAGCTATGGATAGCTATGGAAGTTGATATTGATTAACCTGCTTCTGCTCTTTAAAGAGATAACTTTTCTAATTTCAAAATCTGTGTGGAAATTATTTCTTCTTTGTGACCTTCTTTGGGTCCCTCACTAATACAAATAGTAGTTAAATTCACATATTTTAACAAAATAAATAATGAGAATTTTGAGTGAGAAATTTTACAGTTGTCTAACTCGAACCCACTTGTTTCTCAGTTGAAGAAAGCTGTAGACTCAAAAAGATAAATTACCTGCCCAAAATAACAGAAAAAGTTGATCACAAAATCAGATCAAGAACAAAAATCTTTTGGATTAATGTGACAGTTTACCCAAGATTTAATTCAGAGAAGAGCAGCATTTTGCCTTTGATGCAATATCCTAAATAATAATAACAAACACTATAATATACAGGTTGAATGTTGTTAGAAACCACACTGAATAGAAGCTTGTGAACTATAATTTGAAGAGTACAGACCCACAGATTTGTGTGGGAATATCAGCCCTAAAGGCATGAAATCCATTCGTGTGAGTACCCACTTATAGATGGCCATATCTCTGAAAAAGTATACTTGAATCTAGGTCAGCAAGGTATTTATTGTTAAGCATATACTTAGTATTTAGTATGGTGATGTAATGGTTGTGCACACTCAGTGTGTTGTAGTGATATAATCATACTGAGGTATTTAAGGGAGTCTCAGACACAGAAAACTCTCTCTCAGCCACAGCTCTCAGCCACAGACACAGAGAAGAATTTAGACTCCAGACTTCAGGTGCCAGACTTCATCTTTGACCAGCCTGGTGGTGGCTCTCCTGCCTCATTCACTTCTACACTAAGACTGAGCACTCAGGCTGATCCCAAGGTCCTCCTAAGAGCTAGTCTGGACATTACACCCATTGAAGGGATAAAGCTGCCAATATATAAAAATAGCTGAAACATTTTAAAAATAAATATTATAAGGTGATGGGAATTAAACCTATAATTGATAAGATTAAAAAAAAAACACTAGAGGCAGCTAGGTGGCACAGTGGATAGAGCACCAGCCCTGAAGTCAGGAGGACCTAAGTTCAAATCTGGCCTCAGACACCTAAAGCTTCCTAGCTATATGACCTTAGGCAAGTCATTTAACCCCAATTTCTTCAGCAAAAGACAGATAGATCGACAGATAGATAGATAGATAGATAGATAGATAGATAGATAGATAGATAAAAAACTATATGGATTCCTAAGAAAGCATAAAGCTGTATTACAGAATATATCCAACTACCTTGTAAAAGAGACCAAAGCATTTAAAGAAATTGAACAGAACTGACAAAATGTATGGCCTGCATAGAAGAAATAAATTATCTAGAAAGACTTGAATCCACAAAAATGAATCTTCTCACAAAAGAGAAGGAATTGATTAGGTTTACAAATACATGTGAAGTGAAAGAATGTAAATATACTTTAAAAAATCTTGAAAACAAAACGAAGTGAAGTAAAAAATAACACATAATCTCTATACAAGCAAAGAATATTGATCTTGAGGAAAGAATGGACAGGAATAATTGAAATTCCACAAGCCTTCTAGAACAATATGACAAATTAAAAAGCCTGAATACCATATAATGCAAGAAATAATACAAGAATTATGTTCAAAATTTATGAATATCAAAAATATGACAACTTTAAATTGCTACAAGTCACTTCCACAGGGAGATAATAAAACTTATACTAAAAACTTCATGAAATACAATAACTAAATTCAACCATTCTAATAATAACAAATTGCTTGAGAATACCAGTGGAATTGGAAAGACATTCAGTGCTCTTGGATAGCCCGAGCAAATATAATAAAGATGACAATACTCCCCAAACTAATCTATTTATTTAGTGCTATACCAATCAGACTCCCAAGAAACTATTTTAATGACCTAGAAAAAATAACAACAAAATTCATATGGAAGAATAAAAGGTCGAGAATTGCAAGGGAACTAATGAAAAAAAAGTCAGAGGAAGGTGGTCTAGGTGTACCTAATCTAAAGCTATATTATATAGCAGCAGTCACCAAAACCATTTGGTACTGGCTAAGAAATAGACCAGTCGATCAGTGGAACAGATTAGGTACAAAGGACAAAAAAGGGTACATCTATAGCAATCTAGTCTTTGACAAACCCAAAAATACCAACAATAGGGATAAAAATTCATTATTTGGAAAAAACTGTTGGGAAAACTGGAAATTAGTATGGAAATTAGATATGGATCCACACTTAACACCATATACCAAGATAAGATCAAAATGGGTCCATGATTTAGGCATAAAGAATGAGATCATAAATAGATTAGAGGAACAGAGAATAGTCTACCTCTCAGACCTGTGGAGGAGGAAGGAATTTATGACCAGAGGAGAACTAGAGATCATTATTGATCACAAAATAGAAGATTTTGATTACATCAAACTAAAAAGTTTCTGTACAAACAATACTAATGCAAACAAGATTAGAAGGGAAGTAACAAATTGGGAAAATATTTTTAGAGTTAAAGGTTCTGATAAAGGTCTCATTTCCAAAATACATAGAGAATTGACCCTAATTTATAAGAAATCAAACCATTCTCCAATTGATAAATGGTCAAAGGATATGAACAGACAATTCTCAGATGATGAAATTGAAATTATATCCACTCATATGAAAGAGTGTTCCAAATCACTACTGATCAGAGAAATGCAAATTAAGGCACCTCTGAGATACCACTACACATCTGTCAGATTGGCTAAGATGACAGGAACAAATAATGATGAATGTTGGAGGGGATGTGGGAAAACTGGGACACTAATACATTATTGGTGGAGTTGTGAAAGAATCTGGCCATTCTGGAGAGTAATTTGGAACTATGCCCAAAAAGTTATCAAACTGTGCATACCCTTTGATCCAGCAGTACTACTACTGGGCTTATATCCCAAAGAAATACTAAAGACGGGAAAGGGACCTGTATGTGCCAAAATGTTTGTGGCAGCCCTTTTTGTATTGGCTAGAAACTGGAAGATGAATGGATGTCCATCAATTGGAGAATGGTTGGGTAAATTGTGGTATATGAATGTTATGGAATATTATTGCTCTGTAAGAAATGACCACCAGGAGGAATACAGAGAGGCTTGGAGAGACTTACATCAACTGATGTTGAGTGAAATGAATAGAACCAGAAAATCGCTGTATACTTCAATGTTGTATGAAGATGCATTCTGATGGAAGTGGATATCTTCAACATAAAGAAGATCCAACTCACTTCCAGTTGATCAATGATGGACAGAAACAACTATACCCAGAGAAGGAACACTGGGAAGTGAATGTAAATTGTTAGCACTACTGTCTATCTATGCAGGTTACTTACACCTTTGGAATCTAATACTTAACGTACAACAAGAAAATGGGATTTACACACATATATTGTATCTAGGTTATAATGTAACACATGTAAAATGTATGGGATTGCCTATCATCTAGGGAAGGGAGTAGAGGGAGGGAGGGGATAATTTGGAAAAATGAATACAAGGGATAATGTTATAAAAAAATTACTCATGCATATATACTGTCAAAAAATTATAATTATAAAATAAAAAAGAGAATACCAGTGGAAACATAACATGTTCTGTTTTAATATGGTTCCTGTTGATTTATCTGTTTCTAATCTTGGTTTGTTATTGTTTTCTTCCTGAAATCTTTGTGTAGTTAGTTTTTCTCATTCAACAAATGTGTATTTAGTTTCTACTATGTGGAAGGCACCATACTAGCTACTCAAACTAAAAAAGACCAAAAAAAAGCAGTATCCACCCTCAAATGTCTTATATTCTACAAAGGAATTAAAATCATACAACCTGTCAATAAGCACACATCAACCAGATAAATGAATTCGGTTTCTTGTTCTTCTTCCACTTTTTCCTTTGATATTGTCATTTTTAAAAAATTAAATGTATTTAATGTCTTATTTGCCCCAGATCTTTTGACAATTTTTAACATTTTTGAAAACTTTGAGTTCCAGATTCCCTCCCTTCTTCCATACCAACTATCTTCTCTGTCCACTTCACCCCATCTCACTGAAAAGGTAAGCAGTATGATATAGCTTATACATATGTAGTCATACAAAACATTTACTTAATATTCATGTTGTGAAAGAAAAAACACGAAGAAAAGTAAGTTTAAAAATGTATGCTTTAATCTGTATTCACACACTACCAGTTCTTTCTCTAGTTATGGGCAGAATTTTTCATCGTAATACTCTCAGAGCTGTCTTGAAGGATCATTGTGTTGCTGAGAATAGTTAAATTATTCACAAATGATAATCTTATAGTATTTCTGTTACTTTGTACATAATTTATTTCACTTTATATACATATGGAAATCATTCCAAGTTGTTCTGAAAGAATCTTGCTCATCATTTCTTATAGACAACAATATTCCATAATCACATACCACAATTTGTTTAGCATTTCCTCAATTGATAGGCATCCCTTTAATTTACAGTTCTTTGTCGCCAGATAGTAACTGATATAAATATTTTTATACATATAGGTACTTTTCTTTTATGTTTTCAATGTCTTTTGGGATACAGAACTAATAGTGGCATTGCTAGGTCAAAAAGCATATGTTGTTTTACAGTTTTTTGTGAATAGTTCCAAATTGCTCTACAGAATGGTTGAATCAGTACACAACTCCATCAATAATGCATTACATTTTTCCCACATCCCCGCCATTTGTCATTTTCCTTTTCTGTTATATTAGCCAATTTAATAGGTATGAGGAAACATCTCAAAATTGTTTTAATTTGCATTTCTCCAATCAATAATGAGTAATGGATTTTTTTTCATATCCTTATAGATAGCTTTGATTACTTCATCTGAAAATTTAATATCTTTTGATTATCAATTGGGGAATGGTTTTTATTTTTTATAAATTTGACTCAATTCTCTCAGTTTATAAATTTGACTATGTTTGAGAAATGAGGATTTTATCAGAGAAAAACTTGCTTCAAAAATTTGTTTACAATTACTATTGCTAACTGTAGTTCTATCTGATTTCCTCCCCATTTATTCTATTCTCTTTTCTTTCACCCTTCCTTCCTCAAAACTGGTTTGCTTCTGACTACTCCCTCCTTCAATATGTCTTTTTTTCTATCACACACACTCACGTGTGCACACACACACACACACACATGTTAGGATTACTAAGTGAGAACTCGGGTTGTCTGGATAGTGACACAAGGTGAGAATTCAGGTTGGACAATTACAAGGTGAGAACTCATGTTGACTTGATGGAAGGAGCAGGCTCATTGGCTGAGGTGGTTCTTCCCAGAAGCCCTTGCATTATCCCACGCCCATTCTCTGGGAGAATAAAAGAGAGAACAGTGGGCCTGGAAAGTGAGTCTGCCTGGAGAAGGATAAGAGCTGGAGGAGATTCAGAGCCAGGATTCAAGGAGAAGACTCTGCATTGCATCAGGCTTGACGGGGCTCCCTGCGGAAGGGACACAGCAGATCTCTTCCCAGAGAGTGATCCGGCAGCTTCTAGAGACGACAGCTCGTTACACACACACACACACACACACACACACACACTTCTCTTATCCCCTTCCTCTCCTACTCTTTCTCATTTACCTGTGAACTACAGAATATGGCTATTCCTAGAAGATTATATTCCTGGGAGTTTTGTTTTGGGATAATTTTCAGGAGGTGACCAGTAGTTTCTTTCAATTTCTATTTTATTCTATAGTTGTAAAATATCAGAGCAATTTTCCTTGACAAGTTCTTGAAAAATGATGTGTAGGTTCTTTTTTGGATCATGAATTTCAGGTAGTCCAATAATTTTTAAAGTCTATTCATATATCTATTTTCCAGGTTAGTTGCTTTTCCATTTGGGTATTTCATATTGTACTCTATTTTTTCACTCTTTTGGTTTTGTTTTATTGTTTCTTGATTAATCACAAAGCTATTACTTCCATTTGCTTAATTCTAATTTTTATTATAGCTTTTTATTTACAAAACATATTAATGGGTAACTTTTCAACATTGATCCTTGCAAAAACTTATGTTCCAACTTTTCCCCTCCTTCCCTCTACCCCCTCCCCTAGATGGCAGGTAGTCCCATACATGTTAAATATGTTAAAATATATGTTAAATACAATAGATGCATCCATATTTATATAGTTGTCTTGCTACACAAGAAAAATCGGATTTAAAAAGAAGGTAAAAATAACTGGGAAGAAAAACAAAAATGCAAGCAAACAATAACAGAAAAAGTATAAATGCTATATTATGGTCCACACTCATTTCCCAGTGTTCTTTCACTGGGTGTAGCTGATTCTGTTCATTACTGATCAATTGGAACTTATTTGGAACCACTCATTATTGAAAATAGCCACTTAAATCAGAATTGATCCTCATATAGTATTTGTTGTTGATGTGTATAATGAGAATGTGTCTAACAGCAACAAAAAGAGTGAAAATGTTATATTGTGGTCCACACTCAGTTCACATAGACCTCTCTGGGTGTAGATGGTTCTCTTCATCACTGAACAATTGGGACTGGTTTGAATCATTTCACTGTTGAAGAGAGCCATGTCAATCAGAATTGATCATCATATAGTTTTGTTGTTGCCATTATAATGATCTCCTGGTTCTGCTCATTTCACTTAGCATCAGTTCATATAAGTTAGAGTTAGTTATTATTTCAGGGTATTTGGAGGGAACTGGGGAAGAGCACAGGCAAGTCCCTGCTTTTACTCTGCTTCCTTGGCTCAGCTTCCAGTTAAATATTTTTTTAATTTCTATTATCTAATCACTCACAATCTAAATTATTAAAGAAAACAGAGTAGACATTTTTTTCCTGGTATGATATGAGGGGTACCTGGGAGAATGAACATTATAAATAAGAATGATGTTTACAATGCTATGCTCAAAGGAGAAACAGAAGATAGTTTTGTAGTGATTCAAAATGATTTCATATATTTGAGTGGAATATCTATACTTTTAAAGTGAGACCTATTGAATTTTTGTTTTTTTCTCTTAATGTCTCAGCTATAAAAGCAAACTCACAAACCTAGAACTTTAATCCATACCTTTTTGGTTTTCCTGGGATCAATTTTTTTCCTGAATAAAAGAGAGTTTTCCCCTTGAATCCACCTTTCTTAAGTGTTTCTCCAAAGTGTTGATTTTAAAATCTCATCACCTAGACTAATCTTCACAAAAGTCTGAATTTTCTTCATTACCCATCAAAAGCCCTTTACTAAAATAATGCAAATACCTAGAAAGTGAAAATATGTCAGGAGTCTGTAAACTAACATTTTTATGGGGATGAATTTATAAGTTCTTTCTAATTTCTGCTCTTATTATAACAACTAACTTAAAGCAACAACCTGCTAAAATGGGATACAAAATAGGAGTCCTGAAAAGAAAGGAAGAACTGCTCCCCCACCTCCAAAGCCAAACTCTGTCTCTTTACCATTTTCTCAGGGGGCATGAATATGTTAGGTACTGAGAGAGATACTTTTTTGTTCTCATTGCTCTCAGAATATAGAAAGATGGATAATTCCTGTCCTCATCCAAGTTCATGGGAAACATGGAAGTAGGTTGGAAAGAAGAGAAATAGAAAATAGACACAAAGAGGAAGACAGAGAAAGTTAGGAATAAAAAGACCCGATTCAATAAAATCTATTAAAATTTATTTGCATATTTTTGAATGTAAGATGCTATATATTATCCACGGAGAATAACGTGACAAAGGAAAAATAACTCTTGCATTCAAAGATGTGTCTAAAATACTCTGGCTGTATCCCATAGTAACAGCAGCCATAGGAACAGGCCTCTTTTCCAACAATAGCTCTGGGATTTTGTTCCATGAAAGAAGAGTCAAAATTATGGCCAAAGTTTCATAATAGATACATTAAAACAGTTGCCATTCAAGCTGATATGTGGACAATAGATGGAGTACAGATAGAGTGGGCTCTGAACATTAACCTTTAGCAAAAGACTGATTTGGGAGGTTTCAGTTTCTGCATCTGTAAAGTGATGGGGTTGAACTGAATGTTCTCTAAAATCTCTTCTATTTCTAAATCTGATGAATCTATGAAAAATATCCTATTTCACTGAATGTGAAACAAAGATATAAGGAAGATAGTGGTTTGGAGCTATTAGAAGTAGAACAAAAGTTGCATTCTCCACCAACTCTATTCAACATTTTTGAGTTTTACTCAAAATTATTTTTTGAGTAAAACCCAAAATTATTGGATGGATTTTCTTAGGAATCAAAAGAAGTATGAAGGACTAAAAAGCAGACTCTTCATCCTTCTTTAATCTACTTTCCTTGCAGTTTTATTAAGTAAAGTTCCTAGGATCATTTAAATAAGGCTCTGTCTAGTGACTTATGCATATTACAGAATTTAGAATGAATTTCAAATAACAAATCAGACAACATTTACATGAAAAGATCACAAAGGTGGAATTGGGAGGAAAGGATTTTAAATAAGAGTATTTGGGACCAAAGTACTGCTGACTTATGCTAGTTGTCTGTGTGTGAGTGCCTATAAATAACCCTAGAATACAAAACCGAACTTTTGCTACAAGGGATAGGCTGTCTAGCTACTGCAATTCATAGAATGGTAACAGAGAGCAGCAATAAAGATAATAGAAGTAAAACAATTCCGTGGAAATACAAAAAAAAAATTCAAAGAAGAATTCGGCAAGGTAGAGATGTCCAGCAGAGATCACAGTAGCCAAAAAAAAAAAAAAAAAAAAAAAAAAAACATAGCAGAAAAGGAATCCAAACTAATGCTCAATGGAGAAAGCAACTTAATTGATAAAATCAACCAAAGACATCAATTATTCTGAAAATGGAAGCAATATGAATCATCCTAGAAATCTATGTACTTTCACCACTCAAGTTCTTGGTGCATCTGCCTAACCTCAAGAACTTCTGAATAATATATATATTCCAATACAGTGTTAATCCTTACGTATCCTCCCATTGGATTCATCATTTCTCAATTTGTAGCTTAGAGCTGTGAGAACAAATGGCCAAATAGATTATGAAGTCTTAAAGAATATTAACCCATAAAGTACATTCTCAGTAGGTTGGGCAGAACTCTGAAAGTATAGCTACACAAATTTATTACATCACAAATTAGTAAAAAATAAATTCTTTCTATAAAATTCCCAACAATTGATGATTTGGTCTTTTCTTCAACAGTTCCAAACATGAGGAATATAAATAAAATATAATATAAAATGATGTAATAGTATCACTATTAATTCTCATCATTACAATGCAAACTATTGTTATTTTGGTGCTATGGTTATAATAATATTTTCATAATTTGTAATTTTTGTCTCTGCTAAAGTCTTATAAGACACTTTCTCTAATTTTTTTTTGTTTAATAATCTTCTATCTAGGCAGAAATAGACAAGAATGCCCAAATGAATACTAGCATACAGACATCAGAGTTTTATCCCAGATTCTGACATGTAGGAAACAAACACTTTTTTATCTTTGATTGCAAAATTGGCTACTCAGCCTTTTTTACTCATTTGCTTAGAAAAAAATAGTGATGCATATGCCAGGGCACACCAGGGAACCTTGACATCCACAGCTCTCTACCACTACACATTTGCAGGAACAAAGTCCTCCTAAGGGACTGCTTGAACAGAAGAATAACGAACTTGATACCAAGATCAATAAATATATTTATCGGACAGAAAAATAGTAAGGAAATGTTTCTAGTCACTGTTAACCAAGCCCTAAGCTAACAGAATTTACCACTTTGCATTTTCATGCAGAAATAATCTTTTTTGGATATCCTTTTCAAATCTTTAAGTGCTTTCTCACCTTCTCACATACAGGATCAAGAAAGGAAGCGGTTTTACTTGGCCTTGCCACATTTATGTATTTAATCTATCCCTGTCACTCAGCCACTTTCTTCTTGAGATCCTTATAATTATCAATTAGATAACTTTAGTTCAATATATCTCTTTCCCAATAAGTTCAACATCTGATTTTCACATTTCTTGTACCCTTTCTTCTTCCTCTCATGAACATTCAGGCCTCTCAGATACCCAATTTCAACTATCATGATCTATGAATTCAGGCTGCTTCAACTATATTTCAACTTCTCTAAGACTTCCAAATATCAATTTAAATAAGTTTTTTTCCAGATGACAAAAATTCTAGATATGATCTAGGAGTGTATACATAGAGTGTGAATGAAATTGAAAGAATCAAGAGGTCAAGGAAAATAATAATGACATTTCCCCAGAAAAGGGAAATCCCTAATGAGACTCTTTGGAAGTCTCTCTAGATTACTAATGAGGCAACAGAGATCTTATAAACAGTCATGAAAATCTTAATATACATCATCAGGGGTTCTGTTGACACTGATGAACACTATTTCTCTATAGCTAAATAAGATACTCTGGATAAAGGCACAATTCTAAATAAACATCCACAAATTTAATTAATTCCCAAAGCATTTTGGAGATTGTTTGTGTCCTAATCCCCATGCACATTAAAAAAGGTTAGAAGTCGGGGGCAGCTAGATGGCACAGTGGATAGAGCACCAGCCTTGAATTCAGGAGGACCAGAGTTCAAATCTGATCTCAGACACTTAACACTTCCTAGCTGTGTGACCCTGGGCAAGTCACTTAACCCCAGCCTCAAAAAAAAAAAAAGGATTAGAAGTCTCTACATCTACACTATATTAATTTTTATACAAGACATTGACTTGGAATGAATATGCTTTTCAGGATAAAGAGGCTCTGATATTCAATGCTAGAAGGTAAGTAGCTGATTAAATTTTTCTTCTAAAAAAAGCACTTTAGGACTTTACAAAATTCTCTTCTATGAATCACTTATAATAGTATGGGGTTAAAGATTAGGAAGTGATAGTTTTAAAAATAGATTTTGGAGGCATGATAAAATACAACTGTATTTTAGAGTTAGAAGAGACTTTCCATCTAGTGCAAGCCATACTCTACAATTTTCCACAATACCCATACACCAGTTGGAATCACCCTACTTCTATTTGAAGATATGATATGAGAGGGTCGCTACTACTGTCAAGGCAACCTGTCTCACTTTGGGTTGTGTCAAGATTTTTATCTTTACATTAAATATAAATTTGCCTCTTTGTTACTTTAAATATTGTTCTTTTTCTGTACTTTGAGACAAACTGAACAAATCTAATCACTTTTCAGCATGAGAGCCCTTGGAATACTTGGAAATAATTATTGTGTTCATTTGATTCTTCCTCTCTCCAGACAAAAATTTCAGAAGTAATTAAAATGATCCTTATAAGGTTTTCATTTCATTCATGACTCTCATTGACCTTTTCTGAATGTTTTCCAACTTGTAAATGTCCATTGTAAACCATGGCAAGCAGAATAGGATAAAATGTTCTATGAATGGTTTGACCAATGTGGAATGTGATAGATCAACAGAGCTAAAATAGAAGCATCTGTCTGTGTATTATTAATGAGATCTGGATTATCTTATAAATAGTCATAAAAGTCTTCAGATGCTTCAAGACAAACTCTACTAATATTAATGAATACTGGAAATTAAGACTATCTTCATGCAGACCAAAATTATAATATTTTTTTTCTGATTGCCACATTATACATCTTAGTTATATTTAATATGCTGTCAAATAAAAACCCTGATCTTTGCCAAACAAAATGACTCTTAAACATATCTTTATACTTTTTGAACAAATGAAACACATTTTAACTGCTGTTCACAATTTTACATTTCTGTCTGTATTAAATTTCATCATAAAAAAATTGATCCCAATTCTTAAACTGGGATGATATTTTTAGATCTTATTTAGGGTCAATTGCAAATTTACAGTAACTCAGTTACTCATTTTGCTAAGCTTTGTACAGTATTTGAATTTGATAAGCATATTATCCATGCTTCCACCCAAGTTATTTAACAACAACAAATCAAACAAGAATTCACAATGTACTCTACTGGATACTACCTTTCAAGATGGTTTTTCAAAAATTAAGATAATTCTTTGTGAGGGCACCAAATTGCAATTCTGAGCAATTCATGTCACTTCATTCTTTCTGATTGAAATATTGAAGAGATGAAAGAATTATACCTTTACCTGAATTGCACCAATATTAGACCTTGGGTGATATACTTATTGAATTTCTTGCCTCCAAAGCTTTTTCACAAAAATATTTTTTCAATTAGTTTAATAATTTTTAAAAATATTATTTAAAATTCAAGATAAAACTACTGTAAATGAGAATCATCAAGTGAAAATAATCTTTAGGTTCTATCTTTTATTCTTATCAGTAATAAGAAATAGAACTTCAATAACATCTCAGATTTTTGCAAATGCGCTATTGATTATGAGTAAAGAACTTTGAAACGATGAATGGTTATAAGAATAAAAATAATTATATTATATGAAGTGGTCAGATATTACTTTCAAACAAGCTGGTATACATGCATTATGTAACTGAAAATTAATGGTCAAAAACCATTTGTAGGAAAATGGAATTATGCAAAAAGATTACAGGATTATACATGATTTTATTATGTCTGAGATCAGTTTTGAAACTTAACAAGGACATCCACTTTATTCTTGTTTTTGTTTATCCTTCATGTTTACAGATTCTTGCCTCCTCCTGCTCTACAATCAAAAGTAATGGAGAAAAGAAATTATTCACTAGTCACTGAGTTCATTCTCACAGGGCTGACAGACCAGCCAGAGCTCCAACTACCTCTCTTATTCTTGTTCCTAGGGATTTATGTGGTCACTAGAGTGGGGAACCTGGGCATGATCATATTGATTAGACTCAGTTCTCATCTTCACACTCCCTATTTCCTGTGCTGTTTGTCCTTCATTGATCTCTGTCAATCAACTGTCATCATACCCAAAATGCTGGTGAACTTTGTGTCAGAGAAAAATATTATCTCCTATCCTTCATGCATTACCCAATTCTGTGTTTTTGCCTTTGTTGCAATTTCTGAATGTTTCATGTTGGCTGTCATGGCATATGACCACTATATCGCCATATGCTATCCCCTTCGTTACAGTCTTATGATGTCTTATTGTGTTCATGGTTGGTGAGTTGGGTCTATGCATTGGCCTAATTGAGGCCACAGTTGATACTAGATGCTTGTTTAGAGCATTCTTCTATAAAGAAAATGCCATCAACAATTACTTCTGTGAATTTCTTTCAATCTTGAAGCTCTCTTGCTCTAGTATCTATATCAATGAAGTGGTGCTTCTGGCCTTCAGCATATTTAATATCATTTTCCCAACATTAATCATTATTTCCTCTTATGTTTTCATCATTGATAGCATTTTAAAAATTCCATCTACTGAAGGCAGATTAAAAGCCTTCAGTACCTGCAGTTCCCATATTGCAGCAGTTGGTGTCTTTTTTGGCTCTGCGGCATTCATGTACCTGCAGCCAGCTTCAGCCAGTTCCATGGATCAGGGGAAAGTGTCCTCTGTGTTTTACACTATTGTTGTACCCATGTTAAATCCCCTCATCTACAGTCTGAGAAATAAGGATGTAAAAATTGCCTTGAAGAAAGTAATAAAAAAAGAACATTTTATTGTAAAGAGCAATATCAGAATAATTAGCTTAAGGAAAATAGAAATTCTGAGGAGAAACAAGGATAGGGATAATAGTGATAGGGAAAGGAATGTAGAAAGGAAAAAAGGAAATTGAGAAATCTTTGTACAAACCACATACATGTCTCACATATAATTAACTTTAAACTCAATCCAGAGATGCTTTGGGAACATATTTTAAACTAGGGTGAGGTGCATTTTTCTTTCGACATTTGCCCTTCTCTTACAACTCTGGCTTGCATTTCAAATTAGTAGAATACCTGTGAAATTCAACTATGGAATTGATCTGCTTCTTATTTTTAAAGAGATGAGTCTTATAATTTAAAAAAGATATATAGAAATGTAATTTTCATGGGTAACCCCTCATGGGACAATGATAGCTGCAACTAAAACTTAAATTTCTAAGGTTTCACAACATGAATCAGAGAATATTAAGGGTAGAGAAGCATTTTTTTAATTTCAGTTGTCACCCACGAGTTTTTTAGTTCAAGAAATTGTACCCAAAATAGGACAAATGATTTTTTTGCATGTTTTCATTAATTACCTGATAGCCTTTACCTTTCCTTCTTTCAGATGAATTTTGTTATTATTTTTTTAGCTCTATTAAATTTGTTGGCACTTTGAAGAATTAAATTTTCCCTAACTCCTATTTTGGCTGCATCCCAATGGTCTCTCATTGTTGTTATACTCTTTAATGAAATTATTGTTTCTCTGATTTGTCCTTTGATCCACTTAATCATAAGGATCAAATTGCTTAATTTCTGAATAATTTTAATCTATATTTCCATGGTGCTTTGTTGAAAAAAGAAGGATATGTTCTTTTTTATTCCAGTTCATTTTTTCCAGAGGTCTGTCAGAGCTAACTTTTCTGAAATTCTATTCACTTTCTTAATTTCTTTGTTGTTTATTTATTTGTTTATTTATCTACTTATGACAGGTGACAACTGAAGTTATTTTTCTATTTCTTCCTTAAGTTTTTTTAAGAAGATGTAGTTACTTTCTTTATTCTTTAATTAGATTTATTTTTGCTTCATCTAAAGTCAGGATTGCTACTCCTGCTTTCTTTTTTACTTCAGGTAAACCATAATCAGGTCTGTTGCAGTCCTTTGCTTTAACTCTGTGTATCTTTCTGCTTCAAGTGTTTTTATTGCAAACATATTGTTAGATTTTAATTTTTGATCCACTTCACTGTCTGCTTTAGTTTTATAGGAAAATTCATCTCATTCATATTCACAGTTATGATTATGAACTGTATATGTCCCTTTATCCTATTTTCCTCCTTTTTGTCCTCTCCTTTCATCATTTCCTTTCTCACTAGTGTTTTGATTCTGACCACAGGCTCCCCCAATCTATTCTCTTTTCTGTCATGCCCCTCTTCTGTTTTCTTTCTCTATTCTTACTTCACTGTGGGTAGGATAGATTTCTATACCCAACTGATTATGTATGTTATACTTTCTTTGAGCCAATTCTAAAGAGAGCAATGTTCAAGTTTCAAAGTTCAAGGTTCAAAGTTCACTCTTTCATCTTCCCCCCACTATAAAAATAGGTCTTTAGTCCCTCTTCATTTGAAATGTTACTCTATTTCCTCTCTCCTTTCCTTATATTTCCAGTATAATCTTCCTTATCGCTTAATATATTTTTTTCATGTCATCCCTTCAAATTTACCATATACCTATAATCTCTATATTAATCGGTTGTTCTTCAATCTTGAAGAGGACCAAAATTATATCACTATGTTAAAATCAAATTAATGTGTCATACAGTGACTAATCATCCAAATACAAATTCTCTGCCCGAAGTTGGATACAAATAATCCCTATAAACATTTGGGATAGATTCTCTTTTGCACATCTCATATATCTTTTGAGCTAATTCAATTCTGTTTTGCTCATAGAACATAGTACCTTATCTCATGAAGGCACACAATGCTGGGTGATTCACCAGTATTTCCCATGTTATACAATCAATCCTAAACTTTTCCAGAGAGATCTTGAAAGGGTCATTGCATTACTTTTTCTGACCACCTTTTGAGCACTTATCTTGTGTGAGTTAGCCATAAAATTATCTTTTTGGTAAGCATACATTTGACATTTGAACCATGTGAACAGCACAGCAGAGTTGCATTCAATGCAGTAGAATTTGAATTCTTAGCAGTTTAGTTTTAGAAAGGACCTCAGGGTCTAGTATCTCAATCTGCCTGGTAATCTTCAGAATCTTCCTAAGACAATTTAAATGTTAGCAACTCAGTTTCCTGGCATGGCACTGGTATACTGTTCAGTTTTACAGACAATGATGTTATCATAATGGTTCTATAGACTTTCATTTTGGCAATCAATCTGATACCTCCCCTCTCCAACATTTTCCTTTGAACCCTCCCAAACACTGGGCTAGCTCTGGCAATGCATATATCAACCTCATTACTGATTTGTATATCTCTGGAATTACCTTGCAAAGGTAAGTAAATTTATCCATAGCATTCAAAACTTCTCCATTTGCAATAACTGCTGATTTCACATATGGATGGTATGGTAGCTGATAGAGTACCTATACTTTCTAGGTGTTAATTTTTAGACCAAAATTAGCATGTCATACTTTGTTGTACCTCAGTTTCAGAGGCTACATTAAGTGTACAATCACCTGTAAACAGAAAATCATGCACCCACATTCCCTCCATTTTAGTATGACACAAAGTGCTAGACTGATCATAGACTTACTGTCTCAAACCTGAATATTCACATTCAACAAAAGGGGCAGCCCCAAGGCAAAAAGACTACCAGAAGAATTAATATCAATACTATTGAGCACTTTACTGAGAACCAGTTTAGTAAACAAGATATCTTGGTATTTTGACTTTTAACTTCAAGAAAGAAAACATAGTATTCCATATTCTAACACAGAAAGGGATCTATAAAAGTAGACAAAAACTCTGGGAAGAAGGTGACATAGAGAAGAGAGCATTTCAATCACATTTTATCTCAAACTTAACAAGCTAGAGATTTCAGAGAAATTCTCTTTGAGCAAGATGTGAGATTCTTTTTCTTGGTTCAGTTGAGACAACTTGCTCTCATTGGGAGAAGTCATTTGTTCAGTGTATTAGTTAATATATTCTCATTCATACATCTTCTCTGATTTCTGTTTGCTATCAGCTGAGATAAATAGATTCCTTACAAATAAAACTCCAAGAAATAAAAGTTCTGGTCATAAAATCCAATTTATTAACATCTAGTCAATGATCAATAAATTAATGGTCACTGATTTCACTCAATAATCCAAGGCAAGGGAAACTCAGAAACATCTTAAATCAGGAGTGTTCCTTCTGAGAAAGAACGCCTAACAAGAGAAACTCAATCCTGGCTGGTGAACACTTAAAGAAGAAGTAGGACAAGAGTCCTCAACTAGGGCAAGTGCCCACAGACAAAAAGGTCCCTGCCCTTTGATATAGTACAGCTCAGGGTATTTCTGGTTAGCACAGCTATGCTTGGCATCCCTCAACAGTGGAAGGCCCTTCAATCTTCTACTCAACCATTAAACCCTCCCCACTATCTCTGAGATAAAATTTCATAGCCTCCAGCAATATAGATGAGGAAAATAATTTGAATCTGGATCTGGCTAATTTTCACCTTCATGAACTAGGTTACCCCAAACTCAAATGAAGAGATCAAGGATATAAGTTTATTCATTCACTGGAGAAATCTCACTTAAACTGGGTCCTGTTTCCAAGAAAATCAAACACAGGTTCTCAGTTGCTGTAGAGCTAAGGGTGATCTTTATTAGTCATGTCTTCCATACACTGATTGACTTTTTCAGGAGTGAAGACTTGACCAAAACAGAAGCAGCAAAAGTATATTGTAAAAAAAATCTATAATTTATTGTCAATATAATAGTAGCATGTTAATTTTTCTCAGGTTTATTTGCAATTCACTGTTGTCTTTAAGTAATTGGCATTTAGATATATAATGGAGTAAATCAGAAAACTTTCAGTTCTCCAAATTTCATCCATTATAAAATAAGAGAGATGGTTCAGAGCAATAGAAATAAACATATGATAAAGCAATTATTCTCCTAAAACAATTTGAGAAAATCCCAGGAAAGACCCAGTCTTCAGGGGCAGAGCCTCAATAAAGAGCAAAAACCTCCAGGCTGAGTCTGCAACTTCAACAAACAACATGCCCTAGGGGCAACTGAGTTCAGAAGAAGTCTAAACCCAAGAAATTTTCATCTCAGAGACAATGGGGAGGGTCTCAAGACTGAGTAAGAGAAGATTGAAGGACCTTCCACTATTAAGGGATGCCAAGAACAACTGTGCTAACCAGCAACACCATGGGCTGTGCTAAACTAGGGAGCAGGGATATTTTTGGCTGTGTGCATGGCAATAGAAATTTTTTTTTCTTTCCTCACTTTGTATTTAATTTTAAAATAAATGTTAAACATTTGTGAAATAGAAAAGGAATAGTGGTCAAGAGTGCAACTTGAACTTTCAAATTATTTCTAGTACACTAACATTATTTAAAATTATATATATATATACACATATATATATATATGTATATATATATATGTGTATATATATATACACACACACAAGCATATATATATATATATATATATATATATATATATACACACACACACAAACATCACAAGCATATATATATACATTAGATCAATATATAATTGTAGCCCAGTGCCTTTTTTCTCAGAAGAGGAAATCTACCAGCATCATAGCCCCAGTCTCATGCTATCCTCCTGGAAGAAAGTAAAGTCTTTTTTAAGGAAGAATGGGAGAAAGATAGATCCACTCTAGGCTCCCTATGAGTCACACCTAGATACACCCATGTGAACACTCAATAACTTACATGAATAATACATACACATATATACAACTACGTGTGGTATATTCCATATGCACAGGAATACAGCAATATTTTTAATCATTAATATTTTTAAGAGTGAGAATGTTGTTGTGATCCACACTCAGTTTCCACAGTCCTTTCTTTGGGTGTAGATATTTCTCTTTATCACAAGATCATTGGAACTGGCATCAACCATCTCATTGTTAGAAAGAGTCACATTCACCAGAATTGATCATCATAGAATATTGATGTTGCCAGGTAAAATGATCTTCTACTTCTGTTCATTTCACTTAGCATTAGTTCATGTAAGTTTATCCAGGTCTCTCTAAAATCATCTTCCTGATCATTTCTTATAGAACAATAATATTCTATAACATTCATATACCATAACTTATTCAGCCATTCTCCAACTGATAGACATTCATTCAGTTTCCCGTTTCTTGCTACTCCAAAAAGGGCTGCCACAAAGGATCCCTTTATTTCCTTTAATATCTCCTTGTGATAGAGCCAAGATGGCGGAGAAGATACACGCCACTGTGTAAGCTCCTTTCTTCCCTCACAACCAACTAGATTTAATCAGCCTCAGAAATAGCGTTGGACTGATAGAATCCACAAGGACTGGAAGCACGACTTACCAGCTGAAGAGAATCTGGAGTCTCAGCAGGAAAGGCCAGCTCCCAGGGGAGGAAAGAAGAGAGGCCAGCGCAGACGGTGGGGTAGTGGCACACTGCGCCGGTCGCGCTGGGGAGGGCTCTGGGATCAGAGAATCCACTGACATAAAAGAATCTGGCACAGGCTGTTAGCTCTTCTTTGCTTATAGTGCAGCAGTTCAGAGGAGAAATCTAAGCCACTTTAAAATTTAAAACTAGATTGGATCTTCCCGGATCCCAAGGGTGACTCAGCAGATCTCGGCACCGGGGGTGTGGCCGACATAGGCAATCCAGGCTTTTGCCTCGAGGTAGTTAAGAGATTGAAGAGTGGGCGAGGCGGTAACTCATAGTGCCTGGCTCGGCTAGCTGGAGGCTGTGGAACGGAAGTCCCAGAGAAGTGGAACCTTTGAACTAGGAACTGTGGTTCTTGGCAGACCCTTCCCAGTTTGAGAGCAGGGGCTTTTCACGTCACCTGCTGCAGACATCCATGCCCCACCCGGACGCATAGGCTAGGCTTTGAGTCGCCTTTATTGTTCAGACTCAACCTCAGGGAAGCCGCTAAAACACAGCGCCCTCAGGGCACAGCAGTGCTAGTCACCTCTGAGGCACTTCCAGGGAAAAAAATTCCAACGAAATTGGGCATTTACAAAAAGAACTAAAAACTGTGAAAGAAGAAAATAACTCCTTAAAAGTCAGGATGGAACAAATAGAAATGAATGATTCACAGAGAACCCAAGATTCAGTCAAACAAAACAAAAAAAAAAAAATGAGAAGTTGGAGAACAACGTCAAATACTTACTGGGAAAATCTATAGACCTGGAAAATAGATCTAGGAGAGATAATCTGAGGATCATTGGACTTCCCGAAAACTATGACCAAAAAAAGAGCCTAGATTCTATTTTACAGGAAATTATCAAAGAGAACTGTCCAGAGATAATAGAAACAGAGGGGAAAGAAGATGTTGAAAGAATTCATCGAACTCCTTCTGAAATAGACCCTAAAAAAAGAACACCACGGAATATTGTGGCTAAGCTGCAGAATTACCACACAAAGGAGAAAATCCTGCAAGCAGCTAGAAAAAAAACAATTTAAATACCAAGGTGCCACAATAAGGGTCACACAAGATCTGGCTGCCTCCACATTAAAAGATAGAAGGGCCGGGAACCTGATCTTTTTCCATGGAAGAAGATGGTCATTCAATGTAATAGAGGAATTCCATATGTTTCTAAGAAAAAAACCAGACTTAAACAAAAAAATTGATCTACATCCACAAGACTGAAGAGAAACAGAAAAAGGTACACAGAACCCTTGAGAACTATATCTCTGTTGTGGGTATATAGAAAGAACGCATGAATAATTTGATTTTACTGATATAAAAGAAAAAAAAAAGAGGGGGTGTAGTAAAGGGAAGGGGGTAGTATCAGAAAAAGGGGAGGGTGTAATAAAAAGAGGGAAACTACATCCCAGGAAGAGGCATAGAAAATACACCATATCTGAGGGAATTTAGAGAGGGGGAGAATCATTGTGTAAATCTTACTCTCATCAGAAGAGGCTCAAAGAGTAAATAATTGTCATATTTGTTTTTCAGAGAATTCTCTCTCACCTCATTAAAAGGGGGGAGAGGAAAACGGAAAAGGAAAAGGAGAATAAGGGAAGGGACGTGGAGGGAGGGGGGAGGGATACTAAAAAAAAAAAGGGAGGGCTGTGCGTCACAAGGGGGGTCTATAAATTAAATATTGGGGAAGGGGTTCAGGGGGGTCAAGGGAAAAAGCATAATCTGGGAATTAGTAATTTTAACTGTAAATGTGAATGGGATGAACGCTCTCATCAAACGGAGACAGATAGCAGACTGGATCAAAAATCAGAACCCTACAATATGTTGTTTACAGGAAACACACTTAAAGCAGGGAGATACATATAGAGTAAAGGTAAAAGGTTGGAGCAGAATCTATTATGCTTCAGGTAAAGCCAAAAAAGCAGGGGTAGCTATCCTTATTCAGATCAAGCAAAAGCAGAAGTTGATCTAATTAAAAGAGATAAGGAAGGAAACTATATCCTGCTGAAAGGTAGCATAAATAATGAAGCCATATCGATACTAAACATATATGCACCAAGTGGTATAGCATCTAACTTTCTAAAGGAAAAGTTCAGAGAGTTGCAAGAAGAAATAGACAGTAAAACTATAATAGTGGGAGATCTCAACCTTGCACTCTCAGATTTAGACAAATCAAACCACAAAACAAACAAGAAAGAAATTTAAAAAGTAAATAAAACATTAGAAAAACTAGGTATGATAGACCTTTGGAGAAAACTGAATGGCAATAGAAAGGAATATACTTTATTCTCAGCAGTTCATAGATCCTATACAAAATTTGACCATATATTAGGACATAAAGATCTCAAAATTAAATGTAGGAAGGCAGAAATCCCTTCTTCTCAGACCACAATGCAATAAAAGCTACATTCAGTAAAAAGTTAGGGATAAATAGACCAAAAAGTAATTGGAAACTGAATAATCTCATTTTAAAGAATGGGTGAAAGAGCAAATTATAGAAACAATTAATAATTTCACCTAAGATAATGACAATGATGAGACATCATACCAAAATCTGTGGGATGCAGCTAAAGCAGTAATAAGGGGAAATTTTATATCTTTAGAGGCTTATTTGAAGAAAATAGAGAAAGAGAAGATTAACAAATTGGGCTTGCAACTTAAAAGGCTAGAAAAAGACCAAATTAAAAACCCCCAACCAAAAATTAAACTTGAAATACAAAAATTAAAAGGAGAAATCAATAATATTGAAAGTAAAAAAACTATTGAATTAATAAATAAAACCAAGAGTTGGTTTTATGAAAAAACCAATAAAATAGATAAACCTTTGGTAAATCTGATCAGAAAAAAGAAAGAGGAAAATCAAATTGTTAGTCTTACAAATGAAAAGGGGGATCTTTCCACCAATGAAGAGGAAATTAGAGAAATAATAAGGAGTTACTTTGCCCAACTTTATGCCAATAAATTTGATAACTTAAGTGAAATGGATGACTTCCTCCAAAAATATAGGCTTCCTAGATTAACAGAGAAGGAAATAAATTGCTTAAATAGTCCCATTTCAGAAAAAGAAATAGAACAAGCTATTAATCAACTCCCCAGGAAAAAATCGCCTGGACCAGATGGATTTACATGTGAATTCTACCAAACATTTAAAGAACAATTAGCCCCAATGCTATATAAACTATTTGAAAAAATAGGAAATGAAGGAGTCCTACCAAACTCCTTTTATGACACAGACATGGTACTGATACCTAAACCAGGTCGATCGAAAACTGAGAAAGAAAATTATAGACCAATTTCCTTAATGAATATTGATGCTAAAATCTTAAATAAGATATTAGCAAAAAGACTTCAGAAAATCATCCCCAGGATAATACACTATGATCAAGTAGGATTCATACCAGGAATGCAGGGCTGGTTTAATATTAGGAAAACTATTAGTATAATTGACCATATTAATAATCAAATTAATAAAAACATATGATCATCTCAATAGATGCAGAAAAAGCATTTGACAAAATCTAACATCCATTCCTACTAAAAACTCTTGAGAGTATAGGAATAAATGGATTATTCCTTAGAATAATCAGGAGCATATATTTAAGACCTTCAGTAAGCATAATATGCAATAGAAATAAACTGCAACCTTTCCCAGTAAGATGAGGAGTGAAACAAGGTTGCCCACTATCACCATTACTATTCAATATAGTACTAGAAATGCTAGCCTCGGCAATAAGAGCCGAGAAAGAGATTCAAGGAATTAGAGTAGGAAATGAGGAAATCAAACTATCACTCTTTGCAGATGACATGATGGTATACTTAGAGAACCCCAAAGACTCTGCTAAAAAGCTATTAGAAATAATTCAGAATTTTAGCAAAGTGGCAGGATACAAAATAAATCCACATAAATCCTCAGCATTCTTATATATCACCAACAAAATGCAACAGCAAGAAATACAAAGAGAAATTCCATTCCAAACAAATGTTGAGAGTATAAAGTATTTGGGAATCCATCTACCAAAGAATAGTCAGGAATTATATGAGCAAAATTACAAAGCACTTGCCACAAAAATAAAGTCAGATTTAAATAATTGGAAAGACATTCAGTGCTCTTGGATAGGCCGAGAGAATATAATAAAGATGACAATACTCCCCAAACTAATCTATTTATTTAGTGCTATACCAATCAGACTCCCAAGAAACTATTTTAATGACCTAGAAAAAATAACAACAAAATTCATATGGAAGAATAAAAGGTCGAGAATTGCAAGGGAACTAATGAAAAAAAAGTCAGAGGAAGGTGGTCTAAGTGTACCTGATCTAAAGCTATATTATATAGCAGCAGTCACCAAAACCATTTGGTACTGGCTAAGAAATAGAACGGTAGATCAATGGAACAGATTAGATACAAAGGACAAAAAAGGGTACATCTATAGCAATCTAATCTTTGACAAACCCAAAGATACCAACATTAGGGACAAAAATTCATTATTCAGAAGAAACTGTTGGGAAAACTGGAAATTAGTATGGCAGAAATTAGATATGGACCCACACTTAACACCATATACCAAGATAAGATCAAAATGGGTCCATGATTTAGGCATAAAGAATGAGATCATAAATAGATTAGAGGAACAGAGAATAGTCTACCTCTCAGACCTGTGGAGGAAGAAGGAATTTATGACCAGAGGAGAACTAGAGATCATTATTGATCACAAAATAGAAGATTTTGATTATATCAAACTAAAAAGTTTCTGTACAAACAATACTAATGCAAACAAGATTAGAAGGGAAGTAACAAATTGGGAAAATATTTTTAAAAGGAAAGGTTCTGACAAAGGTCTCATTCCAAAATATATAGAGAACTGACCCTGATTTATAGGAAACCAAACCATTCTCCAATTGATAAATGGTCAAGGGATATAAACAGACAATTCTCAGATGATGAAATTGAAATTATATCCACTCATATGAAAGAGTGTTCCAAATCACTACTGATCAGAGAAATGCAAATTAAGACAACTCTGAGATACTATTACACACCTGTCAGATTGGCTAAGATGACAGGAACAAATAATGATGAATGTTGGAGGGGATGTGGGAAAACTGGGATACTGATACATTGTTGGTGGAGTTGTGAAAGAATCCAGCCATTCTGGAGAGCAATTTGGAACTATGCCCAAAAAGTTATCAAACTGTGCAAACCCTTTGATCCAGCATTGCTGCTATTGGGCTTATATCCCAAAGAAATACTGAGGAGGGGAAAGGGACCTGTATGTGCCAAAATGTTTGTGGCAGCTCTTTTCGTAGTGGCTAGAAACTGGAAGATAAATGGATGTCCATCAATTGGAGAATGGTTGGGTAAATTATGGTATATGAAGGTTATGGAATATTATTGCTCTGTAAGAAATGACCAGCAGGAGGAATACAAAGAGGCTTGGAGAGACTTAAATCAACTGTTGCTGAGTGAAATGAGCAGAACCAGAAGATCACTCTACACTTCAACAACAATACTGTATGAGGATATATTCTGATGGAAGTGGAAATCTTCAACATAAAGAAGATCCAACTCACTTCCAATTGATCAATGATGGACAGAAATAACTACACCCAGAGAAGGAACACTGGGAAGCGAATGTAAATTGTTAGCACTACTGTCTATCTACCCAGGTTACTTATACCTTCAGAAGCTAATAATTAATGTGCAACAAGAAAATGATATTTACACACATATATTGTATCTAGGTTATATTGTAACACATGTGAAATATATGGGATTACCTGCCATCGGGGCGAGGGAGTGAAGGGAGGGAGGGGATAATTTGGAAAAATGAATAAAATATATATATATATAATCCATAGTAGAAAAAAAATATCTCCTTGTGATAGAAGGCCAGTAGAAACACTGCTGGATCAAAGAGTATGCACAGATTGACAACTTTTTAAGATAGCTCCAAATTGCTCTCCAGAAGGACTGGATCCATTCACATTTCTGTCAACAATGTTTTAGTGTCCCAGTTTTCCCACATCCCCTCCAACATTTGTCCTTGCCTTTTTCTGTCATCTTTGTCAATGTGAAAGGTGTGTAGTATAGTGGTATCTCAGAGTTGTTTTAATTTGCATTTCTTTGATCAATAGTGATTTAGAGCACTTTCTCATATGATTAGAAATTGTTTTAATTTCCTCATCTATAAATTGTCTGTTCATATCCTTTGACCATTTATCAACTGGAGAATGGCTTGAATTTTTATACATTTCAGTCAATTCTCTATATATTTTAAAAGGAGGCTTTTCTCAAAACCCTTAAATGTAAAAATGATTTCCCAATTTATTGCTTCCCTTCTGATCTTGTCTGCATTATTTTTGTTTGTACAAAAACTTTTTTAACTTAATATAGTCAAAATTATCTATCTGGTGTTCAGTTATGAGTTCTAGTTCTTCTTTGGACACAAATTCCTTTCTTCGCCACAGATCTGAGGGGTAAACTATCTTTTGTTCTGCTAATTTCCTTATAACATCACTTTTTATGTCTAAATATGAACCAATTTAGATCTTATCTTGGTATCTGGTGTTAGATGTGGGTCAAGCCCTAATGTGTTTCATACTAATTTCCAATTTTCCCAGAAGTTTTTGTCAAATAGTGAGTTATTATCCCAAAAGCTTAGGTCTTTGGGTTTATGAAACACTTAGACTGCTATAGTTATTGACTATTTTGTTCTGTGATCCTAACATATTCCCCTGATAACTACTTTGTTTCTTAGCCAGGACCAAATGGTTTTGATGACCACTGCTTGATACTATAGTTTTAGGTCTAGCACATCTAGGTCATCTTTATTAGCATTTTTTTTCATTAATTCCCTTGAAATTCTTTGGTCATTAATTTTTGAAAGACAAAAAAAAAAGATTCTGTGATTTTTTGGAGGGATGGGCATATTACTTAATTACTTTCCAGGGTTCCACATCATTGATCCACAAGAGAAGCTCATTTCTAAATGATATCAAAGTAGGGCTTTCAACTTAATCAATGGCTTAACTGATTATAAATATTAAATAATCCCAAAGTCCCAGGTGTCTTTTTCAGGTTTATTTAAACTCATGCTTTTTTTGTTTGTTTGTTTAAATTGGATTTTTTTCTAAAAAATTGTGTTATGCAGTTCACATTTCATTGTTCTCCAAGGTTTTGGAAGGAATTTTGAAAGAAGGATTTTTTCAAAAAAAATTTTTTTTCTTTTTTGTGATGGTGATTCCTGAAGCTATCTCCTTTGTTTTCATTCCTTACATAGCACTGCAGTGTGTTGTCTGAAACTAGAACTCTGGCTGAAAGCTTCCTTTGATTGATTTAGGAAGGAAGTTTTAGAAATTTGTGGTATGGCTGGTTTTCCTTAAGAGGATTTAGTCTTTTTTTTTTTTTTTTTTTTTTTGAGGCTGGGGTTAAGTGACTTGTCCAAGGTCACACAGCTAGGAAGTGTTAAGTGTCTGAGGCCAGATTTGAACTCGGGTCCTCCTTAATTCAAGGCTGGTGATCTATCCACTGTGCCACCTAGCTGCCCTCAAAGAGGATTTAGTCTTTACAATAAAACACATTTTGCTTAATTTTTTTTTCTCTCTATCTAGGAATTGTACTTTAATTAGAGGCAAAGTTAAATTCCTTCTTCCTGATTGGATTCTTGGGGGAAAATAGATTTAATACAATTTTTTTCTGTTTTCTTATTCCTTTTTTGAAGGTATTACAAATTTAGCCAATTTACATTGGAATTATTCTACTCTGATACTGGAATGAAAATGTTGTTATGCAATTGCTAAAAACCAGAACCAGTGAAATTGAGAAAAGATAGCAATCAATAGGGTCATCTCCAGGTTTCTCACTATGGGAACCACATAGATTCCCAGGAACAGGAGAAAAAAGGGAACCTGTAGCTCTGGGGGAATACATGAATGATGAGAAGGTAATCTCCATTACGGCAGAGGCATTTCTTCTGGGTATTTTTCAGTAGATTAAAAACAGTGGAGATGGGAGAAAAATCAACTACATTCTATGCAATTCTCCCTTTCCAGAACAAAATTCTACATTCTTACCTGCCCTAGATCTATTTTTGAAAATTGTAAGGAAATTATTAATGGAAGTACTAGGGCATAGGCTTAATAGATATTTCCTAAGAATTTGGTTGATTAGATTCATGTCAAAGTTTAGAAGTTAGAATATATGATATCTAAGGTTATACCCAACTCTAAAGACCTATGATTTCTGCCCATACTGTCTTCTCTATCACTTTATCACTCCTAGGGTGCCTGAGGACTCTGATAAGAACAAATAATAGCTCTGAACACTTTGTTGCATTACATGCTACTGTACTTTTGCTATGTGATAAAGATCCTACATCACTGAATTTAAGTCCCAGGAGAATGCCTTTAAATGCCACACAATTTCAAGTTTAACAGAACCAAAAGGGGCGGGGGGCAGAGCCAAGATGGCAAAGAGGATACATGCTTCATTCTGAGCTCCCCTTCTACCCTCACTACCAATTATCAAATTCAGCCTCTGAAATAATGCTTGACTAGTAGAATCCGCTAACTTTGGGAGTACAACAAATTATCAGCCGAAGATACTTTGGAAGATCGCTAGAAAATGTCTGTTTTAATCAGGCGGGAGGAAATCAGTGCAGGCAGGGAGGCAGAACACAGAGTCTAACACATGCTGAGCAGACTAAGAGTGTGGTGCAGTCTCCAAAGGTGGAGAATTTGCAGGGAGGACTCTACCACATGTTGGCTTCTCTGCTTTGGTTGCAAAGCAGTAGATCAGCAGAGAAACTACACAAATGCCAAAGGCAGAGGGTACCCCAAAACACCAGAGTATCACAGGACCTGGCCACACTCACCACAGCATCAGAGTGGCTCAGTACAACTGTAGCGCAGCTAGCTACACAGCCACATTGTGCAGCATGGGGCTCTTCCCATGAGAGATGGGAATCACACTACCACAACATGGCTGCTCTTTGCATCCTGTTCACAAGCCAGCTACTGTCTATCTGTCTCTGTTCTGTAGAGGAAGCTCCTTGCCCTGAAGACAGAGTCCAAGAGCTTTAAAAAATGAGTAAAAAAGCAAAGTGAGCTCTAATTTTGGATAGTTTCTATACAGAAAAAGAACAAATTTCCAATCCTGAAGAAACTAATAGGAGACAGTCTCCAGACAAAACCTAAAGGGGGATATAACCTGGTCCCCATCACACAAGACTCTCCTAGAAGAAATTATAAAAGATCTTAAAAGAGACCTAGAAGAAAAATGGGGAAAGGAAAGAAAAGTTCTGCAAGAGAGTATGGAAAAGGTATATAACTCATTTAAAGAAAGATTTGATAAAGTGGGAAAAGAAAACAATTTCCTGAAATTTGAATGGGAAAAAGTAAAGAACTCCCAGGGATACAGAAATTGTGAATTGGAAAAGATAAAAAAATTCCAGGAAAATAGGATTTGTGAATTGGAGAAAGAAAATGGCTCATTTAAAAAAATTAGTGAAATGGGAAAAAATTCCATAGAATAAAACAACTCATTTAAAAACTCAATTGGACATATACAAAAAGAAGTAAAAAAAAGTTAATGAAGAAAATAACTCATTAAAAATCAGAACTGAACAAATGGACATGAATGATTCATTGAGACAAAGAATCAGTCAAGCAAAACCAAAAAAATGAAAAAAATAGGAAAAATGTTAAACATCTACTTGGAAAAACAACAGACCTAGAAAATAGATCTAAGAGAGATAATCTAAGGATTACTGGGCTCCCTGAAAACCATAATGAAAAAAACATCTTAGACATTATTTTTCAGGAAATCATCAAAGATACCTGCCCATATGTAATAGAATGAGAAGGTAAAATAGGCATTGAAAGAATTCATCAAAAACTTTCCGAGACCCCAAAATAAAAATTCCAAGGTATATTGTGGCTGAATTTCAAAACTATCAGACTGAAAAAAAATATTATAAGTAGCTAAAAAAAAATTAAAATAGCAAGGAGCAATAATAAGGATCACTCAGGATCTAGCAGCTTCCACATTAAAGGATCAAAGGGCCTGAAATCTGATATTCTGAAAGGCAAAACTTGGAATGCAGCCAAGAATAAACTACCCAGCTAAGCTGAGCATTTTCTTCCAGGGAAGAAGATGGACATTCAATGAAACCAGTGAATTATATTTATTCCTAAGGGAAAAAAAACAGATCTAAACAAACAAACAAACAAAAAATGACCTCCAAATATAGGACTCAAGAGAAGCATAAAAAGATAAAAAGAATTCTTGAGAACTGTATTTTTCTTATGGGCATACATAAAGAATGCTTGTATATATATATATATTATTGTAATATATATATTATTGTATAATATATATATTATTGTTATAAAAAGGGAATTAGAAGTGGAAAAAGGATTGTATCAGAAAAAAGGAAAAGTGGAGGTAAAAAGCGGGACATTACATCTCACAAAGAGGCAAAGGAAACTTCTCATATCAGAGGGAATTAAGAAAGGGGGATGAACATTGAATGAATCTTGCTCTCATCAGATTGGGCTCAAAGAGAAAATATTAGACATATTTGGTTTACAGAAAAACTTCTCTCACCTCTTTAAATAGTGGGAGAGGAAAAGAGAAAAGGAAAAGAATAGACTAATTAGAGGGGAATACAGAAATAATCAGGGAAAGGTATGAGAAAGGGGGAGGGACTCAAAGGGGGTTGGAAAGATTCTAAATAGGGAGAGATGCACAAGGCAACTGGTACCCATAAATTTAATACTGGGGAGGAGTAACATGGGAAAGAAAAAGAAAAGTATAATCTAGGGATAATAAAATGACAGGAATACAGAATTAGTAGTTTTAAGTGTAAATGTGAATGGGATGAACTCTCCCATAAAGCAGAGGCAGATAGCAGATTGGATCAAAAGCCAGAATCCTACAATATGTTGTTTACAGGAAACACATTTAAAGCAGGGTGATACATATTGAATAAAGGTTAAAGACAGGAGCAGAATTTATTACGCTTCAAAAAAGCAAGGGTAGACATCATTATCTCAGATCAAGCAAAAGCAAAAATTGATCTAATTAAAAGAGATAAGGAAGTAAACTATATCTTGCTAAAGGGTAGCATAGACAATGAAGCAATATCAATACTAAACATATATGCAACAAGTAGCATAGCATCTAAATTTCTAAAGGAGAAGTTAAGAGAGTTACAAGAAGAAATAGAGAGCAAAACTATAATAGTGGGAGATCTCAACCTTGCACTCTCAGAATTAGATAAATCAAACCACAAAACAAATAAAAAATAAATTAAAGAGGTAAATAGAATATTATACAAGTTATTAGAATAGAATTAGAATATTAGAAAAGCTATAAAAGTATGATAGATCTTTGGAGAAAACTGAATGGAGACAGAAAGGAGACACATTCTTTTCAATAGTTCATGGAGCCTATACAAAAATTGACCATATATTAGGACATAAAGATCTCAAAATTAAATGCAGAAAGGCAGAAATAGTAAATGAATTCTTTTAAGATCATGATGCAATAAAATTACATTCAAGAAAAAGCTAGGAGTAAGTAGATCAAAAAGTAATTGGAAACTAGATAATCTCATCCTAAACTATGAATGGGTGAAATCATAGACACAATTAAGAATTTCACCCAAGAGAATGACAACAATGAGACAACATACCAAAATTTGTGGGATGCATTGAAAGCAGTAATAAGGAGAAATTTTATATCTTTAGAGGCTTACTTGAACAAAATAGAGAAAGAGAAGATCAATGAATTGGGCATGCAACTTAAGAGCAAATTTAAAACCTCCAATCAAATACTAAACTTGAAATTCTAAAATTAAAAGGTGAAATTGATAAAATTGAAAGTAAAAAAACTATCAAATTAATAAATAAAACTAAGAGTTGGTTTTGTGAAAAAGAACAATAAAATAGATAAACCTTTGGTAAATTTTATTGGAAAAAGGAAAGAGGAAAATCAAATTGTTAGTCTTAAAAATTAAAAGGGAGAACTTTCCACCAATGAAGAGGAGATTAGAGCAATAATTAGGAATTATTTTGCCCAACTTTATGCCAATAAATTTGATAACCTAAGTGAAATAGATGACTACCTTCAAAAATATAGACTCCCCAGATATTTTTAGCTTCATTTTAAAAAATTTTTTTATTAATTTTATAATTATAACATATTTTGACAGTACGTATGCATAGGTAATTTTTACAACATTGTTCCTTGCACTCCTTTCTGTTCCAGATTTTCCCCTCTTTCCCTCCACCCCCTCCTCTAGACGGCAGGTATTCCCATACATATTAAATATGTTACAGTATATCCTAGATACAATATATATGTGCAGAACCAATTTTTGTTGTTGTTGTTGTTGCAAAGGAAGAATTGGATTTGGAAGTAAAAATAACCTGGGGAAAAAAAACAAAAAATGCAAACAGTTTACACTCATTTCCCAGTGTTCCTTCTCTAGGTGTAGCTGATTCTGTCCATCATTGATCAATTGGAACTGTATTATATCTTCTCTTTGTTGAAGATATCCACTTCCATCAGAATACATCCTCATACAGTATCATTGTTGAAGTGTATAATGATCTCCTAGTTCTGCTCATTTCACTAAGCATCAGTTGATGTAAGTCTCTCCAAGCCTCTCTGTATTCATCCTGCTGGTCATTTCTTACAGAACAATAATATGTCATAACATTCATATACCACAATTTACCCAACCATTCTCCAATTGATGGACATCCATTCAACTTCCAGTTTCTAGCCACTACAAAAAGGGCTGCCACAAATATTTTGGCATATACAGGTCCCTTTCCCTTCTTTAAAATTTCCTTGGGATATAAGCCCAGTCGTAGCACTGCTGGATCAAATGGTATGCACACTTTGATAAGTTTTTGGGCATAATTCCAGAGTGCTCTCCAAAATGATTGGATTTTTTCACAACTCCACCAACAATGCATCAGTGTCCCAGTTTTCCCACATCCTCTCCAACATTCATCATTATTTGTTCCTGTCATCTTAGCCAATCTGACAGGTGGGTAATGATATCTCAGAGTTGTTTTAATTTGCATTTCTCTGATCAATAGTGATTTGGAACACTCTTTCATATGAATGGAAATAGTTTCAATTTCATCATCTGAAAATTGTCTGTTCATATCCTTTGACCATTTATCAATTGGAGAATGGCTTGATTTCTTATAAATTGAGTCAATTCTCTGTATATTTTGGAGATGAGGCCTTTATCAGAACCTTTAACTGTAAAAATGTTTTCCCAATTTGTTACTTTCCTTCTAATCTTGTTTGCATTAGTTTTGTTTGTACAAAAGCTTTTTAATTTGATGTAATCAAAATTTTCTATTTTGTGATCAATAATGATCTCTAGTTCTCCTTTGATCTCTAGTTCTCCTTTGTAGACTGCCCAGATTAACAGAGGAGGAAGTAAATTGCTTAAATAGTGCCATTTTAGAAAAAGAAATAGAGCAAGCTATTAATCAGCTCCCTAGAAAAAAATCACCAGGACCAGATGGATTTACATGTGAATTCTACCAAACATTTAAAGAACAATTAATTCCAATGTTATATAAACTATTTGAAAAAAAATAGGGAATGAAGGACTCCTACCAAATTCCTTTTATGACACAGACCAGGTAGGTTGAAAACAGAGAAAAAAATTATAGATCAATCTCCCTAATGAATATTGATGCAAAAATCTTAAATAAACTATTAACAAAAAGATTACAGAAAATCTTCCCCAAAATAATACACCATGACCAAGTAGGATTTATACCAGGAATGCAGGCCTGATTCAATATTAGAAAACGATTAGCATAATTGACTATATCAATAATCAAATTAACAAAAACTATATGATCAAAAAAAGCATTTGATAAAATCCAACATCCATTCCTATTAAAAACACTTGAGAGTACAGGAATAAATTGACATAACATAGTCAGTAGCATCTTTGTTCAATCATCAGTAAGCATCATCTGTAATGGGGATAAATTGGAACCATTCCTGATAAGATCAAGAGTGAAACAAGGTTGCCCATTATCACCATTACTATTCAATATTGTATAAGCAACAAGAATTGAGAAAGAGATTAAAAGAATTAGGGTAGGTAATGAGGAAATCAAATTATCACTCTTTGCAGAGAAGATGATATACTTAGAGAACTCCAGAGAATCTACTAAAAACTATTAGAAATAATCCACAACTTTTGCAAAGTTGCAGGATACAAAATAAATCCACATAAATCATCAGCATTCTTATATATCACTAACAAAATTCAATAGCTAGAGATACAAAGAGAAATTCCATTTAAAGTAACTCCAATTGTATAAAATATTTGGGAATCTATCTTTCAAGAGAAAGTTAGGAACTAAATGGGCAAAACTATAAAACCCTTTCCACACAAATAAAGTCATATCTAACCAATTAAAAAAATATTAAGTGCTCTTAGATAGGTTGAGTGAATATAATAAAAATGACAATACTATCTAAAATAATATATTTATTTAGTACTATACCAATCAGACTCCCAAATTTTAATGACCTAGAAAAAAATAACAGCAAAATCCATCTGGAAGAATAAAGGGTCAAGACTTTCAAAGGAACTAATGAAAAAAAAATCAAATGAAGTCAACCTAGTTGTACCTGATCTAAAACTATATTATAAAATAGCAGTCACCAAAATCGTTTGGTATTGGCTAAGAAATAGACTACTTGATCAGTGGAATAGATTAGGTTCATGGGACAAAATAGACAATAACTATAATAATCTAGTGTTTGACAAACCCAAAGACCCCAGCTTTTGGGATAAGAATTCACCGTTTGATATAAACTGCTGGGAAAATTGGAAATTAGTATGGCAGAAACTAGGCATTAACCCACACTTAACACCATACACCAAGATAAGGTCAAAATGGGTTCATTATCTTGGCATAAAGAATGAGATTATAAATAAACTAGAAGAACATAGGATAGTGTACTGCTCAGACCTCTAAAGGAGGAAGGAATTTGTGACTAAAGAAGAACTAGAGATCATTATTAATCACAAAATAGAAAATTTTGATTACATCAAATTAAAAAGTTTTTGTACAAACAAAACTTATTTAGACAAGATTAGAAGGGAAGCAATAAACTTAAATAACATTTTTTACAGTCAAAGGTTTTGATAAAGGCCTCATTTCCAAAATATATAGAGAATTGACTCTAATTTGTAAGAAATCAATCCATTCTCCAACTGATAAATGGTCAAAGTATATGGACAGACAATTTTCAGATGAAAAAACGGAAACTATTTATAGTCATATGAAAAGACGCTCCGAATCATTATTAATCAGAGAAATTAAGACAACTCTGAGATGCCATTACATATCTCTCAGATAGGCTAGGATGACAGGAAAAGATAAAGATGAATATTGGAGGGGATGTGGGAAAACTGGTACACTGATACTTTGTTGGTGGAATTGTAAATGCATCCAACCATTCTGGAGAGCAATTTGGAACTATGCACAAAATGTTATCAAACTGTACATACCCTTTGATCCAGCAGTATTACTACTGAGCTTATATTGTAAAGAGGTCTTAAAGAAAGGAAAGGGACCTGTATGAGCAAAAATGGTTGTAGCAGCACTTTTTGTAGTAGCTAGAAACTGGAAAATGAATGGACGCCCATCAATTGGAGAATGGCTGAATAAGTTGTGGTATATGATTGTTTTGGAATATTATTGTTCTGTAAGAAATGATCAAGAGGATGATTTCAGAAAGGCATGGAGAGACTTACATGAATTGATGCTGAGTGAAATGAGCAGAACCAGGAGATCATTATACCCTTCACAACAATATTATATGATGATCAATTCTGATGAATGTGGTTCTCTTCAACAATGAGATGAACCAAATCAGTTCCAATTGTTCAATAATGAAAAGAACCAGCTACACCTAGAGAAGGAACTCTGGGAAATAAGTGTGAACCACAACATAGCATTTCCATTCCTCCTATTTTCACCTGATTACATTTTTGTTTTCAAAATAACTGTATGGAGATAGATATAGATATAGATAAATATTGTGTTTAACATATTCTTTAACATATTAAACATGTATTGATTGGTCTATCTGCCATCTAGGGGAGGGGGTGAGGAGAAGGAGAGGAAAAATTGGAACAGAAGGTTTTGCAAGGGTCAATACTGGAAAAATACCTATATATATATATATATATATATATATATATATGTATGTATAAATATATATATGTGTGTGTGTGTGTGTGTACATATACATATATAAAGTAAATAAAAAACTATTAAAAACATTCAATTTTATCTAGAAGTCCTAAAAAAAGATTTTCAGACAAATTACTAACAGAAACAGATACTTATATTTTGGGGGGAAATGTCACTCACAGTGTAATGTCACCCACACTGTAGCTTAATGGCGCTCATAGGATCAGAGGTCCCCAAGGGAAGGAATTCCATTTCCCTTTTACTCTTTATCTCCTCCACAGAACCTATTGGGCAATCCATCCCTTCTTTGATGAATATGCCATATACTGAGACAGCTATTACTTATGTTTTCATTACCCTCAGAATATAGGAAGATGGACATTTCTTCTAAGTCCTTATCCAAGTACATCAGAAAACATGGAGGTGAGGGGGTTAAGAATAAAGAGAGATAGACAGAAAGACAGAGAAAGCTGGGAATTAAAAGACCTGGTCAATTTTCAATTCAATCATATCTACTAAGCATTCATTTGCATGCTTTTTGAATGTAAGATGCTATATACTAGCCACTGAAAATACAGTGACCAAGGAAAAATAGCTCTTACAATCAAAGACATGTCTAAAATACTTTGGCTGTATCCCACAGTAACAAAAGCCATAGAAATAGGACTCCTTTACAGCAATACCTTTGGGATTTTGTTCCATGAAAAAAGAGTCAAAATGATAAAAAGAAAGAGCTGACATTCAATCTGATATCTAGACAACAAATAAAGTACAGATAGAGTTGGAAAGAAAAAAAAACTTGGGTCTGAACATTATTTACTTTCCCTGTAACCTTTAGCAAATGACTTATTTTGAGGGGTTTGCTTCTATAAAATGGTGAGGTTGAACTGCTCTCTGGAATCCTTTCTGATTCTAAATCCAATAAATCTAAGAACACTCTCCTATTTCACTAAATGTGAAACAAAGCTATAAGAAAGGCAGTGATTTGAGGCTATTAAAAGTGGAACAAAATCCCCACCAATTCTTTCTCACCTTTGCAAGGTTTATTCTTGAGCTGATTTTCTTAGGAGTCAGCAGCATTATGAAGAAATAAAAGTAAACTCTTTAGTCTCTCTTCTTTGAACCAATTTCTTTGCAATATTATTAAGCAGAGTCTCTAGAATCATATAAATGGAGCCCTGCTTACTAACTCAGTATATTAGAAAAATTCAAATAAATTTCATATAACAAATCTGACAAGTATTTAGATGAAAGGATTGCAAAGATAGAATTGGGAGAAAGGGGATTTAAATAACAGAGTACTGGTGCCGGAGACTTACTGACATTTGCTGGTTGTGTGCCTGTGGATACTGTAAATAACATTAGAACTATGAATACAAGAACTGAACTCCGTTTCTACAAGGGAGAGCCTGCCCCATTGCTGCAGTTCATCAGATGGTAGCAGAGAACAGCATCATAGATAATCAAAAGAAAGCAGCCCACTGGAAAATACTAGAAAAGAGCTGCAAAGATTATCTCATTAGAGGTGTCCCACAGAGTTAACAATAGTAAAAAAGAACATAGTGGCAAAGGAATCCAATACACTGAGGAAATCAACCAACGACATCAATTATAATTCTGAAAGTGGAAAAAATGTAAATCAACCTAGAAACCTATGTGGTTTTACCACTCAAGTTCCCTGTATGTCTGCTTAATCTAAAGAACTTCTAAATAATAAGTATTCCAACATAGTGTCAGTGGAGTCCTTCCCTGCTGGATTTATCATTTCTCACTTTGTATATTATGGATCCCAGGAAAACAATGTGATAAGAAACAGAGCTATGAAAACTAATGGGCAAGTAAGTAAAGGAAGGCTCAAAGAATATTGACTGATAAAATTGTTCTCAGAGGGTTGGGCAGAGTTCTGAAACCAATAGCTGCATGTATTTATTATAGGTGAACAAATACCTGAAAAAAATCTCTTTATAGTTTCTCAACAATTGACCATTGCATCTTCTTTTCAACAATTCCAAGCATAAAGAATAACTGCCACTGTTGGCATTATCATTATTATGCATCATTATAATGCAAACTATTGTTATTTTGGTGCTGTTATAATAATTATACTTGCATAATTTGTCATTCTACTGAATTTTTCTAAGACATTTTCTCTAATCTTTTGTTAACAATTTTCTGTCTAGTCAAAGGTACACAAGTATACCCAGATGTATACTAGCAGAGACACCAGAGGTTTATCCCAGGTCCTGACATGAAGGAAACAAACACTTTTTTATCTTTGGTTGCAAAATTAGTTACTCAGCTTTCTTACTCATTTACCTAGGAAAAAATGCTGATAAATACTATAAGGTATACCAGGGGACTTTCACAACCACAACTCTCTACTGCTACACAATTGCAGGAACAAAGTCCTCCCAGTATGCTGCTTGAACAGAAGAATCATGTACTAGAGACCAAAAATCAGTAAATATATTTACAGGAGATAAATAGCTAAGGAAATGCTGCTGTTAGACATGCCCTAAGCTATCACGGCTCACCACTTTTCACAGAATACTCAAGAATTCTTCTCTATTATTCCTGTTCATCCTCAACTTGCTTTTCATCATTTCATCAATTTTTTGGTGTTCACTGAAACCTAGCACTCTCCTGCAGAGATAATATCTGTGGATACCATTTTCAAAGCTTTAAGGTTCCTCTCATATACAAGATCCAAAAAATAATTAATATACTCTTTACTTGGCCTTGCCACCCCTGTAACTCAGCCACTAATTTTTTTGAGATCCTTATAGTTATCAACTGTGGAACTCTAATTCAATTTATCTCTTTCTCAGTACATTCAGCATCTGATTTTCAGGTGCCTTATACTCCTTCTCTTTCACATCAACTGCCCAATTTTCTAAACTAATGATCTCTGAATTCAGACTACTTCAAACATGAGGAATGTTTATAACTCAGACACTATCTCAAACTTCCAAATACCAATTCACATAACTTGGTTACAGATACAAGAAATTCTAGATACCATCTAGAGATCATGTTATGAAATGTTCAATGTAAACATAGAGGGTAAATAAAATTGAAAGAATTAAGAAGTTATGGAAAGTATTAATGACTTCTTCAGAAAAAGGAAATCCCTTATGATATGTCTCTTTGGAAGCTCCTGTAATTACTAATGAGATCCCAGGGTTCTTATAAACAGCTATAAAAAAACTTGTAACACATCCTCAAGAGTTATGTTGACACTGATGAACACTATTTATTTTTCTATAGCTGAAGAGGATACTCTGGATAAAGTCACAATTAGGAATAATCATCCAAAAATAAAATAAATTCCCAAAGCATTTCAGAGACAATTTGTGCCCTACTAAAAAGAATTAGAAGCTTCTATACCTAGATAATATCAATCTTCATAGAAAACAGTGACCTGGAAGGACTCTGTGGATGAAGAGCCTGTAGAATTTAATATTAGAGGGTAAGCATTTGATTAATTGTAATTATTTTTCCTTCTAAATAAAGATTAACAAAACCTCAGGACTGTACAAAGGAAAAGATGGATCCTAATCTATTCTCGAATTACTGGCAATAGTTTAAGACTAAAGAGTGGGAATAGGTAGTTTCAAAAGTAGATTTTGGAGACATGTAAAACACCAGGTCAGAATTATAGTACTAAAACATCTTCTTTAAGCCATAAATTACAATTGTCCCAAATATTTATACAGCAGTGATGGTCATCTTTGAAGATCTGTTCTAAAGTAGATTCTCCTACTGCCAAGGCAACCTATTTAACTTGTGTATAATTGTTAGAGATTTTTATCTTCACATCAAACCTTAATTTGCTTCTTTGATACTTTTCATGCATTGCTCTTGGTTCTGGTCTTTGGAGACAAACTGAAAACTCTAATCCCTTTTCAACATGAGAGCCCTTAAAATACTTGAAAATAATTGTGATGTTCCTCTGATTCTCCTTCTCTTTAGGCTAAAGTTTCAGAAGTAGTTCAAATTATCCTTATAATGTACTCATATTCATGACCCTCTTTGCCCATACCTGAATGTCCTCCAGCTTCTCAATCTCTTTCCTAAACTACAGCAAACAGAGCAGAACAAAATGTACTATTTGTGGTTTGACCAAAGTAGAATGTGGTAGAATTCTCAACAGAACTATTATAGAAGCCTCTGACTATGCTTTACTAATGATATCCCCTTAATTTTGGATAAAGGCATAAAAGCTTTCACATACATCAGCAAGAACTGTGCTGACAATGATGAATCCTGGAAGTTAAGAATATCTTCATGTAGACCAGATTTTTTTATTGTTTTATTATATATGTTAGTCATATTGAATTTCCAGTCTACTAAAAAAAACCAAATCCTTGTCAAACAAACTAACTTTTAAATTATTTTATATATATTTTTGGACTAACAAAACACATTTTAGCCGCTGTTTACAATTTTACATTTATGTCTGTATTAAATTTCATCATAAAATTTTGAGCCCAATTTTTAACCTGTAGTGATATTTTGAGATCTTGTTTAGGTAAAATTGCAAATTTACTGGAAGTTATTCATCTCACTAAGCTTTGTAAAGTATTTGGATTTGATAAGCATACCATCTATACTTCAATCCAAGGTATTTAACACACAAACTGAAGAATTCCTAATGCATTCTACTGCAATCATATTGGATATGACCTTCCAAGATAGCATTTTAAAATTAAAATTAAAAATGATGCACAGAATATTAAGTATTTAAAATTACTACTCATTATTTCACCAAATTGGAATTAATCTCCAATCCATATTACTTCATTCTTTCTGTAATATGGTTTTTTTAATGAAATTCTTTGACAAAATTTAGGTTCACTATATATTATAATAGTTCCATAACACTAACATGCCATTCTTCTAAAAACAATCTTGAGCCCCTAAGAACTATTTTCATAGAGCTCCACCATACTTCCATCTTAATTCAATGATTTTCAACTGTTTGCCCTTAGCAGTAACTGTACTGCACTGAGACTCTTTTTCATTATCACAAAAAATTGGAGACAAAATCCACACTCCCCAAGTTGTCAAGTTCCAACAGCGCTTTCTGGAAAGGTGGAGGACTATGAACAAAGTTTTGTGAAATTTCAGACATAGAATGGAAAGGGCACAGGCAAATTGCTAGACTGAAGAAAGGAAAGAATCATATCTCTTCCTGAATTGCCTCATCATTAGATCTTGGGTTATATCTTTATTGCCTTTCTCACCTTCAAAGCCATTTTTAATAATTGTAGAAAACATTTAAAGGTCAAGATAAAACTTGAGAGAATCATATGTTATACTTACTAGCGTTAAGAAATAGAACCTCAATATCATGTATTATTTTTATACATGCAATGCCAATTTCAATATTTGCTGCATACACTATTGGTTATTAATAAAGAACTTTAAAAGCATAGTTATAAATAATTATAAATAAAAATTATATTATATGAGGAGATCAGACATGGCTCTTTCCAACAAACTAATATATAAGCATTATGTAACTGTAAAGGCTGATGTTCAATAACTTTATAGGAAAATGGAATTGGACAAAAGATTAAATGATTATATATAATTTTATTCTGTTTGAGATCATTTTTTGAAACTGGTAATAATGAAGATATCTTCTTTTTTTAATCTATGTTTACAGATTCTTGCTTCCTAGTGCTCTACAATCAAAAAGAATGGAGAAAGGGAATTATTCACTAGTGACTGAGTTCATCCTCACTGGGCTGACAGTCCAAGCAGAGTTCCAGTTGCCCCTCTTTTTCCTGTTCCTAGGGATTTATGTAGTCACTGTGGTGGGGAACCTGGGCATGATCATATTGATTAGACTCAGTTCTCATCTTCACACCCCTATGTATTATTTCCTGTGCTGTTTGTCCTTCATTGATCTCTGTCAATCAACTGTCATCACACCTAAAATGCTAGTGAACTTTTTATCAGAGAAGAACTCCATCTCCTATCCTGAGTGCATGACTCAATTCTATTTTTTTGCCTTTTTTGCAATTTGTGAATGTCAAATGTTGGCTGTGATGGCATATGACCGCTATGTTGCTATATGCCATCCCCTTCATTATAGTCTTACGATGTCTTATCAAGTGTGTTCATGGTTGGTGAGTGGGGTGTATGCTTTGGGCCTTATTGGGGCTACAGTTCATATGAGCTGCTTGCTTAGAGTGCTCTTCTGTAAGGAAAATATCATTAATCATTATTTCTGTGATCTCTTTCCACTCTTGAAGCTCTCTTGTTCTAGTACTTATATCAATGAAGTGTTGGCTCTGGCTTTCAGCACATTTAATATCCTTTTCCCAACTTTGACCATTATTTTTTCTTATGTTTTGATCATTGCTAGCATTTTTAAAATTCGATCCACTGAAGGCAGATCAAAAGCCTTCAGTACCTGCAGTTCCCACATTGCAGCAGTTGGTGTCTTTTTTGGCTCTGCAGCATTCATGTACCTGCAGCCATCTTCAGTCAGCTCCATGGATCAAGGGAAAGTGTCCTCTGTGTTTTACACTATAGTTGTGCCCATGCTTAATCCCCTCATCTACAGTCTGAGAAATAAGGATGTCAAAATTGCCTTGAAGAAAGTGATAAAAAAGAACAATTTATTGAAAAGAGCAATATCAGAATAATTGATTTAAGAAAAAATTGGTTTTCTGGCAGGGGTGGGGGAAACATCAGGGAATGGGGAGAGCAGGGAGAAGCCAATGGAGAGAGAAAAGGAGAAATCTTTGTACAAATCACATATCCCGCTCCACAAATAAAATTAATTTGAGGTCCAACTCAGAGGTGCTTTGGGGATATATGTTAAACCAGGGTAACCTGCAGTTCTCTTAACAGATTTGCCTTTCTCTTACAACTCTGGCTTGTATTTCACATTAGTAGAATATCTGTGGAATTCATCCAAAGATTGATCTGTACCTTATATTAAAAGTGATGATTCTTCTAGTTTAAAAAAGATGTATAGAAACATAATTTTCATGGATAACCTTCTGTGAAACAGTGATCGCTGCAACTAGAAGTTAAATTTCTGAGGTTTCACAACATGAATGATATATAGAATATCAAGGCTAGAGAAGACTTTTAAAATGTACAGTTTCCAACCACTTGTTTTTCAGTTCAAGAAATTGTACTCAAAAAAGTATATAATTTGCCCAAAGTCACAGAGCAAGTCAATAACAAAACAAGGTCTTGAACTTAGTCTCTTCGTTCTTTGTCTTTTATCTTCCCTAAAATATTATGTAGTAAACAATACAAAGAAATTAAAAGGTTGGGGGTAAATTACACAAGAGGATGGTATAGGAAAAATATTAAGTACTTATTCACTAACCCCATAACAATGTGGAAAGAAGCTTTTTATTCATACAAACAGCTTTTAAGATGATCTAATGCAGGTAGGGAGAAATATTTCTGGAAGATGTTGTTCCAGCCATATAGTATTTTTCTTCCTGTGCAACAAAGAACTAAGATTACCTCAGATTAATAATTAAGATTATTATTAACTAATAGGAGCTATTAAAGCTATCAAAGTCCCATGAGTTGTGGGACAGACTGTTGTATCACTTATAATTTTAAAGCTAAGCCTATAGCAGTGGGGAAAATTGCATATATTTTCAAATTTTTTCAAAGAATCTGTTGTATTGGGGTTTTTTCCTCTCTTATTTTTTCTTTCCTTTCTTTATTAAAAAATATTTGTACCACATGAGAGTTTTCTGAGAAAGGAAAATAAAGGAATATTTAGAGAAATTTTGATCATATGAAATTAAAAGCATATCAATAAAATGTATTTAAAATAAGCATGTATGCAGAATGATGTATATGAATTGCAGCAGCAAAGTGGGGTGGCATATATATTGAGGAATTAAGAAGATGGAATTACATTTAGGATAGAAGATGACATAATGGAAAGAGGAATTTAGGAAATTTTGTAAATGCTGCTTTGCCTTGGGTGCAAGAGGCTTGTGGACCTGTTGCTGCAGCCTCAGGACTTGTAGTTTCCTTCCCTTTCACTAATCGAAATAGGAGTGGTGATTATTAAATTTTCAGGTACCAGACCATAAAGCATAATCTCTCTTCCTCCCCCCTTCCACTCCTTTCTAAGTAAGGAAGAAACTGATTCAAAACATTATTCTTTTTTTAATAAATTCTCTAATTTTTGTAAGAATATCTAGATCTCTTTTGCTATCCATATAAATCTTATTGATCTAATTCTTCTTGATCCTTGTGTTGTCATTATGATTCATTGGTAAAGAAGAAACCCAGGCCTAGAGATGGAATCACTCATGGAAAATGAAGAAAAGGGTTTGTCTCTCCTATCCCTTCCCAGTCAGTTATGTTATTTTGAAATATAGTAACTAGACAGAAAGGAGTAATTCAATTGTCAGGAAATTGAGGTAAATATACTCCAGGCAAACATAGATACAAATAAGTAGTGGAATAGAACACATGGAAGAAAAATAAAAAGCTGCCTAGAGACCAAGGAAGAGCTAGTCCTAATAACAGAGAGGGTTATCAGACCTTGAAGTTAAAAAGGTATAAATTGCCTTTGGCACATGCTTTCCTTATACTTGTACTTCATTGCCATTACCCTTTAGACCCTCTAAAAATATGTTTCTGATTATCCCTTCACTCAACCTGCCTTTCTTTCTATTCCCCCTCCGCCTTTCTTTTATCCCTTTCTCTTACATTTTCTTCCCTCTTTTCTAGCCAATCTCTCACTTTTTTGTCCCTCTTGATCCTCTTAATACCCTATAGAATAAGATAAATTTATATACTTGAATAAATATGTAATTTCTTCTTTGCGCCAAAATTGATGAAATTAAGCTTCAGACAATGCACATTCTCCCCCCCACACACACACACACACACTTATTTCCTTCTACTGTAACAGGTCTTTTGGACCTCTTCATGTTGCACAATTTGCACCATTTTATCTCTCCTTTTCTTTTCACCCAGCACAATCCTTTTTCCATATATTAATTTCTTTTTTTATATCATTGCATCAAAATCAACTTATACCCACATCCTCTACCTATGTATACCTCTTCTAATAGCTCTAATAAAAGATACAGTGTTCAACAGTTATAATTATCATCTTCCCATGTAGGGACATAAACAGTTTAACCTTTTAAAATGTGGGGTTTCTATTTACTATTTATCTTTTATATTTCTCTTGATTCTTGTATTTGAAGATCAAATTTTCAGTTTAGTTCTAGTCTTTGCATTAGAAATGATTGAAAGTCCCTCACTTCATTGGATATACATTTCTTCCTCTGAAAAATTACTCAATCTTGTTGAGTAGTTAATTCTTGATAGTAACCCAAGTTCTTTGCTCTCAAGAATATGGTATTCTAGGTATTCTAGGCTCTCTGATCCTTTATTGTGGAAGTTGCCAAATCCTGGGTGATACTGACTGTGTGACTCCTTAATACTTGAATTGTTTCTTTCTGGCAGCTTGCAGTAATTTCTCCTTGATCTTGTAGTCCTGGAATTTTGCTACAATAGTTTTTGAAGTTTTCCTTGTGGGATCTCTTACAGAGGGTGAAAAATGGATTCTTTCAATGACTATTTTGACCTCTGGTCCTAATATATTAGGGCACATTTCTTTAATGATTTTTTGAAAAATGTTATACAGGCTCCTTTTTGAGTCATGGCTTTCATGTAGTTAAAAAAAATTTTAAGCATTTCTCTTGCATCTATTTCCAAGTCAGTTGTTTTTCCAATGAAACATTTTACATGTTCTTATTTTTTATTCTTATTTTTAGTTTATTTAACTAATTTTTGATGTCTCATGGAATCATTAGCTTCCATTTGGCCAGTTCTAGTTTTTAATGTATGATTTTATATTTCCTTTTCTATGCTATTAATTCGACTTCTAAAGGTATTCTGTATGTATTTTGTTGTTTTGGGTTTTGTTTGGGGCTTTTTGGCATTTGGCCATTTGTATTTTGTAAGGAATTGTTTAACTTTTCCAAGCTGTTGACTCTCTTTTGCATACTTCTCTTTTTTTCCCAATTTTTCTTCTACATTTCTTATTTCACTTTTTAAAGCCTTAATAAGTTTTCCCAAGAAGGCTCTTTGTTCACATCCCTTGAGGTTTTGCATGCAGGCATTTTGCTCTCTTCTAATCTGGTGTTTTGGTCTTCCCTCAAGCTCTCTCACCATAGAGCTTTCTTAATAGAAGATTCTTTTTAGTTCTTACTCATTTTCTTTCTTTTTTTCCTATTTTGTGATGTTTAAAGTCAAGTTCTGCATCTGGAGCATAAGGAGTGCTGGGTTCCAAGCTTTCTGTGAAGCTCTGAGCTTTGTCTTTCAACACAGGGTCCCTTAGTGTTTAGTGATTTGCTCACAGTTCTGGGGGTAGCTTAATTTAGTGTTGAATGTTGGTGCTTGCTTTCCCAGGATGGCGATTTGCTTTCTGCAAATTGATATTGGAAGCTATCCCACTGGTCTGCTCTGTTACTATTGACCCATAACTGAGGATCTCGGTTGCTGATGCATACTAGGATTAAGGGCCTCCCTCTGACTATCCAAGACACCGTTAATGTAGGTAGAGCCCTATAAAAACAGAGTCCACTTGTGTAAATAAAAATCGAAAGGAACCCAAATCCCAAGACATTTAAACATCTGGAAATATCTCTAAATAATCATTGGGAATCAAAGTGAATCAAACCTATACATAATCAAAAAGTACCTTGTGGATTCCCAAGAAAATAGAGTAAAGATAATTTTCAACATTTATTTTTGTAAGATTTCGAGTACTGAATTTTTTCTCTCTTCTTACTTCTCCCTCTAAGAGATCAAACAAGCTGATACAGGTTATACATGTACAGTCATTTTGAACATATCCTATATTTGCTATGTTATGAAAGAAAAATCAGAATCAGGGTTGGGAGTAACTACAAGAAAGAAAAGGCAAGCAAACAAACAAAAAGATGAACAAAAGTGTGCTTCAATCTGCACTCAGTATGAACAATCCTCTCTCTGGATGTGGATGACACTTTCTATCCCAAATCTATTGTAATTGCCTGGGATCACTGGATTACTGAGAAGAGTTAAAATCTATCATGCTTCATCATCACAGAATCTTGCTGTAAATGTGTACATTTTTATCCTGAATCTGCTCACTTCACTCAGTATCAGTTCATATAAGCCTTGCCAGGCTTTTTTGAAATCAGCCCACTCGTAAGTTTTTATAGAATAATGATATTCTATTATATTCATATAACATAACTTATTTATCCATTCCCCAATCGATGGACATTCACTCAATTTCCAATGCATTGGTACTACAAAAAGAATTGCTACTAACATTTTTATACATGTAGATTCTATCCTCTTTTTATGATTTCTTTGAAATATAAACCCAGTCATAACATTTCTGTATCAAAGGGTATGCATAGTTTTATAGCCATTTCTAAAACTAACATTTCTGTTAGTTTTGTTATTGATATTGTCAATTTTGCTAATAGTTTTTCTTATATTGAACCAGTCCTCCATTCCTGTCATAAATTCCACTTGATCATATTGTAATATTCTGGTAATCAGTTGTGATATCTTTGCTAATATTTTATTAAACTTTTTTTTCATCAATATTCATTAAGGAAATTTTCTTTCTGTTTTTGGTACTAGAAAGTACCTAAAACAGAATTTTAGGTATCAGTATCATATTAGTATCATGAAAGAAATTTGGTAGAACTCCTTCTTTGTCAATTTTCCCAGTTTATATGACATATGATATTGGAATTTTTCTTTAAATGTTTGGTAGAAATCACTTGTAAATCCATCTAGTCCTAGAAATTTTTTCTTCAATTCATTCATGACTTGTACAGTTTCTTTTTTCTAAGATAAGGTTAAATATTTATTTTCTCTTCTATTAATCTGGGAAATCATATTTTTGTAAGTATTCATCCATTTCAATTAAATCATCAGATGTGTTGGCATATGCTGGGAAAAAATACTTCTAATTATTGTTTCAATTTCCTATTCATGGGTGGTAAATTTACCCTTTCCATTTTTATATTAGTAATTTCATTTTCTTCTTTTTTTTTCTAATTAAATTAACCAAAAGTTTATCTATTTGGGTTTCATAAAACATAAAACATGCTATTTCATAAAAACAACTCTTAGTTTTGTTCATTAGTTCAATAGTTTTCTTATTTTCAATTTTATTAATCTCTCCTTTAATACTCAAAATTTCAAAATTGGTATTTAAATGGAGAGCTTTAATTTTTTTCTGGCTTTTTAAGTTGCATGCTCAATACATTCTTCTTCTCTTTCTCTATTTTATTTATGTAAGCATCTAGAGATATAAAATTTTCCCCTAAAACTGCTTTGACATGTTGTCTCACTAGTCATTCTCTTGGATAGAATTATTGATAATTTCTATTGATAATGTTGTTTGATCTACTCATTCTTTAGGACTAGATTTAGCTTCCAATGAATTTTTGAAGTAATTTCCCATGGTCTTTTATCACACATAATTTTGTGTCATGATCTAAAAAGGATACATTCAATATTTCTACTTTTCTGCATTTTATTGTAAGCTTTTTTATGCCCTAATATATGGTCATTTTTTGTGTAAGTGCCACATTTTGATGAGGTAAATATATATTCTTTCTTACGCTTATTCAATTTTCTCCAGAGGTCTATCACACTTAACTTTTCTAAAATTCTAAAACTTTTAAAATTCTAAAACTTTTAAAATTCCTTCAACTCTTTTTTGTTTATTTTATGGTTTGATTTATAGAGTTCTGAGAGAGGGAGGTTGAGATGCTTCCTCTAATATAATTTAGCTGTCTATTTTTCTTACAACTCATTTAATTTTTCCTCTAAGAATTTAGCTACTTTATTACTTTGTGCATCTATGTTTAGTATTGATATTACTTCATTATTTATAGTACCCTTTAAAAAGATGTAGCTTCCTTTCTTATCTCTTTTAATTGGATCTATATTTCCTTTTGCTCTGCCAGAAATCAGAATTGCTACCCCTGGGTTTTTATTGTTGTTGTTTTGTTTTGTTTTGTTTTTTGCTTCTGCTGAAACATAATATATCCTGCTCTAGACTTTTACATTTACTCTGTATGTAGTTCTCTGTTTCAAATATGTTTCTTATAAACAACATATTATAGCTTTTTGGATTTTAATCTACTCCGCCATCCACTTCCATTTTGTGGGAGATTTCATCCCTATCCCAACCCCAGTTAGGATTACCAGTTCAAATCACAAAATAAATAAGAAAGAAGTCAAAGAGGTAAATAGAATACTAGAAAAGTTTGATATGATAGATCTTTTGTGAAAGCTAAATGAAGACAGAAAGGAGTATACTTTCTTCTCAGCAGTTCATGGAACCTATACAAAAATTGATCATATACTAGGGCATAAAAACCTCAAAATCAAATGCAGTAAGGCAGAAATAGTAAATGCATCCTTTTCAGACCATAATGCAATCAAAATAACATTTAATAAAAAGCCAGGGGAAAATAGATACTTGTATGAAAAAAAATTTCCCCAGTTTTCTGCTTCCTTCCTAATTTTGACTACATTGTTTTTGTTTATATAAAACCTTTTTAATTTAATATAACCAAAACTATCCATTTAAATTTCATAATGCTCTATTTCTTTTTTGGTCATAAATTCCTTCCTTCTCCATAGATCTGAGTGGTAGACTATCCCTTATTATTCTAAGTTGATCAAGGAACCCATTTTAATCTTAGCAGAGAGTGTTAGATGTTGGTCAATCCCTAGTTTCTGCCATAGTAATTTCCACTTTTCCCAGAAATTTTTGTCAATAGCAAATTTTTATGCCAGAATCTGGAGTCTTTGGATTTATCAAAAACTAGATTACTATGATCATTGAATATTGTGTCTTGTGAACCTAACCTATTCCATTAATCCACTATAGTTTTTTAGACATTACCAAATAGTTTTACATCTGGTACAGGTAGGCCACCCACCTTTATTTGCATTTTTTCAATTAAAAATTTCCTTTAAACTCTTCATCTTTTGTTCTTCCAGATTAATTTTGTTATTTTTTCTAGCTCTATAAAGTAATTTCTTGGTAATTTGATTGGCATGTCATTGAATAAGTAGATTACTTTAGATAGAATTTTCATTTTTATTATATTACCTCTGCCTACCTATGAGTACTTGATATACTTCCAATTAGATTCCAATTAGATCCAACTTTATTTCTGTGGAAAGTGTTTTGTAATTGTGGTTATACAGTTATTAGCTTTGTCTTGGAAGGTAGATTCCCAAATATTTTATATTATCCAGTTATTTTAAATGTAATTTCTCTGTTTCTCTTGCTGCTAGACTTTGTTGATAACATATATAGAAATACTGATGATGATTTATGTGGATTTATTTTGTATCCTGCAACTTTGCTAAAGTTGTTTCTAATAGTTTTTAGTTGATTCTCTAGGATCCTCTAAGCATATCATCACATCATCTACAGAGAGTGATAACTTTGTTTCTTCATTACCTACTTTGATTCCTTCCATTTCTATTTCATCTATTATTGTTAAAGCTAATGTTTCTAATACAATATTGAAGAGTAAAGCTTTATTTCACCCTTGATATTATTGGGAATGCGTCTAGTTTATTCCCATTACATATGATGCTTGCTGATGCTTTTATATAGATGCTACTGATCATTTTAAGGAAAACTTCATTTATTCCTATTTTCTCTAGAGTTTTTTAATAGGAATAAATGTTGGAATTTGTTAAATGTTTTTTTTGGCATCTATTGATATAAGAGTATAATTTTTGTTAGTTTAGTTAATGATATAGTCAATAGTTTTCCTAATATTGAACTAGCACTACATACCTGGTATAAATCATACTTGGTCATAGTGTATTATGTTGTTGATAAGTTACTGTAATCTTTCACTAATATTTTATTCAAGACTTTTATCAACATTCATTAATTGGTCTATAATTTTCTTTCTCTGTTTTGACCCAATGTACTTTAGGTATTAGCATCATATCTCTGGCATAAAGGAATTTGATAGGACTTCTTCTTCCCCTATTTTCCCAAATATTTTGTATAGTATTGGAATTAATTGTTCTTTAAATGTTTGGTAAAATTCACTTATAAATCCATCTGGCTCTGAAGATTTTTTTTCTTAGAGAGTTCATTAATAGCTTGTTCAATTTCTTTTTTTATAAAATGAGATTATATAACTAATTTATTTCCTCTTCTGTAAATTTGGATGATCTATTTTTGTAAGCATCCATCCATTTCACTTAGATTAATCAGATTTATTGGTATATAGTTGGACAAAATAGCTCCTAATTTTTGTTTTAATTTCCTTTTCATTGGTGGTAAATTTACTCTTTTCATTTTTGATTGATAGTGGTAATTTGATTTTCTTCTTTCTTTTTTTCTAATCAAATGAACTAAAAGTTTACCTCTTTTGTTATTTTTTTCATAAAACCAATTCTTAGTTTTATTTGCAGTTAAATAATTTTGTTTCTTTCAATTTTAATAATCTTCCTTTTTATTTTCAGAATTTTAAATCTGGTATTTAGTTGGATTTTTTTATAACTTTTTATTGACAAAACATATGCATGGGTAATTTTTTTACAACATTATCTCTTGCTCACTTCTGTTCCGACTTCTCCCTTCCCTCCCTCTACCCTCTCCCCTACATGCCAGGCAGTCTTATACATGTTAAATATGTTATAGTATATCCTAGATACAATATATGTGTGCAGAACCATACAGTTCTCTTGTTAAATAAAAAGAGTGGGATTCACAAGGTAAAAATAACCTGGGAAGAAAAACAAATATGCAAGTAGCCCACATAAATTTCCCAGTGTTTCTTCTCTGGGTGTAGCTGATTCTGTTCATCATTGATCAGTTGGAACTGAATTAGATCTTCTCTTTGTTGAAGATATCCACTTCCATCAGAATACATCGTCATACAGAATTGTTGTTGAAGTATATAATGATCTCCTGGTTCTGCTCATTTCACTCAGCATCAGTTCATGTAAGTCTTTCCAAGCTTCTCTGTATTCATCCTGCTGGTCATTTCTTACAGAACAATAATATTCCATAACATTCATATACCACAATTTACCCAACCATTCTCCAATTGACGGGCATCCATTCATCTTCCAGTTTCTAGCCACTACGAAAATGGCTGCCACAAACATTTTGGCACATACAGGTCCCTTTCCCTTCTTTAGTATCTCTTTGGGACATAAGCCCAGTAGTAACACTGCTGGATCAAAGGGTATGAACAGTTTGATAATTTTGGGGACATAATTCCAGATTGCTCTCCAGAATGGTTGGATTCGTTTACAACTCCACCAATAATGTATCAATGTCCCAGTTTTTCCATATCCCCTCCAACATTCATTATTATTTTTTTCTTGTCATCTTAGCCAATCTGATAGGTGAGTAGTGATATCTCAGAGTTGTCTTAATTTGCATTTTTCTGATCAATAGTCATTTGGAACAACCTTTCATATGAGTAAAAATAGTTTCAATTTCATCATCTGAAAATTGTCTGTTCATATCCTTTGATCATTTATCAATTGGAGAATGGCTTGATTTCTTATAGATTAGAGTCAATTCTCTAAATATTTTGGAAATGAGGCCTTTATCAGAACCTATAAGTATAAAAATATTTTCCCAGTTTGTTGCTTCCCTTCTAATCTTATTTGCATTATTAATTGGGGTTTTTAATGTAATTTTTAAGGTTTGCTGTTGTTTCCATTTTTGGAGGTATAACAAGTTTTATTAACATGAGGACATTGCTATGCAATGTTGAATTTACTGATATAGTATATCCTAGAAGTCTGAATGCTACTATATATACATATGTATTTCTATATCAATATATTTAATAGATATATAATTGCCCTGTTTTGAAACATGAAAAAAATCATTGTCGCTGTTTCCATGATTTGAATTCATGTCCTTGTGATATTTTATTGCTAACACAGTTCTTATTCCAATATTAACTTCTTTTGTTGTGACACTTTACATTTATTAATTGTATTAATTATTGTGTATTACTATCTCTAATCTCTAGAAAAAAAATAAGAACTAATGCAGTTGGGTGATACTGTCTTCCTTTATAGTTTAAAAGCAGAATAGTCTTAATATTGATAGAACTAGACCTTAAGAATTATGATACTTTAAAAATCCATAAAATAAAAGTATAATGACTAGAAGAATATAAAATTAAATTGATTATTGTTAAAGCATATGAGACAACTCAAAGTTTTTGTAGGTCTGCCTAGGAATTTGGACTGTGGAGATATGCCTGAGAAAATGAATTTTTTCTTAGTTGGGAGGTTATTCTTAGGATTTCCATATTCATCCACTTTCCAAGGAAGAATTGCTCAAAGAAGCCAAAACAATAGGTAATTACTTGACTTATTACAACCTTTTGGAATCAGTGGAAGAAGGCTATCATTGATGCATGTTTTCTGATCTGATCCTTAACTTTTTGGGAAATACTGTAATAACTTACTAAGGAAAGTAGCTTGTTAAGAAACCTAGATTTTGGATGATCACTTTATTTCTTCCCATGCACAGGTAAAGAAAACCAGCTTTCTTCTTCAACCCTGTGTCTTGTAAAGGAACAGCCAAAATCTTTTGAAAGAGAAAACTGCCTCAATTTTTCACTTCTCTGCCATGAATGTGATTTTAGTCAAGATAGATTATAAAGGACAAACCAAGAAGCTGCTAGTTTTAATGCAAAATATCCTCAGAGGAGGCATTCCTATAGTCACTATGTCTTAAATCCATCATTTCTGCTTCATCTATGAGTAAGACTGAGATCATACATCTATTACAGACATCATAGCCCTAAATTGGTATATTCTTTGGATGTGAACTATATCCCCAATAGAACAATATTAGGAGATGTTTACTGGCAAGATAAGAGTAATCCTAAGAAACTAGAATACCCTTGAGCCAGATAAAGTGATGACACTGTCAGAAAACTGCAATTAAAAATATCACTGATGCACAGCCAGATGTCATCAACCATAAAACTTTAGCTGACATATATGAGAAGCACAGGACAGGAGATTATTTAATTTAGTCTCTAATTCCATGTTTAACAAAGAGAAAAATATCAAATTTTCTTCAGGGTGGAATAATATAGGTTCAGAGATTAATACAGATAAGCATTGTGAATCCTGACAATGCAGGTAAGGTTACACTGCAGAGATTGAGCTAGGGCTTGCTACATGATTCTAGTGCATCCGATCTCATCATCTGCTGACACAAAAACCATTGTCAATTATATCTGAAGTGAGACAGGTAATCCTGGCAATATAATAAGAAAGGCTCAGTCTCAAATAGCTCTGGCCCTTATCTATTATTTACAGAAGAAAAGAAAGGCAAGAACACAACAATTACTGAATTACAGGAACAAGTTTAGGGACAAGCACATTTCCATTAGGAAATCGTCAGATTAATAGACACAACTTCTATTAAAACTAGGTCTTGACTATCTATACTTGAAGATAATGCAGCATTGGCCCTACAAAAACTATTCTGTATCTTCTTCTCAGCTTTTAAAAATCAGGGTAAATGTGAGAAAGAATACTTAAAACCATTCATCTATTTTCTGAGAAGAATGGACAGAGGAAATGTCTGGGAGTCAGAGATGGAACATGTCTGTTTGGAATAGCCAGTAGGCCTATATCACTATATCAAAGACTAGGGTTATGTGTAGAGGAGAAAATGAATAATAAAGTATAAGGAGACTAAAAAATGGGGAGAAAGCTAGATTATGAAGGGCTTTTAATGCCAATATTATAAATACCTTGAGGGCAAAAACCATATCTACTTTCTATTTCTCAAGGTTCTTAATACTTAAGCATTATTGATCTGTTATCAGAAGCAGACCAGACTATTCCTTCACACTTAAGACAGTCTGGTCAAACTGCCTTCTTACTGTTCCTTATACACAGTGCTCCATTTCTCATCTCCAGTCTTTGTACAAGCTGTGTTCCTTGCCTAGAATGTCTCCCCTCCTTATTTTCAATTCAGAATCCCTAGTTTTCATCAATGCTCAGATGAGCATTTTCTCTAATTTCTCCAGGTGCTTATACCATTCCTCAAATCTTGCATCCATCATGGCAAACTTGACAGAGTTAGTCCTTGAAACTAGAAAGGCCAGGGCTCAGATTCAATCTCTGAGTAATACATTCTGTGACCCTAACTGTCCCTTAACCTTTCAGTACCCCCAAGCAATTCATTAAAATTATAAATTATGAGAAAAGGTGACCATCTACAAGGATAGAGGGAGTTTCTTCTCCTGGAAGTTTTATATCAATAAAATCACATGTGTATACACACACTTGAGGTATTAGCATCCACAGTACTGTGTGTAAAGAACAATAAGAAGGGCAGTTGTTATAATACTATATAATTGGTGGTATATGTGTACAAATTCATGTAGTATTGTACAAGTAAATGATTAAAAACTAGTTTCCCTAAGAGGAAAAAATGTGTGCACAACACACTTTAAAGTTTAATCTATATTATTAACATATTCTCCATCACTTTCTCAAGTCTATACAATCGACAGAACAATAAACCAAGTCCTATTTTGTAGCATTTGTGGCTAATTTGTGAGGTATAAATGCTCACACTGAAATTTTAATCATTAGCTCAGTGCCATTTTGAATTGGCTCAAGACATCCCTACATATATATATGTATATATATATTTGTATATATATACATATATATATGTACAAACATACATACATATCTTTATGTACAATATATTATATACACATGTAAACATTAAAGTATAATACATATTTACATATACATACATGTACATATACAAATGCATAAGTTCCAGAAAGATAAGATAGGTGAGGAAATCCACTTCCAGAATTCAGTCAACTGATCTTCTTAGGCAGTCCATGGTCTTCCTTGAACCTTCTTCAAACTTTCTCCCTGGTCCATATGGGGATCATATATTAGAAACCCAAAGCCATGAATTATTCAAGAGTTTTGAAAAGAGCAGGAGTAAATTACACATTAATCTGAATTTCTGGGAAGAATATCAATAACTACTGAACAGAAAAGAGTTTGAGGGAAATTTTATTTATTTAGCATATTCATTGATTCCTTCAACAAGCATTTATTCACTGTTTATTGAGAACACAACCTTGCAATAGATGCTAAGAAAGTTTTTAAAGCACCTTTATAGTTTCTGATCTCAAGATACTAGTGAAGAAAAGACTCTAATGAATTATAAAAAGAAGCCTAGTTTCTATCAGAAGAAAGAGATTGGCCTCCCAGGAAAGAGATAATACCAGGAAACAAATTTGGAATAGCTTCCCTTTGGACTCATTTTTTTCTACTTCTGGGAAATGACACTCAGAGAAGCTTTAATTCCCAATAACTTTTCTAATGGCATTCTTCACATCCTTATTTCTAAAACTATATATCAGAGGATTAAGCATGGGGATCACTGTAGTGTAAAATACTGAGGATACCTTCTCCTGATCCATGGAGTTGCTAGAAGGGGGCTTGAAATACATGAAAGTGATAGACCCAAAGAAGATCCCAACAGCCATGAGGTGGGAGCTGCAGGTGCCAAAGGCTTTGGACCTGCCTTCAGTAGAACGGATGCGTAAAATGCTGGACAAGATAAAAGTGTAAGAGACAATGACAGCTAGAGTGGGAGCTAAGGTGTTAACTCCCCCAATGATAAAAAGAAGAACTTCGTTAACATGAGTGCTTGAACAGGAGAGGGTTAACAGGGGAAGAATATCACAGAAGTAATGTCTGACAACATGAGATTCACAAAAGGATAGCATTGCCATGCGGCTAGTATGTACTGTGGCACCAAAAAATCCCAAGGAATATACCACAAACATCATTACAGAGCATGCTCTTTGAGACATGAGAACATTATAAAGCAAAGGACTGCAGATGGCAACATAACGATCATAAGCCATTGCTGTCAGAAGGTAACCTTCAGCAATGACAAAAATTAGGAAAAAATATAATTGGGTCATGCACTCCAAAAAGGAGATGACATTCTTTTCAGTGACAAAGTTCACTAACATTTTAGGGGTAATGACAGAGGAATAGCAGAGGTCAATAAAAGATAAATGACCGAGAAAATAGTACATGGGGGAATGAAGTGGAGAACTGATAATAATTAGTAAGATCATGCCCAGATTCCCTACCACAGTAACCACATAGATTCCCAGGAACAAGAGAAAAAGAGGAAGCTGAAGTTCTGGCTTATCTGTGAGCCCCGCGAGGATAAACTCCATCACTGTAGAGTAGTTTCCTGTGGCCATTTTCCTATAATTAAAACTGTAAAGATTGAAGAGTTACATTCTAGGCAATTCTCCCCCCTTAAAATAGAATGTCACATTCCTGTCCATGTTGGGGCTGCTTTTAGACGTCATGAGTGTATTATTGTAGAAGTATTAGGACATGGGTTAAATAAATACCTTGTAGAAATTAAGGAGATTGGAATCCTCTGTGAGGTCAGAAATTAAAAAAGATGTCTCATCCAATTCTAATATTCTGTGATTCCAAACCATACTGACTAATCCTGGATACCCTACTCTCACCAATGTTCTCTGAGAACTTTGGGAAGAATATATAATGGAACCAGAGTATTTGTCCTACAAGATCCTCCTACACTTCTGCTTTTTGAAAAAGATCATATATCACTGTATTTGAGCCCTATAGGAAATGTGTGAAAATTACACCTTTTTTTAGCTTACTAAGAAGCTCCAGAATTCACTTTTAAAATAAAATCCCCATAGAAACACTCAGTGATATCATAGAAACAAAACCTACTGCCTCATTCTGAGCATAGTTTAATGGAATCTATAAAGTCAGAGATTCATAAAGGAGGAGCCTATGCTTCCTTTTTCCTTTTTATCTCCTTCATAGCATCTGGTGGACAATAAAGTAATTTTTGTGAATGAATGATTGTATGTCATGTACTTGGACATAATTTGTGTATCTGTTGCCCTCAGTCTATAGGAAAAAAGGTATTTCTTCTCAGTCCTCAATCTAATCTATGGCAGGCAATATGGCTCCTTTGTCCAATTCAACCCAATCTATCAAATATTTACTATGTACTTAGTGCATGTAAAAGCACCGAGATAGCCACTGGAATACAAAGAATGAAATGAAAAAGACCCCTACTTCAGGGACCTTACACATCTCTGGATATAATTCAAATTAACTGTAGCCTTGGAAATAAAATTCCTCTCAAAAAATGCTCTGGGTTTTCCTCCATGAAAGAACAATCAGAATAATCACCAAAGTTCCATAATATACAAACGAAAGCAGCCAAGCAATGGGAAGGGGAAAAGGGAGATTGTGAATAGACTCTACAGGTGAGAGCTCTAAAGTAGACAAAGACTCTTTTGAAAGTATGATTGGTTGTTAATATCAAAAGTCCCATTGCTTTATAGTTCCCACTTCTTCCTACAAATTGGTGTGCCCTGCTTTTAGTAAAGCCTATCCAGATTGCAAAGAAGCAGATAGACTTACAATTCACCTTGTGGTGACAATTACAGCTAACCTGGATATTTATAAGAGGATCAAGGAAGGAAAAAATCTAGTTCCCACACATAGAAGAATACTTGAACCAAAATATGTAAGGGATTTTAACTACCCACAAAATCAGAGTCACCATGCCGAGAATATAACAGTTTTTCCATGTTTGTAAGACACACTGTCAAAATATTTTTAAAACTCTAGAGAATTACTGCTTCTGCTTCATAATTATACTTTCAGCTAGTATTAAACAATGGGTAAAATATCAGAGAGGAAAAAATTAGTTCAACATCAAAAATACATCTCCAAAGTTTGGAATATAGTAAAAGAAAAATGAGCTATAAACATTTACTTATTGATTTGTTCTCTGAGGATCCCCATGCCAAGAACACCTTTTCTTTTTTACTCCTTTCTATTTATTATTAGGAAACATCCTATTTTCCAGAGTCAAGGCCCAGCAAACAAGCTGTGTTCTGAGTTTGGTATAACAACAATTTGTGCTAACCCTCAGGATGAACTCAGACCAGCAGACAATCCCAAAATAGTTTCACACCAGACCCAGGTGGTTCCTGAACTAGATAAACACCTGTAGTACCCTTGTTCCATTCATAAAATCTTGCTATGAATCAAACTTGTCTATTGTTGCTCTTACCCCTCATTGTCAGAACTACAACTTATTACATAGCCACTAGTTAGTGTATTGAGATTTGCCCACTCTAAATTGTATTTGCTCCTAAAGGAGGTCCCAGAACTTATGTCTACTTTCCTTCCTTCAAAGTGAAGTGGGTTGTGGATCCTTTAAGAACCTGTATTTCCTATTGATTTGTGATTCCTTTCAGATTACTTCCAGCCCCTCCTGGATGATGCATTATCAGTCCAGCAAGCTAGGGTCTTTGATTCACAAATCCTGGTCAAAATCACCCCTTTAAATTCCAATAGGAGATCTGGGCTTGTCCCAGCCCCCACCAGAACCACCCACAGGCCCACTTTAGCTAAATCTCTCACTATAAAAGAGCCAAACTAAAATCCTCTCTTTGCAGAGATTCCAAACATGCTAACTATACCATGCTTGGCACCCCAAGGAGCCTCTACCCACTGGAATACTCTTTTCCAGTGCTATCTTCTCTTTACCCTCACCTACTTCCTTAACTAGATATTTTAACCTTAATTCTAATCCCCATAATAAACCTCTTTTATAAATCTAGGTTTTGGGGTCTGTAAATTCCTTTACAGAGAACTGTGCCACCAGAAGGGAGTCCCCAAAACTCCCTACCCTTGCGCTGAATCCTAAAGGGTTGCTCCATTTGACTCCCTGAATCTGCCACTAGACCTCATTTAACTTCCTGACCACCAGGAACCCTAATTTTATTTGGGTTCACCAAATCTAAACCTCAACAAAAAGAATAAAGAAAGCTGCTTGCTTATGAACTTTGGATTTAATTTTCTTTATTTTTCAATGTTAACTGTGGTTGTGATAGTCTATGTGAGTTGTTCAATATTTTAAAAGTTACAGAAGTTGCAAAACCTCTGTGACTTTTTGGTCATTTGTTTACAGGTTTTCTAGGTTTTTGAATAAAAACTGGCTGACCACTGGACAAGGATATTATGAAGGCAATTCCTTCACAAGGATTAAACAGATGATCTCTGTTATCCTTTTCAAGTCTGAGAGTCTGATTATAGACTTTGGGTGTTTTTAAGGGTGATATCTTTGTAAAGATCTTATCTTCTCTGAGCTTTGATTTCCTCATTTGTAAAAGGAAAATTTTGAACAAGAGAGCCTAGAAGTCCCTTTATTGCTTTAATATGTTATGTTTTCTAAGGCTTCAAATAAAAAATCAAAGAGGAAAGGGACATGAGTTTTTCTTGGCTATAGTGACTATTTATTTCAGTGACAAAGGAAATTGAAATAAAATTTTCTGTCATTAGCAATTAAATGCATACTTAAATTCACTGACAAAATACCTTTATTTTTCTGATTCAAAAATTAAAATGGGAACCTTCTATCAGAAAGACAGCTGAACCAATTGGGAAACACACATACTCTTTTGGTCTAAGACAAAGTTGACATTCATATTGATCCCAACTCCATTTATGGAGAATAGGTGCAATGAGAAAACCCCTAAAGACATAGACCTTGGATCTAAACATTATTTACTTCCTGTGTAAGCTTAAGAAAATCACTATCTTTCTAGGTTGCATTTCCTTCAACTGTAAAATGACACGATTTAACTAAATGATTTCTAAATCCTATTATCCTGTGAATAGTAGTTGGTTTTCATGGGATTTGAAACAAAAATTGTAGAAATGGGCAGATTTTGCTCAGTTGGAAGTAATGCTTCACCAATTCCTTCCCATGGGGTTGGGGGGGAAGGTTGCTCTTGAACTAATTTGTATAGGAGCCAGTGACATAATGGAGAATTGAAAGGAAGTGTAGTTTTATTATGTCAAATTATCAGGATCATTTAAAGAGAACCACAGCTGGTGCCTGGAATATGATAGGAGTTAAAAAGAATTTTCAAACCATAAATCAGATGAGAGTTTAGATGAAAGCATCCCCAAGGGTCAGCAAAAGAATTAAAAAAAAAAAAAAGCAAAACAGAGATTTTAGGCCTGAGGACTTGCTGACTTCTGCTGGTTAATTGGTTAGTGGCAACTATGAAAAACCTTAGAACTAAAGTTAAAGGAAATGAACTTTCTATTTACAAGAGAGAGCTGCTATCTGCTGCTGGTGTCCATCAGATGGTAGCAGAGAACAGATAGGTATAGTCAAAAGAAAGCTGCTCAAAGGAAATAACCAGAAAAGAGCTGCAAATAGGAGCTCAATAGACAGAGATATCCAGCAGAGAGCACTGTTGCAAACAGAATATAACAGCAAAGGAATATAACAGCAAAGGAATCCAATCAATCTAGAAACCCATGTGCCTTGACCACAAATGCTCCCTATGCATCTGCCCCAGCAGATGTGGTGCTTTGTTACTGGTATTCCTATCAGTGTTCCCTTCCTTCTGGTAATATGTAAGAGTGTGCTGCTACGTACATAGTATTGCAAAATAAATGATATCATAAAACTGCTATTTCATTAAATATATTCTACTTTGAGGCAATGTGTCTTTTAATTGGTCTGGCTTTACAAAAAGAAGAAGAAGAAAGAAGAAGAAGAAGAAGAAGAAGAAGAAGAAGAAGAAGAAGAAGAAGAAGAAGAAGAAGAAGAAGAAGAAGAAGAAGAAGAAGAAGAAGAAGAAATAGTGAGAGTTCATTACCTAGAGGTGTGAATAGATTGCTGACCCAAAAAAGCGGCTCAAACTAAGGAGCGCTTTATTGGAAACGACATGAGAGGATAGGATTACATTAAGAGAAATAATACTCTATTGTTTATTAGCAAAGCCTCTGCAAATGACAAAATCTGTTCATAACAAAATGCAAAACTGACCACATATTGGTCAATCAGTTACTGTTTCTTTGTTGCTTTTATTAAATACAGATACTGGGGAGAGTAGGACAACTCTTTTTCTCTTTTGAGGGAATTGCTCAAGTTGACTCTCCTTTATCCAACTCAGAAAGCCCCTAATCTTTCCACCAATTAGAATCAGTTTACCTAATCTTGGATCCTGTCTTATATCTTGTTAAGTGTGTGTGTGTGTGTGTGTGTGTGTGTGTGTGTGTGTTTGAGTGTCTCTCTGTATTCAGCATCTTGAGACAAAACTGAATAAGTCTGATTCAGATTTGTTATGCAAGCGGTATGCACTGCTTAATAAATCAAATGCTAGGAAGCTTAACTCTTTATTTTCTCAGCTACTTCAGATTTCATCTACCACATTAGCTACAACTGGAGCTGAACAAATTAATCTTGGAGCTTCAAAGGATGAAAGTATTCTAGTGGTCCAGGGTCTAAAACTTAATTACTAGACTAACAATACATTGGATATCTGTCTCCTATGTTCACAAATGTCATTGGTAACTGTGCATTATAAAGTTATAAGTAAATAGATGACCTTACTGGATCTGTATCTATATTCCTGAGAAGACTTTTGAGAAACCTAAATCCACATTGAATATATCCAGGGAACTGAGAATCAAGTTGGTTACAAATGAAAGGAAAAGGAAAGAAAAGGAATGATTCATACTTACAATTTACCAGATAATCAATTTTAGAGAGGTCAGGGGGCTTTTTTTTTCAGAATTTGTTGTTGGTAGATAGGACATTTTAAGTATGAGCACATTGGCACATTTCTTCCAGAAGAATATTTTGAATTAATATGTAAGTCACTAAAAATCATTTAAGTAAAAACAGCCCCCCAAGATAAATCATGATTTTTCTCTGACCTTTCACGAAGTTCAAGTTGATTTTGCTGAAGACATTTACTTCCCAGGACATAATGAGAGGAAGATGGGAAACAAGTTATTTTAATGTATTGAGATGGGGAATTAGACATACACAAGTCCCTGATTCCCATGGGATGATACATCTTTGGAGACTAGATTCTTGGAAGAAGACACAATTAACATTAAAGCAATTAAAGACTTTAGGAAATATCCCAAGAGATCAGAATCTATGAGGAATAAATAAACATGGGGTCAGAAATAAGTACCAATGGTTGCTGAATACAAATATTCACAATGACCTTTCCAAGTAATTACTTAGTGGAAAACACTGTATCCAAGGAAACTTCATGAATGCCTGCCCAACTTTGTCTTTGGAACCAGAGTTGGAAGTTACATCAATCTGAGTTCCAGGACCAAAACAAAGACAATTCCTACTGCCACCATCTTAGTTTATCCTTTGTTAACATTAACCTGAATCTATGATAGCTTCCTAACTTACTTTTCTTTCTTCCTTCTTTCATTTCTTTCCATTTTTTTCTTCAATTGTACCTCAAATCACTGCAAAACACTTGGCTTATGGATAACTCAAGTCTTGTCAATCCTCTGCCAAAAATCTTTCAATGAATCCTTAGTGATAAAGTTCAAATGCTACCTGGCATTCAAAACTCTTCACACTCTAATACTACCCAACTTTTCTACACTTAACCTGTTTCTGTTCTGTTTTGCTCTCTGGTTCTATAATATCCAGGCAGTTTTCCTTTATAATTTCTTGAAATGTGATGTTTAGGCTCTTTTTTATTATGTCCAGTAATTCACAAGCTATCTTTCCTCAATCTATTTTCTAGGTCAGTCATTTTCCTATGAGATAGTTCACATTTTCTCCTTTTTTTAATTCTTTGAGTTTTGTTTTATTGTATCCTCATGTCTCATAGAATCATTGGCTTTTATTTGATCGATTGCCATTTTTAAGGAGCTCTTTTCTTCAGTGATAGTTTGTATCTATTTTGCCATTTGACCAATTCTGATTTTTAAAGAGGTGTTTTGTTTAGCATATTTGTGCTTCAAGCTACTAATTCTCTTTTCACAATTTTCTTTCGTTGCATTTGTTTCTTTCCACAATTTTTCTGTGCCACTTTCATTTGATTTTTAGAATCATTTTAAACTTTTTTAACCTCCTTATTCAATACTTCTAGAGATTCATCTTGTATTTATGTTCAGTCTGCATTTTTTTCAGGCTTTACTTGTAAATATTTTTCCTGTAACCATAGTAGCTTTTTTGGTTTTTTGTTCTTTGTTTTGTTTAATTTTTTGTCATTTGCTCATTTTTTGGCCTATTTCTTCACTTTGGACTTCATGTAAAAGTTAGGTTCTATTACTTTGTGGATGTGGGGGTAATGTTTAGTCTGACCTTCTGTCTTTAATGAGCTTCTGTTACTTTCAAAGTTCAGTGCATACAGTAAATATTTGGTGGTTCCAAAGTGATGATCTATGGAGAAATCTAATCACTGCCTTCCTTATCTATTATTTGATCTTTGCACAAACAGAACCAATTTTTTTTGTATCTTAGAATTATAGCCCACAACTAAGTAAATGAGTGGCAGAGCTGCCAGGTGATGGTTCACATCATGTTACCGGTATTAGGATAGTAGAAGGGTCACTTGAAATCTTTTTTTTTTTTTTTCTGAGGCAATTGTGGTTAAGTGACTTGCCAAGATCACACAGCTAGGAAGTATTAAGTGTCTGAGACTATATTTGAACGTTGACTTCAGAACTGGTGCTCTATCTACTGCGCCACCTACCGCCTCTGAAATCTTTTTTCTAACCAAGTGTTAAGTTTCTTTACATCCTTTGGTTCTGGGCACTCCTGTTACTGAAGTCATTGCTGCTGTGATTCTCTAAGGACCTTATCTGACAGCCATACCATGCTTCCAGTCAGCCCCTTCCCAGGGTATAGAATGTTTTCTTCTGTCTTCCTAAGCTGCCTTGGGCTGGAAAATGACTCACTGTGACTTCTTCCTTAGTTTTCCATCTCAAAATTTTTAGAAGGTTATATTGGGAAATCTTGACAAAAATGCTCATTTCACTCCACCATTTTGAAAACATTTTTAATGTAAGTTCTTTGATAACAGGTATTGTCTGAATATTTTTTGTTCTTTACAATCCCAGAACTTAGTATAGTTCTTATCACTTTTCAGAAATGATTTTCACTCATTCTTCCCAACTGATTAGACACAAGTTTTATGCTGATTCTTCTCTGTACGTTCCCTTTAAAAATTATAATATATTAAACTTATTATTATCTCTGCAAAGTAGAACTAAGCATAGTTTTCAAAAAAAATTTAAAAATAAATGAAAGTAAAATATCTTATTTTTTCAATATATAATATTAATGGACATGTATAATCACTCAATATACATGGTAGACATTCAGTCATATAGCTCCAATGAAAACATATTAAAGAGCTCCTTCAGTTTATAGGATATTTTTTTCCAATGGTATACGAATCTAATTTCAACTCAATTTAATATAAATTGATTTGAAAAAGTTGAGGTTGAATTCAGAGGCTATATACATACAATCTATGAAACCAATAATTACAAATTCCTTCATCTCTGAGCATAAAGATATAAAGGAGAAAGCTATGTCTAAATGTTTTAGGTTACTGACTCCCAAAATCAACACTGATAGGAAGAATACATTTAGAGCAGTTAATGTCTCAGGTCCTCCTGAGTTCAGGGCTAATGTTCTATCCACGGTACCACCTAGCTGCCCCCTGCATTCTGAATTTTAAAATAGATCATAACAGCTTTTGAATTATCACAAAAACTATACAATTACAATGAAAAAACAATGATCCTTATTCTATAGCAGTAATAGAAAGATTAAGATTTGTGTGTCAAAAATAGGAGTAAGAAGACTGACAGACATTCTTAAAGTACGTAATAAACAGGTGAAAAAGCTAGAAAAATAAATTCAAAAAGACAAGATTCATCAAGTAATAAATAACAAAAAATAATGTGAAATAAATTCTATTACATTTGTTGGATTATTGCAATTGAAACCTCCAGACAAAACTTTGAAAGAGCTCATTCAAAAGCTTTCTAATAATGGAAGCAAAAGATCTTCTATGTAAAACATACACATAAACTCATCTAAAGACATACCTACAAATAAGCATTGAATAAATAGCTGTCATGTGCATTTATATATGGAAAGAGAAGAAAATTCAGGACTGCATCATTATTATGAAAAATTGCATAAGGACTATGCCCAAATGAAAAATGCAAATTATGAGAGGAAATAGTGAAACCTGTGAAATGCATCACTACAAAATTTAAAAGTTTAGTATTTTTAGAATAATTTAAAAAACAAGACCTGGTAGATAGAATTATATGTGAAAGGTTCAGTTCTTTTCATATACTGAAAAATGACAAATCTCTATTCTATAGAGACTTCAAATGGGAGAATGTAATCAACTAACTGTAGCAAAGTTGAAGAGTCACATTTGCCCAGACAGGGTTTTGAGCACACCCCAAAATAGATATTGCTCTATTAAATTCACATAATTTCCAACCAAAGGAAACAAAAATCTTAAATTTTAAATGCCTAACAGTGGAAATTAATTAATTAATTAATGATTTTTCTCAATGCTGTTTTTATTTGATCCCTATTGAAAAAGATGAAAAAAATTAATCCACAAATAGACAAAGAATAATTGGAATTTATAGAGATTTAATGTTTGTCAAAATTTTTTATTTTATTTTATTACTTGATTCTCATGACAACTTTTTGAAGTACTGGCATTATCCCTATTTTATTGATAAGGAAATTTTGGCTATGAAAAGTTATTTGCCAATATCAATTAATAATAAGATATCTTAGGATTTGAGATGAAATATTAACACACTATACCATGCTCCTTGACAACAACAACAAGAAAAAAGTTGAAATCTATATTGCTCCTCCGAAAATATTCAATTCTTCAAATAAGACTCTTCTTCTTACTACCTATATCACCCTGGAAAAGTACTTAACCTCACTGTAAAATGACAGTGTTGGAATTGATGGAATCTAAGATGTTTTAGAATATAATTCTCTCCAAACTTTTTGTTATTATGTGACTGCAATAAAATATTTTGAGTATGTATCTCCAAATATTCAATATTAGCATATTAATATATTATTATCTCTAGGTTTTCCCACAGACACTACAGATATTGTTACATATGTTTAAGAGCCAAATGTAACAATGTTGCAAAAAAGGAAGCTTCACTTGTAATATGGGGTTTAGATTGCAAATGACTTCCTAATAAACTCAGGGAAAGTTTGGGGCTTAACTTTGTGAAGATCTAAAGGGGATTTATGGATAATAAACAAAGAAATAAGGTTCTTTTATAAAGAAAATTTTATAAGAAGGCTTGACGTGTTAAAAATTAAACTATATTCTGAAGAAATTGTTATCTGTGATAGCTGGAGAAAGGACTTGAAAAAAATAAATACTTGCTGGAAAACTAAATTTTGCTTTATCTCATTTATTGAAAAAATGAAAGAATTCAAATAAACAATTTATGCTCAGGATAAGTTATCAGACAAGACTAAAGAAATCATCTAACAAGGCAATTTAGATGAAAAATACTTCTGTATAATTAAAAGGAAAAACAAAGTAGTGCAGGTATACTTTCATATACATCATATATACAAAATACAAAAATACAAGATGTTTTTGTGGAGAAAAGGTACCAATTGCTTTGGAAATTAGGAATGGATTCATGAAAAATGAAGTGGGGGGCAGCTAGATGGTGTAGTGGATAGAGCACCAGCCTTGAATTCAGGAGGACCCGAGTTCAAATCTGGTCTCAGACACTTAACACTTCCTAGCTTTTTGACCCTAGGCAAGTCACTTAACCCCAGCCTCAAAAAAAAAAAAGTGAAGAAAACCAAAGATGCTAAGAGTTTGGGATGAGAATGGAGTTACTACAGGTATTAGATAGCCAGTACAAATCATCAAAATGAAGATGGAATGCCATGTTGGGGAGGACTAGTTGATCGTTATGGTTAATTCAGGATGTGAAGAGAAGAATAAGATGTAAGTACATTGGGACAGTAGGAAGAGGCCTTAATGTAGAGAGTTTTAAATAACATATTTTCACTTATTTGTCTCTTCCATTCTTCCAATCAGCTTCTAATAATAAATATAATGTTGTTGAGTTACTGCAGTCATGTCCTAATTCCAATGACTCCATTTGTATTTTCTTGATAAAGGGACTAGAATTGTTTGCCATATCCTTCTCTAAATCATATTACATATGAGGAAACTGAGGCAAATAAAATTAAGTGACTTGCCTGGGGTCACATAACTAGTAAGTGTTTGAGGCAAGATTTGAACTCACATCCTTCTGACACCAGAACCAGTATTCTATCCACTGCACAATCCTAACTACTTACAAATGTCACAGAACATAAGACAAAAACATAAAAATGCCTTTTGCATTATGAGGGTTCAGTCAATTTGACAATAGAAGAGAAACTTCCCTCAGGGAAAATTTACAAGTTAAATGAATTTGCTCAAATTCCTCATATAGTGTAACTGTTATAATAACATTTCCTACTAACATTTTTTTAAAAAACTAAAAATGCTTTCCTCAAAACTGATATTTCTTAGTTGCCTATTTGTTATCTATTTACACTATACTAGGAATGTTTAATTATTGTTCTGAGCAAGACCAGCCCTATAGTATGTCTATTATGGGAGTCAGAAAACAATCTGTATCATCTTTTAATAGAAGCAGCCATGTCTAAAAGCATAGATTTTCATATTAAGTGAAAAAATATTTTTGTATTTAATTTTGTATTTAATTTTGTGACAATTTTAAGACAGAAAAGAAAACTGCAGTATAAAAAAAGACTATAAATTTAATTATGCTTAATTTGCTTGAAAGAATGATGGTGAGGCAGTTGCATTTTATCTACATCATTTGGACATTTTATTTTCCTCAACTACCTTTCATGTATTGCCTTCAAGAATTATTGATGATTAACACTGAGCAAAGGATGAAAGAGTAATATATAATTTATTGAATGATTTTTTGGGGTCTTTGAAATTTCTCTAATAGGATGTTAGAAATTTAGTGTCTTCTACTCCTGTTTCTCGTGAGGGAATCAGAACACAAAACCCAGGCTCTAGACTAAATTGAGATGTTTTCAGCAATAAAGATCATACGTTATGACCATGAGTTCATCTGTGGAATGCTTCAGCTTTAGAGGAGGAAATAGTGCCTAGAGATATTATCATAATCAATGCTTGATAGGAAAATGAAGGATTTATTCTAGATATGATATTCCCAAGGAATATATTGGAAACACAGAGAAGATCCAGCAGATTCTCTCTCTGGGATTAGACTCAAAGGAGCAGAAATTACAATGTCCATGTTTACACACAATAGCACAGAGGTTTTGTTTCTCTTAAATAGGGATTCAGTCTTCTACTCAGTTTATAAATTCACACAAGAGACTTCCCTATTTTCTTCTAATTTTGATTCTGAGAATTTCTCTCCTGAACAATGTTTTATGCCCATCATCTCTAGGATTTTCTACTTAATTCAGGAAATAAAGGAAAGTAAGAGATCAGAGGGTTATAACACTGAACTGAGTTCTACAAAAGATACAGAGGTAAATAAGAAGTCTATATGCTCCTTTCAACATGGAATCAAGACAGTTACATTAAGGTATCCTATAACTATTCAAAGGAAAATATTCTGCTCACCATGCATAATATTAAAGCTAAGATCATTAAGGTTTTAAAGAAGTTAGATCCTCTACCCTTGTACACTACTTGGATATATGAGAGATTATACTACACTACACACAGATATACATACACATATATACACACAAACATACTATACTTACTTCTTTAGGTCTATATTTCATCCATTCACCCTGAAGTCCTGACAATTTGTAATTCCTTAAAGATGACTTGTTTTGATTTTTGAATAAAGGAATGCATAAATGAAGTTGGAATTAAAATATCATGTATCAGTCAATTTTACTTTTTGATTAAAGTATAATGGCAATACTCCAGATATTGTGAGACAATCTCTTCTACTATGTACTTCATCAGTTCCTAAAGAAAACTTTTTAAGTCACTAATTTAACCTCTATTATAAATCTGAAAAAAAAAATCAAACAAGATTATCAAAATAAAAACAAAAATACTTTCATTAAATAAAGAGCAGTCAAACCAACCAATATTTAAATTTAAAAAAAAATAAAATTAAGTTATCAAAAGAAAAAATTAGTATAATCCAAAACAAAAAGAAATGAGGAAGATTTGATTAGTTCTATATCTCTTAAAACTTAAGATTGAAATTAAATGTATGAATAATTTTTTTTTCTTTTTTTTTTTAATTTTTTATTTTATTTTATAATTATAACATTTTTTGACAGTACATATGCATGGGTAATTTTTTACAACATTATCCCTTGCACTTACTTCTATTCAGAATTTTTCCCTTCCTCCCCCAACCCCCTCCCCCAGATGGCAAGCAGTCCTATATATGTTAAATATATTACAGTATAATTTAGATACAATATATGTGTGTAGAACCAAATTTTTTTGTTGCACAGGAAGAATTAGATTCAGAAGGTAAAAATAACAGTTTACATTCATTTCCCAGTGTTCCTTTTCTGGATGTAGCTGTTTCTGTCCATCATTAATCAATTGGAATTGGATTAGCTCTTCTCTATGTTGAAGAAATCCACTTCCATCAGCATACATCCTCGTACAGTATCATTGTTGAAGTGTATAATGATCTTCTGGTTCTGCTCGTTTCACTCAGCATCAGTTGATGTAAGTCTCTCCAAGCCTCTCTGTATTTCTCCTGTTGGTCATTTCTTATAGAACAATAATATTCCATAACATTCATATACCATAGTTTACCCAACCATTCTCCAATTGATGGACATCCATTCATCTTCCAGCTTCTAGCCACTATGAAAAGGGCTGCCACAAACATTTTGGCACATACAGGACCCTTTCCCTTCTCTAGTAGTTCCTTGGGGTATAAGCCCAGTAGTAGTATGGCTGGGTCAAAGGGTATGCACATTTTGATAACTTTTTGGGCATAATTCCAGATTGCTCTCCAGAATGGTTGAATTCTTTCACAACTCCACCAACAATGCATCAGTGTCCCAGTTTTCCCACAGCCCCTCCAACATTCATCGTTATTTGTTCCTGTCATCTTAGCCAATCTGACAGGTGTGTAATGATACCTCAGAGTTGTCTTAATTTGCATTTCTCTGATCAATAGTGATTTGGAACACTCTTTCATATGAGTGGAAATAGTTTTAATTTCATCATCTGAAAATTGTCTGTTCATATCCTTTGACCATTTATCAATTGGAGAATGGCTTGGTTTCTTATAAATTAAAGTCAATTCTCTGTATATTTTGGAGATGAGGCCTTTATCAGAACCTTTAACTGTAAAAATTTTTTCCCAATTTGTTACTTCCCTTCTAATCTTGTTTGCATTAGTTTTGTTTGTGCAGAAACTTTTTAATTTGGTGTAATCAAAATGTTCTATTTTGTGATCAATAATGGTCTCTAGTTCTCCCTTGGACACAAACTCCTTCCTCCTCCACAAGTCTGAGAGGTAAACCATCCCATGTTCCTCCAATTTATTTATGATTTCGTTCTTTATGCCTAAATCTTGGACCCATTTTGATCTAATCTTAGTATGTGGTGTTAAATGTGGGTCCATGCCTAGTTTCTGCCATACTAATTTCCAGTTTTCCCAGCAGTTTTTGTCAAATAATGAATTCTTATCCCAAAATTTGGGATCTTTGGGTTTGTCAAAGATTAGATTGCTATTTTTATTCACTATCTTGCCCTGTGAACCTAACCTATGCCACTGATCAACTAGTCTATTTCTTAGCCAATACCAAATGGTTTTGGTGACTGTTGCTTTATAATATAGCTTTAAATCAGGTACACTTAGACCACCTTCCTCTGACTTTTTTTTCATTAGTTCCCTTGCAATTCTCGACCTTTTATTCTTCCATATGAATTTTGTTGTTATTTTTTCTAGGTCATTAAAATAGTTTCTTGGGAGTCTGATTGGTATAGCACTAAATAAATAGATTAGTTTGGGGAGTATTGTCATCTTTATTATATTCGCTCGGCCTATCCAAGAACATTGAATGTCTTTCCAATTATTTAAATCTGACTTTATTTTTGTGGCAAGTGTTTTGTAATTTTGCTCATATAATTCCTGACTCTCCTTTGGTAGATATATTCCCAAATATTTGATACTATCGACTGTTATTTTGAATGGAATTTCTCTTTGTATCTCTTGCTGTTGGATTGTGTTGGTAATGTATAAAAATCCTGAGGATTTATGTGGATTTATTTTGTATCCTGCGACTTTGCTAAAATTCTGAATTATTTCTAATAGCTTTTTAGCAGAGTCTTTGGGGTTCTCTAAGTATACCATCATGTCATCTGACAATTTGATTTCTTCATTTCCTACTCTAATTCCTTGGATCTCTTTCTCGGCTCTTATTGCCAAGGCTAGAGTTTCTAGTACTATATTAAATAGTAATGGTGATAGTGGGCAACCTTGTTTCACTCCTGATCTTACAGGGAAAGGTTCTAGTTTATCGCCATTACATATGATGTTTACTGAAGGTTTTAAATATATGCTCCTTATTATTTTAAGGAATAGTCCATTTATTCCTATACTCTCAAGCGTTTTTAGTAGGAATGGATGTTGGATTTTATCAAATGCCTTTTCTGCATCTATTGAGATGATCATATGGTTTTTATTAATTTGATTATTAATATGGTCAATTATACTAATAGTTTTCCTAATATTAAACCAGCCCTGCATTCCTGGTATAAATCCCACTTGGTCATAGTGTATTATCCTGGGGATGATTTTCTGAAGTCTATTTGCTAATATCTTATTTAAGATTTTAGCATCAATATTCATTAAGGAAATTGGTCTATAGTTTTCTTTCTCAGTTTTCGATCTACCTGGTTTAGGTATCAGTACCATGTCTGTGTCATAGAAGGAATTTGGTAGGACTCCTTCAATCCCTATTTTTCCAAATAGTTTACATAGCATTGGAGTTAGTTGTTCTTTAAATGTTTGGTAGAATTCACCTGTAAATCCATCTGGTCCTGGGGACTTTTTCTTAGGAAGTTGGTTAATAGCTTGGTCTATTTCTTTTTCTGAGATGGGACTATTTAGACTACTTACTTCTTCCTCTGTTAATCTGGGCAAGCTATATTTTTGAAGGTATTCTTCCATTTCATTTAAGTTATCGAATTTATCGGCATAAAGTTGAGCAAAGTAGCTCCTAACTATTGTTCTAATTTCCTCTTCATTAGTGGTGAGTTCACCCTTTTCATTTTCAAGACTATCAATTTGCTTTTTCTCTTTCCTTTTTTTAATCAGGTTTACTAAGGGTTTGTCTATTTTGTTGGTTTTTTCATAAAACCAACTCTTAGTTTTATTAATTAATTCAATAGTTTTTTTACTTTCAATTTTATTAATCTCACCTTTTATTTTTTGAATTTCAAGTTTTGTGTTTGTCTGGGGGTTTTTAATTTGTTCCTTTTCTAGCAATTTTAGTTGTAAACCTAATTCGTTGGCCCTCTCTTTCTCTATTTTATGCAGGTAGGCCTGTAGAGATATAAAACTTCCCCTAATTACTGCTTTGGCTGTATCCCACACATTTTGGTATGATGTCTCATTATTGTCATTTTCTTGGGTGAAGTTATTAATTATGTCTATGATTTGCTGTTTTACCCAATCATTCTTTAGTATAAGATTATTTAGTTTCCAATTATTTTTTGGTCTATTTTCCCCTGGCTTTTTATTAAATGTTATTTTGATTGCATTATGGTCTGAAAAGGATGCATTTACTATTTCTGCCTTACTGCATTTGATTTTGAGGTTTTTATGCCCTAGTATATGATCAATTTTTGTATAGGTTCCATGAACTGCTGAGAAGAAAGTATATTCCTTTCTGTCTCCATTTAGCTTTCGCCAAAGATCTATCATATCAAACTTTTCTAGTATTCTATTTACCTCTTTGACTTCTTTCTTATTTATTTTGTGGTTTGATTTATCTAATTCTGATAGTGCAAGGTTGAGATCTCCCACTATTATAGTTTTGCTATCTATTTCCTCTTGCAGTTCTCTTAATTTCTCTTTTAAGAATTTAGATGCTGCACCACTTGGTGCATATATGTTTAATATTGATACTGCTTCACTATTGATGCTTCCCTTTAGCAGGATATAATGCCCTTCCTTATCTCTTTTAATTAGTTCAATTTTTGTTTTTGCTTGATCTGAGATGAGGATGGCTACTCCTGCTTTTTTGGTTTTGCCTGAAGCATAATAGATTCTGCTCCACCCTTTTACTTTTAGTTTGAATGTCTCATCCTGTTTCAGGTGTGTTTCCTGTAAACAACATATAGTAGGATTCTGACTTTTAATCCAGTCTGCTAACTGCTTCCTCTTTATGAGGCAGTTTGCCCCATTCACATTTATGGTTAGAATGGTTAGAAATGAGGAAGATTTGATTAGTTCTATATCTCTTAAAACTTAAAATTGAAATTAAATGTATGAATAATTTTAAAATATAAAATTCTCCTATCAATGACAGGTAGAAATTTTAAGTAACCTAGTATCAGAAAAAGAAAGTAAATGAACCATAAATAAATATTTTTGGGGGAATAAAGTTCCAGGACTAGGTGGATTTACAACTTAATTCTATGAAACATTAAGGAACAATTAATACTATATTATGCAAACTGTTTTTAAAATAAAGAAAGAAAGGATCCTACTAAATTGATCCTATGATTCCAAATGATAAAAATCAAAACAGAAAAAAGAGAATTAAATAGGCAAATAGCTTTAATTAACATTAAAACTAAAAATTAAGCAAAATATTAGCAACAGAGGGATGGAGTCATGATGGTGGGGAGCAGACAGGACTTTCTGTGACCTCCTCTGACCTTTTCTCAAACCAATAGAATATTAAGCCTCTAAACTAGATTTAGAGTCAAAGAACCCACAAATATTAGGAATACATTCTCAGAAGATACCTTGGAAGAATTTCAGAAAAGACTGTTTCAAATGGACAGAGGGAAAGTCAGCTAAGCCCACATCATAGCTCAAGGAAACAGTCCAAGAAGCTGGAGTGAAGAATCAAAGAATTGCAGTTTCCACATACCTGAGAATCTTCTTTGAGCTTCTTAGGCTAGTCTGTCCTTGTTGCAAGCAGTGGCTTGCAGATTTGCTATAAAAGGCAATTGTAAACCACTGAGCTTGGAAGAACTGGGGACCTAACCCAATAACCAGCACTGAAAGTCAATAAGCAGAACTGCCCAGGGCAAACTAAAGCAGCTGAGCTCCTTTCATTGAGAGCAGACCTCAAGCCTCAAAAAAAAGTTGATGAACAAAAAATAAAAGAATTTTCATCATTAACAGCTTTATGGAGAGAGAGAGAGAGAGAGAGAGAGAGAGAGAGAGAGAGAGAGAGAGAGACAGACAGACCTGAGGTTCCTAAAGGCAAAACAAATCCAGATGAAGCCTTGAAGGGAAAGATGAGCTGGTCCCCATTTCACAAGGCTTTCTTGGAAGACTGCATAAAGGATATTAAAAGAGAATTGAAGAAAAATGGGGAAAGTAGATGAGATCATCGAAAGAAATAATGGAAAAAGCATATAATGCCCTAAGAATAGATATGAAAAATATATCAATTCATTGAAAAACAAAATTTGTGAAATGGGAAAAATGCAATGCACAAAATAATTCAATTGGCCAAATATAATAGGAGTTAAAAAAAAGGTAACTACAGAAAATAATACATTAATAATTAGAATTGAACAAATAGATGTGAATGACCCAATAAGACTTCAAGAATCAGTCAAAAAATGAAAAAAAAAATAGAATAAAATATGAAAAACCTCCAAGAAAAAAACAACTGACCTAGAAAATAGATCTAGGAGAGACAACCTAAGTATTGTTGGACTTCTTGAAAGCCATGATGGAAAAAAAAAACCTAAACATTATCTTACAGGAAATCATAAAGGAAAACTACCCTGATATTTTAGAATTAGGAAGTAAAATAGCCATTGAAACAATTCACTGATCACCTCCTGAAAGAGACCCAAAAATTAAATCCCCAAGGAATATCATGGCTAACTTTCAAAACTATTGCACCAAGGAAAAGATATTGCAAGCAGGCAGAAAGAAACCACTTAAATACTGAGGAGCCATAATTAGGATGACCCAGGATCTAGCAGCTTCCCCTTTAAAGAATCAAAGGGCCTTGAGTCAGAACTACCATGGCACATCTTATAGAAATATTTGCTTGGTCATGATATTGACTACTAAAACAGGTAAAGTATGATCAGATAAAATCTTTAACTCAGTTTTACACTCATGACTTTTATACTGCATACTTACAAATTAAATATATAAAAAAGATATTTTGTAAAAAGTTTTCTCCATTTAAAACATGCCTTCAATACAATAACATCAAAAGCAAATGACTTTAAAATAGCATTTATTCAAGAAAATTAATTAAGATATTTTGGTTCTTCCTGGCTTTAACTTCATTTTTACTCTCCTAAATGTGTTTAATTAAAGTTTCCAATTTTTCAATGTACATTATCAATGCATAACATAAATTCACTCAATGTATATATGAAAGACATAGTTACATGGCTCCATTGCAAATGCAGTAAAGAGTTGTGGCATAATATGTCCAGTTGTCTAAGAATTTAATTTAAACTCAAGCAAATTTAATTTGAAAGGGTTGAGCTTGAATCCAGAAGTCACATAGGTACAATCCATGAGGGCGCTAGTTAGAATGTTCTCCAACAAGAAGACAACCTGAGTATAAAGATATGAAGGAGAATGCTATGAGTCAGTAGTTTAAAAAGACTAGTATACCAAAATCAAAGATTAATGGGAAGCATATATTCAAAGCAAATAATGTCTGAAATACTAAACTTAATGTATGCTTTTTGAATTTTAAAACAGATTATAAAAGATTTTTCAAGTATCACAAAAATCCACAAAATTTCAATTACAAACAAGAGTCATTCTAAGGTAGTTATAGAAAGATTAAGATTTCCATGCCTAAAAGGCAGAAGATTCACAGACATTCATAAAACACATGATAGAGATATCACATACTTTCACAAATAATCTTCAAAGTAATAGATATCACTTAACTTAAAATCAAGGGTAATAATGGATATATGACAATAGAGTTATTGAATTGGTATAACCAAAAATGGGTCATCTCCAGAAAGAACCTGTGAAAGAGATAATTATAAAAATTCTCTAATGATAGAACCAAAAAGTCCTCTGTAATCTCCAGACTAGCACTCTGGAGGATCTCGGTATCAGCCCAAGTTGTTGGTCTTAGAAGAGGAATGAAGAGGTGGGACTCACGTGGATGACCAATTATGGAGTCCATTTATTCCAAATTCTCTCAGCCTTATGTACCCTAATACCATTACATAACTATAACATGGCTAACTGTATCATGCACATGCTAGACCATATAAATAACTTGCTATTGTGTGCAGATGACTCTTTGCCACCTGGTATCACTCTATTTCAATTACAGCATGGCCCCCTGACTTCTCAGGAAGACCAAGAGCCCTTAGAGGAAATAGGGATTTGAACCAGACATTGCAAACAGGTTCTCTCTGAACTGAAGGGTCTTATGCTTCATCCAGAGTTCCCCCCCACTATCTGTGGCCCTCTACAATACTTCATAAAAAATATATACAAAATTCATCCAATTGTATCCAATGGTGTGATAAACACAAAAAGAAGGAAATTCTGAACCACATTATTGTTATCAGAAATTATATAAAGATTATCCTCAAGTAAAAGTGCTAATTATGAAATGAAGTAGTTGAGGAAAGTGAAGCAAAGATGGTGGTGTAAAAGCAGAGATTCACCCAACTTCTCAGATTTTCCTCCAAAATAAGTTCAAAATAAGGCCTCAAATCACATTCTGAAGTATAAGAACCAACAATCAGAGTAAAATAATTCTCCTTTCCAGCTCAACTTAGGAGTTCAGCAGGAAAGTTCCATGGCACATAAATGGTGATCAGGCATGGCATAGGACATAACTTAGGCAATCCAATAGTGGGCCTTGGGGATTTTAGGAATTCTCAGCACATAGACTACAAGCAGTCAAACAACTGCTCAGAAAGAGAACTTACAAAGGACCCCTTGAGGACATTAAGTAAAAGCCCTGTTGCATTGTCCATAAGCAGTTTTGAATCACAATCTCAGAATTAAAATGAGCACTAATATTTATGGCATCAGGGACACAAAAACTATAGTCAAAGTCCCACATATAGAAGAATAGAAGCAGGTCCCTAGTCTTGGGTTCAAATCAGAAATGTTTGCAACAAGATATCAGAAACTCAACTCACAATTCCAGGATTATAAGATGAGAAAGCATAAGAGGCCATATTGGAGCTACTGGTCACAATTCCATCTTAGAGAAGAGTGCTTATGGTCACTCACAGACCAAAGCATGGGTTAGGAGAGCAGCGACCATACCCCTTCATATATCATACTATTTTGGAAGAACCAAAAACATAAAGACACACAGAACAAGCTCTGGAAATAGCAAGATAAAAAAATGATGTTTTGGACCAACTGCAATCTCAATAATCAAGTCCAATTTTCTGTTGTTATTATATTGGATCTAATTCTTTATGACCCTATTTTGGTGTTTTCTTGGCAAAGATATTGGAAGTAGTTTCTATTTCCTTTGCCATCTCATTTTACAGATGAGAAAACTAAACTAAATGGAATTAAGTGACTTGATCAGGGTCATACAGCTAGTAAATATCAGAAGTTTATGATAGTTAAGTGTTTTTCAAAAGATTTCTAAATGATAAGAGGATAATTAACAATGGTCTGTGAAATCTAACTGTTGTTTTATTTATTGGGAATATAGCTGACAGCCATTTGCCTACCTTGTGAAGCAAACTCAGCTGCTGGCTCTTCACATTTGGCAGCAGTCTGGTGAATCAAGTCTTTTGTCTCAGACTGGTCTAATCTTGTTAGATTTGGGTTTTTTGCTGTTCTAGATCTTGGTAAAATTACAGATTATTGAATCTCTTCTGAGACATGGATCAGTCCATCTGAAGCTTTGCTAGCTGTCAGCATGCCACACCCATACCCCTGCATGGATTGAGAGCCTTCACCCATTTCTTAGCCTGAAGCAGCTTAGATTGAGACCATCACCCCTGCTCCTGATATAATTTGGACTAATATGGAAGAAGTAGGAAAGTAGTTGATGAATTATTGCTAAAATAACAATTGTATTACTGTGTGTTTAAGATTTAGGATGAAAATTATTAAATTGTACAATTATTGCTGTTATGGATGTATCGGAACTTTATATGTGAGGTGATTATTTGATGCTTTAGTTTTGAAGTCCCTTATTCTGTTGGAATTGCTCTGGTAGACTACTCTCTGATTGCCTGTTTGTAGGAAATCTCCAAGATATAGACACATATCTTGGGACTGGCAGTCTCCAGCCCTGTAACCCCAATTTCTTAATTGGTATCTCACCTTTTTCAAAGGACATTGCAGTTTTGCGGTCAAGCCTCTAAAGTTCGGGGTTTGCCTGCCTCCATAGTCTAACTGTGCATATTCTGCTCAGAAATCCTTTCTGGATCTTAGTAGCAGCTCCTATTCTATCAGAGAGGACAGGTGGAACTACTCCAGGCCCCACTCTTTCCCTCCTTTGAAATCCCTAACAGACTTGAGGTGCCCTCCTAGCATGGGCAACATGACTGTCTTGACCACTGCTACTCCCTATATAAGCAGAGGCTTAGTTAAATGTGCAAATGACTATAGACCACCTAACACAGTGAACTGTCCATCTCAAACTGGATTATCTGGCTGAAATGAGGGCCTCTGTACTGCTGATAACTCTGGGGTTGTCAGGAAGAGACTTACCGTTGCCATAAGTTCTTGATAGTTTTATTTTTGATTTATTTGCTTCACATTGGGTTGGTCAAAATTATGGCACTGAAACCTCCCAGGTATCTAGGGGAGATAATTCAATAATTCAAATATTCAAAAGGAGAGTGTTAATGTTGTCCCTCAGTTTTTCTAGATTGTCATCTTTGTTAATTTATGTTTGTATTTTTATGTCTGCCAAATGCCAATCTATTCTGTGATAACTGTCTCCAAAACAGTTGGTGAAAGCAGTTTTTATGTTATGAACTTATTGCAATCAGTAGTATCATCCTGTTGCCACTATGACTACCTTGTATAATTACATTAGTAACCAGAATAGTTCAATAGTCCCTATCAAAATATTGCATACAGAAGATGCTATTAAAATGATGATCCTTCAGAGAAAAGGATGCAATATATTAGAGAGGGATGATTAGAGAGGGATGAACTTAATAAACAATGTATAGATATGTTAAATAATTTTGAACAGTGTATAAGTTCTTTATAGAAAAATGATAAAAATCATTTACATATTTCAAGGGGGAATGTGTGGAAAAGAGAGATAAGGTGAAGAACTTACAGGACTGTGTGAATTCTTTTTCTGTACTTTATTTTCATTATTTCTGTGTTTCCCCTATGACTGGTATACTATGTACAGGCCCATAATTACTTGGGTTTTAGCCAGCTATAAACATATTTACTTAACCTGAGCTGATGACATTTATCAGTATTTGACACTTAGCGATATTTAGTCTATTAGCTAGCTTGACCATGTCTATCTAAAGCCTGAAGGCCTGATTTTCTGTTTCCTAGAAATCAGTTGATTTTGGGAAACAGAAACCTTCCATTCCAATCTCTCTGCATAGCAACAACCAATTAGATGCCTCTCCCTCCCCTTCTCAATGCTCTCTTACTTGTGATGTAATCTCTTGTATAAAAGCTATGTATCTTTACTACTTCTTTAGCCCTCCTACCATGAGCTTTCCCTTTCCCTTATCTCATGATGAGATGGCTCATCCACCAGAGGTTTTAATAAACAACCTTTCTGCTTTCTACTTAGTGATCTCTGAGTAGTCATTTTGGGTAAGGGTCTTCTACATCCCTCACACAAGGCAAAAAAAATAAATCTTGATCCTTGAGTTCAAAACAAATTATGAAACCCCTGTTGCTGTCTTTGTAACCATTCTTTTCAAGGTTTTGTTCATGGCAGCCTGAACATCTTTATTCCTCAAACTGTAAATAAGGGGGTTTAGCATGAGCACCACATTTGTGTAAAAGACTGAAGCTACTTTGCCCTGGTCCACAGACCCTGATGAAGAGGGCTGGAGATACATGAATGAACCTGACCCAAAGAAAAGAGCAACAACAATTAGGTGGGAGCTGCAGGTGCTGAAGGTTTTGGACCTGCCTTCAGTGGAGCTCATGCTCATGATACTGAACAGAATAAGAGCATAAGATGCAAAAATGGTGACACTAGGTACTATAATGTTAATGCCCACAACAATGAAAACTACCAGCTCATTGATATGGGTGCTGGTGCAGGAGAGCTGGAGGAGGGGGAGGATATCACACATAATGGTTTATGATGTGAGCATTACAAAAGGACAGTCTCAGCATGCATCCAGTGTGGCCATGGCACCAATAAACCCCATAGTATGTGCTCCACCCAATAGCCAAGAGCAAACCTAATTGGACATAGTGACATTATACAGCAATGGATTATAGATGGCAACATAACAATCATAAGCCATTATTGTCAACACATAGATTTCAGAGATAACCAAAAAAAAAAAAAAAAAAAAAAAACAGAAGAAATTGAGCTGAGCCAAACATCCTGAATAAGAGATGATGTTTTGCTTTAGGACAAAATTCATCAACATTTTGGGAGTAAAGAGAGAGGAGTAGCAGATATCTATGAAAGATAAGTTAAAGAGGAAATAGTACATAGGAGTGTGAAGCTGAGAATTCATCCTGATTAAAATGGTCAATCCCAAGTTTCCCATTATAGTGATCATACATCCCCATAAATAGGAAGAATAGGGGTAGCTGGAACTCTGGTTGATCTGTTAAGCCTGCAAGGATGAACTCAGTGACTGAAGAGGCATTTTGCAAAGCTATGTTTTTTGAGGGATCTATGAGAAGAGAAAAAGTGCACTGCTAAAAGAAAAAAAAAACTAAACCCTTTCCCCCAGTTATGAAAAACAAAGCAATTCTGAAAAATTTTGTAAAGCATCACCATGCCATGCTATCAACCCCAAAATATTGAGGGATTTTGATTGGCTGAGTAACAATCTCCATGAATTTGATGAATGATGAAAATTGTTCCTAGATTCCCCTGCAGAGTAACAATTGATTTCCTCACATTCCAAAGAAAAAAAAGACAGGAAAATTACAATGGTTTCCCCCTCCTCCCCAGCTCTTCTTGTATTAGTCACCTTGGATAAATACTTTAAGTATTGTCCTGATTTCAGACGTCATGAAATAGTACCTCAAAGAGTTCTATAGAATCCTGTAATCAAAGTATTATACCTAACATTAGTTATATTTATTATTAGCCATATTATCAATAATGTTATTAGTAATAAAAACAATAATGGGAAACATTTTCATAGCAACTATTGTATGTCAGGTTTCCTCCCTAAATAACTTCCAAATTTATCATTTAAATTTCATAATCCTGGTAAGTAGATGCTATCATTATCCTCAATTTATACTTGAGGAAACTGAGACAAATTAAGTGACATTGCTCAAAGTCATACAGGGTCACACAGTGCCTGACGTAGATTTGAATTCAGATTTCTAACTCCAGTTCCATAGGCCCTGTACTTTGAAACATCTAGTTTTCTGAAATAATGAGTTCTTTTTTTCTAAGTATGGAGTCCTAAGGAGGTAGAGGGCTACCCTATTATTTTTGAATGTTCTCTTCCATATTCTTACTTACATTTTACTGAAAGACTTATATGAGCCAGTGACAGAGTTCTGGAATGTGGTATTTTATAAAAGTTCATATCTCAAGTTGGCAAGGCAAGGAGGAGAAAATAGTAATAAAAATTTTGAAAAAAATCCCTCATCCTCCCTCCATCTGGACATGAGTTCTCCTAAAGGAAAATAATTCTAAAATAGTGATCAGAAATTCACTTTGAGAGACACTGATGAGAGACACTAGCTCAGAAAAGCCAGATTTTACTGGGGCAATCAGAGCAACTACCTCAGCCTCTGAATGAGATATAAAAATTCCAGGATCTTACTGTGACTTCACCTGGAATGTCTGTTCCGTCTACAGAGGAGGAAATAATGCCTAGAGGTATCTCCAAAGTCAACAAATGATAGGAAACTGAAAGTTTTATTCACGGTGTGAAAATTCCAAGGACCCAATTGTAAACAAGGAGCAACCAACAAGTTCTCACTCTGAGAACAGACTCTTCAGGGAGAAGGAATTACAAAGCCCATGTTTATTCACTGTTATCAAAGAGTTTATTTTTTTCTCTCAAAGGAAGCAATCCTCAACTCAACTCTTAACTTCACAGTAGGGATTATTGATTCCCAGACTTTTACACTGGTTCACAAAATTTTTTTAATCTTGGTTCTATCAGAGAATTTCTCTCTTAAACAATGTCTTATGTGGTTATCTCTAAGACTTTTTTTTTACATGATTTAAAAAAATAGAACTTATCTCTCAATAGCAGTCTATAAGTTTCTATCAATATGGAATCAGGATAGTTAAAGAAAATTGTTCTATTTCTATATAAGGGGAACATATATTCTCTACCATATATAATACAAAAGCCAGACTCATTGAGGTTTTCAAAAAGCTAGACTTTTTTTTTCTTATTCCCATTTTGGATAGATAGGAGTTAATGTTAATTACACACACACACACACACACACACAGGCCCACCAGTGCACCACATCTCCCTCTTCCTCTCCCTTTCCCTCTCCCTCTTCTTCTTCCTTTCCCTCTCCTCTCTCTTCCTCTCCCTTTCCTTTTCCCTTTCCCTCTCTTTCCTCTCCCTCTCCCTCTTTCTCTCCCTCTCCTTTCCCTCTTCTCCCTCTCCCTCTCCCGCTCCCTCTCCTTCTCCCTTTATTTACAGCTCCAACTATTTATTGCATCCTTCCATCCATCAGCAAATGGCAACAAATTAGTAACTTCCTTGATGATGTGTCTTGTTTTGCTTTTTTTAAAAAGTAAAAGAATACATGAATGAAAGAATGGGGCTTTGATAAGAGTAGGATGGCAGTACTCCCTATGTGGTAATGCTATTTTTTCTTATGTATATTCCATCATGGTCTGTAAACAAAACTTTTAAAAACTACTTCTTTAATACCAATTAAAGACAAAAATATATTCTACAAAATCAAAAGAGATATTATCAAAAGTGAAACAAACTTTACTAAATTAATAAATGACTAAGAGATGTTGAAAAGTAGATAAATCAATATATTTTAAAAGAAGAAAACTCAATTACCAGCATCAAAAAGAAGAAGATATCAAAGCAAAGGAAAGGGAAAAAAAGGAAATTATTAGAAATTGTTGGTTCTATCGGTCAATGAAACTGAAAACTTAAAAATGAATGAATAATTAAACTATAAAATATTCAGATCAATAAATGATGAAAATTTAAATGATTCAATAACAAAAATAGAAATTGAATGAGCCATGAATTGACATCAGGAAAAAAGTTCCAAATGGATTTAGAATTGAATTCTATTAAACATTTAAAGAATAATTAATTCAAATTTTCTACAAACTGTTTACAAAATAGGAAAAATAGAATCCTACGTAATTGCCCCTATGATTCAAATATGGTCATGGTACCTAAATCAGGAAGACTCAAAACAAAAAGTGAATTTAATAGACCAATATCAGTGTTAATGAACATTGATATAAAAATCTGAATAAAATGGTTAGTGACAAGGAAGGCTATAACAGCATGGGAAAGATCACTAACTGGGATTTATGCCAGAAATGAAGGTTATTTCAACATTAGAAAAACTATAAACATAAAAGATCATAATAATAACAACAAATTATATTGTTTAATTAAGAAAAAAACTTTTCACAAAATGCAACAGCTTTTTGTTTTTAAACCACAATAAAATAGTAATAAACGGACTTTTCCTTAATATAAGTAACTTTTACCTAACATCAAGAGGTACAATTATATATAAAACCAAAATAAACTAGATATTTTTACAATAAAATTAGTATAAAGATGTCCATTATTCACCACTACTCTTCATTATGGAAATATTAGCCTTCTCCCTAGAAAATGAAAATAAAATGGTGATTAGCAAAAAGTATAAAAATTATAACTTGCAGATGATATAATAGTTTATTTAGAGAATCACTGAGAGTCAATTAAAAATTAATCATAGTAAAAATTTCACTAAAGTACAAAAATATAAAATAAATGATCAAAATGTTTGACTTATCAAAAATTTAAACAGGAAGAGATAGAAAGGAAAAATTACAATTAAAATGAATACAGAATTTATAAAATAATTGGGAATCTTTTTTTCTCTCTTCTATACATAAGAACTATATAAATACAATAATACTCCTGACATAAATAAATAAGGATGTTGAGACCCTGGATCTTTAAAATAAGCCGGAGTCAAGATAAGCAAAAGTCTTTATTCTTGGTCTTTTGGGGTCACTGTCAGGGGATCAAATATAGCAATCTCCACACCTCCTTCTTCTCCACCACCAAAGAATGATCCTCTTTCTCCTATTCCACCTGCTGATCTCTCCTCCCTTCTCTCACCACACCAACAGATCGAACCAGCATAGAGTTGAGTAGGGACATTCTCCAAACATGTTAATAGAGAATTGTCCAATTGGTAATTAGCCTTAAATGCTAGGTTAAGTGCATCTGCTCAGTTCTAGCCTTTTACATAAGGGTCTAAACAACTGAAGAAGTAGTAATTGTTCATTAGTAAGTTATGACATATTATTCCCTCTTTTATTGAATCATAGCAATGAATCTACCAAAGGATTATTTCAATAACAAAATTCATCAGGGGAAGAAAAAGATAAATAATTTCAAAGGAAATCATAAATGGGAATATAAAAATAATATGGCCAAACCAGATCTCAATCTAAACAACAGCAATGATTATCAATATGTTTTCAGACAGGTTAGTTATTCAGTATATAAAAGGAAACAAGTAGTATAATAAAGAGCAGCAGAGTTATTGATAAATCCAAAGACACCAATCAAAGGAGTAAGGATTTACCACAAAACTTCTAGGAAAGCTGGAAAGCAAGTTGGGAAAAAAGGAATCCAATATCTCATGTTAAAAAATTTATAAACTCCAAATGAATAACATAGAAAGATAACCTCTTCAGAAAATTACAGGATCAAAGAAGAAATTAAAATTTGGGGTATAAAATTTGTGATCAAAGGAGCAATGTTGGTTCTGAGAATGTAGCAAGATACTGACTCTGTTGTAGTGATTTGAAAATGTGTAATTCTAATTCTAAAATCCTTAAAAATTGTGTTATATCTTATCATGCTTTACACTACAAATATATCTTTGAGTTGTTTCTATGTTTTTTTTTTAAGAAAAACACTTATTTTTGATTCACAACTTTGTAAATAGATTCTCAATCAGAGATGACTATTTAGATTGGTTTTGAAAATGTATAAAACTTATACAATACCAAGATGGAAGCTTAAAGGTAAGGACTCACCTGAGCTCTTCCCCAAGTCCCTCCAAATACTTTTAAATAATTTCACAAACAAATTCTTTTAAAGCATGAGAATTCACTATATATATATAACAATTTTCCAATGGAAGACAACTTGGAAGGTCAACAGGAAAGGTCTATTACAAGGTGAGAATAGAACATAGTACGGTGCAGGCCATGCCTGGAAGCCTTGCCTCCCCAACCAGGAGATGTCCTTGGAGACCTTTGAATAAGTGACAGCAGAGCTGGTTTCCAGACCTCTCGCCCACAGATACAAAACATGACTTATAAGGCTGGCAGAAAAGATTTATAGGCAAGGAGCACAGTCACAGCGAACAGGAGCAGGCCTTTGAAGCCACTGAATCAGCATCAATCAGTGACAGTAACAATAGCAGCAGCAATGGCTTACAGAGTCTCACTCCACAGATGGTAAGGGGGTTGATCATGGTCAGAAGGAGGTGTCTTTGCTAGCACTGCAGCAGGACTCTATTATTTTGTCCTCGGTCATAAGGATCTCCAGGATATAGTCCTGAGCACACAGAAGCAGTCCCAGAGCAAGGAGGACATTAGAACTTATAGCCACAATTGAACAGGACCCTGCTCGGAGTACCAGAGCAGAAGAGAGAGTTTATGTTTACTCCCAGACTAGAGAATAGGCCATAACAGTGGTAAACACACTTCTCCTTGGATTATTCCACTTTGGAAAAACTGATAACTTAGAAGATTCTTAGAAAATAGGTACACAAAAGCCCTGAAGCTTAGAACATTGCATCCTCTATCCTGGAAACAGAGCTCTATTTAAGAAAGATTTGAAAATAAAATAAGAGACTGGGGAAATGAGCAAATAACAAAAAAAAGATTATTATCATAGAAAGTTAATATGGTGACAAGGATGATCAAAACACAGTCAGTAGAAGGTGAAAATATCAAACCTCTCACATCCAAAGACTACAAGAAAAAGTGTGTCTAATTCTTCATGACTTAATTTGGGGCAAATTAATTAATCTTGGCAAAGGTACTGGAGTAGATTGTCATTTCCAATTCCAGCTAATTTTACATGTGAGGAAACTATAGGAAACAGAGTTAAGTGACTTACCTAGGATCACACACCTAGTAAGTGTCAGCTAGTGACAACTAGTAAGTATCAGAAGTTTGAAAGGAATTCATGTCTTCCTACTTTTAAGCATGAAGCTATGCAGTATACAATCTTACTACTTAGAGTCAAACGAACATAAATTTATAAGTCAAGAAATTGACTGAGGAAAAGAGGAACAAACAATAACAAAAAAGAACATGACCATAAAAAATTAGATATCATAAGAGGAAAGACCAATTCATAAAAATAGAAGAAAACAACAAAGTCAAAACAGTTAAATTAAAAAAGAATCAAAGAAAAATATAAATTGGTCATAAGGCCCAAAAATAAAGTTTGGAAGAGTTCAAAAACAATTTTAAAAATCAAATAAGAGTGGTATAATAATTAAGAAAAAATGAGAATGATGTGAGAAAAATATGAAAATAGAATCAACTTGAAAATCAGCTTGAAAAAGGAGGCACAAAAAATAAAGAAAATAACACCTCTAAAATCAGGAATTGACCAAATGATAAGAGAGGCACAAAAAAACACAAAAGAAAAGTATGCCTTAAAAACTAGAACTGGTCAAATAGAAAAGACATACAAAAAATAGCTGCAGAAAATAATTCCTTAAAAAATAGATAAGTAAGTAAGAGATAAGGTAAGTCATTCATAAAATATTATATCCAGCTAACTGTATATGGAGGGCCAAGGAGTTAGAATTACAACCAAGAATAAGCTACACAGAAAACCCAAATATAACACTGCAGCAGAGAAAAGGATATTTAATGAAATGGAGGACTTTCGAACAGGAGTAGCTTTTCCTGGAGGAATGCAAGTGGAGATCTAACTCTCTGCTAGATCTCAAAATGCGTAGTTCTAAGCTTAATGTTAGTACTCTTTGTTTAGAAAAGTTGCAACTTGTATGTCTATATATGTTTGCAGAGCTATTTGTGTTCAGTATGATTATTAAGGAGAATTTTATGAGTTTTTGCTTTGTGTTTATTATTTTATTAAAAAATTTAATTGGCTAAGGGATCAGTAAAAGGGAGGGTAAATTTAAAGAGGCAGAGATCGGAAGCAAAAGAGACTTTTGAGGAAGGAAAGAGTAAAAATAAATAGAAAGATAAATGGGGAGAGGGGAATTGAGATATAATTAGTGATACCATAACTAATTTAGAGGATCACAGAATAATTTACCTCTTAGATCTATGTGTATGGAAAGAATTTATAATTCTATTATGAATGACAGCTATTCTCAGCAATATAATTATCCAAAACACTACCAAGACATTTATGATTAAAAATGTTATCCATTTTTATAGAAAGAACTAATGGAGTCTGAATGCACACTGGAGTATACTTTTTGGTTCTTTATTTTTCTTTGGGATTTTTTGTCTGTGTTTTCTTTTAAAATGAGGCTAATATTGAAATATATTTTGCATGACTGCACATTTATATCTCTATCAAACTGCTTGTCTTCTCAAGAAAGAGGGAGAGAACAGAGGGAAAAAGAGAATTTGGAGATAAATTTTTAAGTGAATGTTGTTTGTCTTTATAGGTAATCATAAAAATATATATAAAAAACTTTTGAAAAAAGAAAAGAAAAAAGAAATCTTTAAACTGCATTATTGAAAGATTTAAAATTTTACCACACAAAGAATACCTAGAAGATATGACCTGGTGATTATAATTAGACATGAGAAACATATTACATTTTGAGGATTGAAAAATGACAAATGCTCACAATACAAATAATCAGGAAAATATAACTAACAAATTGTTCCAGATCTGGATGACTATCAGAGACTGAACTGTTAGAACTACTCAGATGTGTTTTTGAGTCATAAAAAAAATTAATATATTTTACCCTATCAAATCCACATCCAAGGTACATTGAATTAAAATCTTAAAAACATAGTGTTTCAGACAGGAAATTAAAATCATAGGAGAATGGAAAGTGGTACATAACAAATAATAACTGGCATTTAGAGACCACTTTAAGATTTGCCAAACATTTTTCCTATATTTTATCAAATGGTTTTCAGGACAACTTTTTGAACTAGTGTTGTTATTTCTGTTTTGATGTAGAAAACTTAAGCTGTGAGAACTCAGTTAATGTCAATTAATTACTAGATAGACTAGAGAGAATTTGAAATAAAATCTCAGCATTCTTTTATAATTCGCTATACTCACTTTCAACTACAAGAACTCTAAATTCTAAACTGTTCCTCAAAAAATGTTCAATTCTTCATATATAGACACATCTTCTCATGGGCATGTATTTAGCTTTCATGCCCAACATGAAAATGTTGAACAAGATGGCAAACATATTTTCACAACTTAGTGTCTTCCCATTCTTCCAATTAGCTTCTGATAAAAACTGTTGGGAAACAAAAATAAAAATTCATTTTCCATTCTAGGGGTTCACTCAATTTGACCAGGGAACAGAAATTTCCTTCAGGAGAGGTATATAAGTTATATCAACTTGTTCTAATCTCTCACATGCTATAACTATTATAAGAATATTTACTACTAGCATTTTTTTCAGAAAATAAAAACTTTTTCTCTTAAAACTGAAATCCATTAGTTATCCATTTCTCATCATTTCCTAGTTCTAAATAGCTTCCATTTTCACCATACTGAGGATGTTTAATTATTGTTCTGAGCCAGAGAAGTCAGTCCTATTGTATGTTTATTGTGAGAGTTAGAAAACATCTGTAGTAAAATAAATAAAGAGCTGTGCCTTAAAGCATAAGGGATTGGGTCAGGGAATATGACAGGAAATTACTTTGAATTTTGATATTAGGAACAAATTATACTTTTTGACACCTACCCTATTTTTTAAACAATTTTGACAGGAAAAAATAACAAAAATACAATATTAAAAGAGTCTGTAAGACCAATTATGATAGATTTGCTAGAAGATTGAAGGGGTTGTTTTATATCTCTATAAATTGGACACTTCAATATTTATCCAGAAGCATATCTTCATGTATTACCTTCCTAAGTTACTAATAAGCAATGGACAAAGGAGGAAAGATTAAGATATGATTTGATGATTGATTACATGGTAGTTTTTCCATTTTCCTAAAAGGTTACAGATCAAAGATTTATGAGGATATTAGAAGCCACATAGTCCATTTACAAATTAAAAAGACGAGCCTAAAAAGGAAATAGAGAAAGAACATTAGGATAAAATCCTAACCCTCTTACTCTAGACTCTTACACTTTCCACTTCATCTTTAAACTGAAAGAATTCCTACTGGTAGAAAGTTGGGCAACAGAGAACAGGAAGAAAATAATTTGGATAAGAATTCCTTCCTGAGTTAATTGCAATTAATCAAGGCAAAAAAAAAAAAAAAAGAAATCTTGTTCCTTGAGTTCAAAACAAATTATGAAAGTCCTGTTGCTGTAAACATTCTTCTCAAGGTTTTCTTCATGGCAGTCTGAACATCCTTATTCCTCAAACTGTAAATAAGGGGGTTTAGCATGGGCACCACATTTGTATAAAAGACTGAAGCTACTTTGCCCTGGTCCACAGACCCTGATGAAGATGGCTTGAAATACATGAATAAACCTGACCCAAAGAAAAGAGCAACAGCAATTATATGGGAGCTGCAGGTGCTGAAGGCTTTGGACCTGCCTTCAGTGGAGCTCATGCTCATGATACTGAACAGAATAAGAGCATAAGATGCAAAAATGGTGACACTAGGTACTATAATGTTAATGCCCACAACAATGAAAACTACCAGCTCATTGATATGGGTGCTGGTGCAGGAGAGCTGGAGGAGGGGGAGGATGTCACACATGTAGTGGTTTATGATGTGAGCATCACAGAAGACAAGTCTCAGCATACATCCAGTGTGGGCCATGGCACCAGCAAACCCCATTGCATATGCCCCACCCAATAGCCAAGAGCATACCTGATTGGACATAGTGACATTATACAGCAATGGATTACAGATGGCAACATAACGATCATAAGCCATTATTGTCAACACATAACATTCACAAATAACAAAAAAACAGAAGAAATAGAGCTGAGCCATACATCCTGAATAAGAAATAATGTTTTTCTTTAGGACAAAATTCATCAACATTTTGGGAGTAAAGACAGAAGAGTAGCAGAGATCTATGAAAGATAAGTTAAAGAGGAAATAGTACATAGGAGTGTGAAGCTGAGAATTCATCCTGATTAAAATGGTCAATCCCAAGTTTCCCATTATAGTGATCATATATATCCCCATAAACAGGAAGAATAAGGGTAGCTGGAGCTCTGGTTGATCTGTTAAGCCTGCAAGGATGAACTCAGTGACTGAAGAGGCATTTTCCAAAGTCATTTTCTTTCATCTTGAAGGATCTATGAGGAGAAGAGAAAAATTGTACTATTAATGGGGAGGGTGAAACTAAATGAACCTCTTCCCCATTTAAGAAAAGGAGTAATTCTGGAAATTTCTGGAAAGCATCAATACTATTCCATTCTATCATTCCAAAACTATCTAGGTAATTTGATTGGCTGAGCCACGGTCTCCAGGAACTTGATTAATGCAAAAAATTGTTCCTGAGATCTCCTGTGGAGTAATAGTTAATGTTCCTCAGATTCTAAAACAAAAAAAAAATCAGGAAAATGATAGTAGTCACCCCACCATTCTCCGCAGCCTCCTATGCTGGACACATTGGATAAATATTTTAGCTACTATCCTTATTTCAGAAGTGGTGAAGTAGTACCTCAAAGAGTTCTGCAAAAGCCTATAGTCAACATATTATCATTAACATTAACTATGTTTATTATTAATATTATCAATAATATTATTAGTAATAAAAATAATAATGACAAGCATTTACATAGCACCTCTTTTGGGTCAGGTACTGCCCTAAATCCCTTACAGATATATCATTTAAATTTTACAAATGGGAAGTAGATGCTATTATCTTCAGTTTCTACTTGAAAAAAACTGAAACAAACAAATTAAGTGACATTTCCCAAGTTCATACAGGGAGTAGGTGACTGAACTAGATTTGAATTCAAGTTTCTAATTCCAATCTCATGATCCTATCCATTGAACCATCTAATTTTTCTGAAACCTTGATCCAGAGTCACTGTTCCTCTTAGTATAGAGTTCTAAAGAGCTAGGGAACTATCCCATTATCTTTGAATGCTCTCTTCCACATCCTTACCTACATTTTACCAGAAGACCTATAGATGAGCCAGTGACATAGGTTAGGGATGAGATATTTTATTTTGGAATTAAGGGTAGAAAGTCTCCAATTATCTTTAATGCTTTCTTCCCCACTCTTGCCAAGACCAAAAGACATATATGAGATAGTGACAGAGTTCAGGGATGTGGTATTTTGTAGGATCCTCTATCTACAGGTTGGCAAGGTAGGGAGGAGAAAATAGTTGCAAAAATTTTAAAAGGTTGTGTTTTACACTCACCTTTCCTCTACCCGGACACTTGAGTGTTTGTCCTTATTAATTTCTCCTAAAAGAGAAATAATTCTGATAAGGATGATCAAAAATTTATTCTCTGAGACAGTGAGGCTCTTTTTTCTAGGAGGGAATTGGAGTACACATCTCAGCATCTGAAATAACGTAGGGTATTTGAGATATAAAAACTACAAGTTCTTACTGTGAACAGACCTAGAAAGTCTGCTCCACCTACAGGGAGTAAAATAGTGCCTAGAGATGTCTCCAGAATCAACAGGTGATAGGAAACTGATGGTTTTATTCTAGGTATGAAAATTTCATGGTCCCAATTGGAAACAGTGAAGAAACAGCAAATTCTCTCTCTGGGAATAGACATTTCAGGGAGAAAAAATTGCAGAACCCATGTTTACACACTATACAAGGAAGATTATTTTTTCTCTCAAGGGATTCAATCCCCTACTCAACCCTCAACTTCACACAAGGGATTATTGTTTCCAGACTTTCCAAATTTATTTTCTAACTTTGGTTTTATCAGAGAATTTCTCTTTTGAACAATGCCATATGCAGTTGCCATCTCTAAGACATTTTTACTTGATACAAAAAATAAAGAGAAAGCATGAAATCAGAGAGTAAAGAACACAGTTCTCAAGAGCAGTCTATAAATTTCTGTTAACATAGAATAAAGTTAGAGAAAATTGTTCTACTTCTATCCAAAGGAGCATATTCTCTCCACCATGTATAATACAAAAAGCCAGACTCATTGAGGTTTTCAAGAAGTTAGACCTTCTACATTATATAGCTTTTGGATATGAGGAAGTTTGTTAATTGTGCCTCTACACACACACACACACACACACACACACACACACACACACACACACATACACACATTTAATTCTCCAAGTAGAAATTGCATCCATCCACCACCAAACCACAACAAATTGTGAATTCCTTCATGATATATCTCGTATTTTTTTTAATAACTGAAGGAATACACGAGTGAAGGAAAGGGTTAAAGAGTAGAATGGCAATACTCCCCCTGTTGTGATGCTACTTTTTCTTATATACATGCCATTTTGGTCCCTCAAGAAATCTTTTAAAACTATTTATTTAATCACAATTAAAGACCAAAAGCACATCCTGAAAAATCAAAGGAGAGTACCAAAAATGAGACAAAAGCTCACTCAATTAATAAATGACTAAAATGTGGTGAAAATAGAGATAAAGCAGTATATTTTAAAACAAGAAAACTCAATTACTAGTATCAAAAAGAAAATATTAAAATAAATGAAAAATAAAGAAATGAAATTATTAGAAACTATTGGGTATAACTATCTACCAATGAAACTGAAAACTTAATCAAAAATGGATAAATAATTTTAAAATATAAAATGCTTAGATCAATGAAATGATGGAAAACATAAATAATCAAATAACAAAAATAGAAATTGAATGATCCATGAATGAACACCAGGAGAAAAAGCTCTAGGACAAGATGGATTTACAACTCAATTCTATTAAATATAAAAAGAATAATTAATTCAAATTTTCTACAAACTGTTTGCAAAATAAGAAAAAAATTAGGATTCTATCTAATTATCCCCATGATTCTTTTTTTTTTTGAATAAGGAAGATATTTTGATGGGGAAAGGCTAAAACAAACTATAAAGGGTAAAATAGGTGCCAGAAGTGGCAAATATGAAATAAAGTTGGGAAAGCATATAGTCAGCAAGGAAAAAAGGCAAGATGCCCAGGGAAACAACACCAGAAGTAAGGAAATATTTTGTGAGGTTGGATTGAGCCACTGGCTGGCAGATTAAATCCATAAAGAAGTTTAGCAGCTTAACCAGAATTAGATAGAGTAAAGAGGAAGGCACTTAGTCATTTAAAAAAAAAACTTAGCTGCTCCTATAGATTAAATATAGTCATGATACCTAAGTTAGGGATACCAGTTTTGATTTTCCTACATTCCCTCAGAAATTTTCATCTAACATTCCTTTTTAGTTTATTTATTTTTTCTTGTCTAAGAAACTCTCCTGAGAATGAAAAGGCTTATTTGAAGTCCTTCAACAACTAAATGAATGGGATAGAAAATCATCTATGGTATTCTAATCCAATGATATTTTTTAAATTTCATTTAAAAATTCATTTGAATCATTCCTAAATTATAAGTGATTTCCTCAAGGAGAGAAACATTGTCAAAAATTTTCATGTGACTGGAAGAATCTACTTGTTTTCTGAACTTATTGGATCACAAATGTATATGTTGTCTTTTGTGTCTTTTCACACTGATTTACATTGCTCATTGATACCATGGATGAGCCATTTCTTTTTGGAGTATTAGTTCTAGATTCCAAGTTATTCCCATACTCCTAGGAAGCTGCTTTCAAGTCCATTTCTCAACTACATTTATTCTCTTGATTCAATTCAATGAACTTTTACTAATCCCCTACTACATATCATAACTGGGCTAGATGTTGAGGATTCAAAAAGAAAAATTAAACATTCCCTTTGAGAAGCTTACATTCTATTAGGTGGGAAACATGTCCACAGATATGTGAAAGTAATGTGAGAGAAAACTAGACAGATCAATAAAAAGGCCTCATATAGACAATTTGTTTTGATGCCTTTTTATCTCCTCAAAGATCTCAGACTGGATGAAGTTCATGATGATGTGGGGTAATTCTACATGAAGAAAATCATTCAGTAGATATCTTTCTGAACTCTCTAGGGTGTTCCTTCAGAAAAATGATCGTCACATGATCTCAATGTCCTTTTGGGTAGCTCCACTATGAAATGAAAATAGTTACATCCAAACAATGATTAGAGTCAGCAAGACATACGATTAAAAAAATAATTTTGTTCTTGTGCAATTATAATTTCATACAATATATGTAAACATATACAGGTAGCATTAGAATGTGACATCATTGAAAAAAAGAACTGGTTTTTGTTTGTTTTTATTTTTGTCATGAATGTTTTTCCTTTTTATCCCTAATTGTGCAATACCTAACATATAGGAGATTTTTTATAATTTTTTATTGTATTGAATTATCTTGAAGTAAACCTTTTTAATCTTTTTACTTTAAGCTTTTAATATGCCTTGTCATATAGTGTACTATATATATATATAGTGTATTCAGCCCTTTGCACCATCTGAAAATTTGATAAGCATGCTAATAATGCCTTCATCTGAAAATCATGTTTAATAGCATTGAACTGAGCTTTTATCTTCCTATAAAACTTCCTATAAAATTGATATTAGAAAATAACTTCTTTCTAATTCTGGCTATTATGCTAATTCTAAATATAGCTAATTGCAATTTATTTATCTCATTTATGTCTCCATCTTTGGAGACGTATTTTTTTAAGTCTGAGTAAACAGGGGTAGCTAGTTGGTATAGTGGATAGAGCACCAGCCTTGAAGTTAGGAGGACCTGAGTTCAAATTTGACCTCAAGACACTATAACACATCCTGGCTGTGTGACCCTGGAAAATTACTTAACCCCAATTGCCTCAGCCAAAAAAAAATCTGAGTAAACATTTAACAAACTAACAAATTTATGGCTATTATAGAAAAATAAATTTCATATCAAAGTGTTCTTCTGTTTCCTTCTCTTCCTTTTGTTCCTCTAGTCCCTTTTCTTCTCTCTCCCCACATTTTTCTCTTTATTTCTTCTTTCTATTCTTCTTTTGAAGTCCTCTCATACATTGATTTCCCTTCCCTTCCCCTTTTACTTTATTCTTCCTCCTTTTTCTTCTTAACTCTTACATCTTGCTCTTCTCCTCTCCTCCTGTATATCTTCTCTTTCTATTTTCCGTTCCTCTTTCAGGAATGGTAACATAGTTTGCTAGATTGAGTACTCTATTATATATCTATAATCATACTTTTGTGTGGTATACATTAACATAGCTAATCTCCTTATTTCAGCATTTTCTCATTTTAGGTATATGTCAGGGATGCATGACTGTTTGATATAGCATGAATATTTTCTATTCAACAATTATCCAAGTCTGAAATGTCAAATAAGATATAATTCTGAATAGAATCCACATGGATATATACATAATGATAAGATAATTTCTGACAGATTTCTTCCATTATTTATTTAAGATAAGCATAGCATACAGTTATCTAGAATCTGCACATTCAAGCTTGAGATAGCAATCACAGATCTGGATTAACCAGCTAAATTCTTGTTTTACCACAAAAAAAAATTTTCCTTTGCCATCTGTTCTTTGATCCATAAATCATTATCTGCTGTTATCTACTTTTTGAGGCAAATCTTAAAAAGAGCTAGAGGTTTCATAAGATGGATAATAAAATGCAAAGTATTATAAGCATGGTATCCAGCAAAGAGTTCAGAGATGGCAGATAAAATGTCACCTATAGAGCAAAAATCACAAAAACCCAAGGAGACAACAATTAGGTGGAGCAGGTGATCAAGTTTCAAATACTACAAAAAAGTCAAGAAAAATAAGGATCAAGGAAAAAACATTGGAGTTTACAATTAAGATATTGTTATTGATAATGGTGGACATTATTTCAACAAAGTGAACAGCTCTGGAGCCAGATTTCAAGTGGCTCACAAGGCAATGGAAAAATATATATATACTTTTTTTGCAAGAGTTTCACAAGGAAAAAGGAGAATGAACACAGGACAATATGCTGAAAGAATTGTAGAGTCAAATGAAGGCTTTTAATATATAAAATAGATCTCTGAATATTTGTAACTAGCAGGGAAAGAGCAATTAGTCTGAAGACTAAAAAGAGAGGGAATATCAAAAAAACCTCAGAGAAGAAGGGAAGCTATCAAGGGCATTAATAAATAGGTTACTCTTAGGAAGAATAAAATGTTAAGATAGTGGGAGTAATTTTGAGAAAACTTTCATAGTATTTTAGGGTAGAAGAAGAGGTTTAGAAGAAATCAAAACGTACTGGAAAATCATTTACTGAGAGGAAGGAAAGAAGCAAACAAATTTGGGAAAATTAGGGGGAACTTCTAAGGATTTTATTAGATTCTTACTAAGTGCTAATGAGATAATGAGATATTAGGTTCTTACTAAGTGCTAAGTCAGTACTTAACAATTCTCTAGTTCTGGTCTTTACTAGGAGTTCAGCCCCTTTGAATTCCTGGGGAAGAGCTTGCATGCTTAGGAGGAACAAGTTCATTGGTTAAAGTAACTTATACCAGAAGCCCTTGCATTATCCCACACCCATTCTCTGGGAGGATAAAAGAGGGAAGTCACTACTCTGGACAAGAATTGACGGCAACTGTTCGCTACAGGAAGAAGAATCTGTCTGAGAGATCTGAGTTGACACAGCAGGTCTCTTCCCAGAGAGCAATCAGCAGCTTCTGGAGACAACAGCACGTTACAAATTGGCGCCCAACGTGGGGCAAGGACTCTTGCTTATCCTGACAAAGATTTATTCTGAGCCCTTCAGAGGAGCTAGACCAGACCATCGCAGGATTTCACAAACACATGTGAGTTAAAGGCTCTCCATGCAGCAGTAAGCTGTACAGTAAGAACAGCAGTCAGTTATGAAACATTAATTCTATCTTAAAAAATGTCTGTTAGGTCCTGACCAGAATATTATCACATAGCATTCATCTAGAGTTTCTTATGTTGTATATCACGGTTTCCAAGACTAAACTCCAAGCCTCCCTTAAAAATAGAAATAATTCTCTGTAGCTATTATTCAAGTACAAATGACTACTAGCTCCCATTATGTAATAATGATTTTTCTTACATCCTTGAACATTGCTAATATTTGTCACTCATTAGATAGCACCATAACACAATTTCAGCACCATAACCAGAGAACAATAAATATTATTTTTATTGATATATATTTTTATATATCATATAACTATGTACAGAAAGTTCTTTTAAATAACTTAGCCAATTTATAAGTCAGTCAACTAACAATTATTTTCTATTAAATACCAGGCACTGTGCCAAATCCTGAGGAATAAAGAAAAGCAAAAAGCAATCCCTGTTCTCAAGGAGTTCATAGTCTGGGGGATGGGGAGAGTCCATTTTTAATATTCAGTAGTGTCACTTCAATTTCATTTGTCTATCCTGAAGTAGAACACTGGTCCACTGGCTTTCACATGCATCAATATACGTCCTCATATTTCTTAAGGATTATCTCCCATGAGGCTGCCAGATAGGGTTCATAATTCTTTCTTCAGAACATGCAAACTCAAATATCTGAGGGATTTTAAAAGAAACCCAAATTCATATTATTCCTTCCTCATAAGACAGTTAATGTACAATAAAAAGAGAAGTGCCTTCAGAAGCAAGAGACCTGGATCTATGGTTCCTTTTTTTTTTTTTTTACCAGTTACCTATATACCCTTCACATAGTCCTTCTGGGCACTAGTTCTCTCTTCTAATAGGTGTGTTAGACTACATAGGGTATGATACAAAGCTTCCTGTGAATTTAACCATGTTGTACAAATTGGAAATATTGCAATAGTATCTTACTCATATTTTAATATTAAAAGATAGTATATGTTGGCTTTGGTAATATGAGAAGAAAAGAGACTAAAGGAATTTGAGTAGGTCATGAGGAATCCAACTTATCACTCTTTGAAGATGATATGATGGTATACTTAGAGAACCTAGAGAATCAACTAAAAACCTATTAAAAACAATTCACAACTTTAGCAAAGTTGCAGGATACAAAATAAATGCACATAAATCATCAGTATTTGTATATATTACCAACAAACTCCAGCAGCAAGTGATACAAAAAAAAATTCCATTCAAAATAACTGTTGATAGTATAAAATATTTGGGAATCTATCTGCCAAGGGAAAGTCAGGAATTATATGAACATAACTACAAAACACTTCCATAAAAGTAAAGTTAGATCTAATCAGTCGGAAAAATATCAAGTGCTCATGGGTAGGCAGAGTGAATATAATAAAAATGACAATACTACCTAATCTATGCCACACCAGTCAAACTCCCAGGAAATTATTTTACAGAAACAGAAAAAAAATAGTAGTTCATCTGGAAGAACAAAAGGTCAAGAATTTCAAGGGAATTAATGAAAAGATGTTAATGAAGGAAGCCTAACTGTGCCAGAACTAAAACTATATTATAAAGCAGCAATCATCAAAACCATTTGGTGCTAGTTAAGAAATACAGTCAATCAGGGGGATAGGTTAGACTCACAGGACAAAATAATCAATAACTACAAAAATCTAGTGTTTGACATACCCAAATACCCCAGCTTTTGGGATAACAACTTACTATTTGACAAAAACTGCTGGAAAAATTGGAAACTAGTATGGAAATAGGGCTTGACCCACACCTAACTCCACATATGAAGAAAAGATTTAAATGGGTTCACGATTTAGATATAAAGAGTAATATAAACAAATTAGAGGAACATAGAACAATTTGCCTCTCGGATCTGTGGAGAAGGAAGGAATTTTTGTCCAAAGATGAACTAGAACTCATAACTGAACACCAGATAGATAGTTTTGATTATATTAAGTTAACAAGGTTTTTGTACAAAAACAAAACTAATGCAGACAAGATCAGAAGGGAAGCAATAAATTGGGAAATAATTTTTACATTTAAGGGTTTTGGTAAAGGCTTCCTTTCTAAAATATATAGAGACTCAAATGTATAAGAATTCAAGCATTCTTCAATTTATAAATGGTCAAAGGAGAGGAACTGACAATTTTCAGATGAAGAAATTGCAACTATTTCTAATCATATGAGAAGGTGTTCTAACTCACTATTGTTCAGACAAATGAAAATTAAGACAATCCTGAGATACTACTACACAGCTCTCAGATTGGCTGAGATGACAGGAAAAGATAATCACCAATGTTGGAGGGAATTGTGGGAAAACGGCGACAGTGATACATTGTTAGTGAAGTTGTGAATGAATCCAGCCTTTCTGGAGAGCAATTTGGAACTGTGCTCAAAAAGTTATCAAACTGTGCATACCCTTTGACCCAGCAGTGTTTCTACTGGACCTATATCCCAAAGAGATCTTAAAGGAAAGAAAGGGACCCACATGTGCAAAAATGTTTGTGGCAGCCCTCTTAGTAGTGGCAAGAAACTGGAAATTGAGTGGCTGCCCATCAATTGGAGAAGGGCTAAATAAGTAATGGTATATGAATGTTATGGAATATTTTTGTTCTATAAGAACCAAACACCAGAATGATTTCAGAGAGGCCTGGAGAGACTTACATGAACTGATGCTGAATGAAATGAGCAGAACAGGAGATGTACATGGCAACAGCAATATTATACAATGATCAATTCTGATGAAGGTGACACTTTCCAACAGTGAGATGAATGATGCCAGTTCCAATTATCTTGTGACAAAGAGAGACATCTACACCCAAAGAGAGGACTGTAGGAATGGAGTGTGGATCACAACATAACATTTTCACTCTTTTTGTTGTGGTTCACTTGCATTTAGTTTTCATACTCATTTACTTTCTTTTTTTGATATGATTTTTCTTGAGAATTACATAAATATATTTATACATATTGGATTTAACATATGTAACATATTTTGGGTTGCTTGCCATATAAGGGAGAGTGTGAGGGGAAGAAGGAGGAAATCTGAAACACAAGGCTATGCAAGGGTCAGTGTCAAATTATCCATGCATGTGTTTTGAAAATAAAAAACTTTATTTAAAAAAAAGATAATATAATATATTGAACAAAATTCTTCAAGGTCACTGTACTTTATAACCAGAATCCAGATGGATTTAGTCCACACAGTACCATTAAGTTGTTTGATTCTTTTTGTTGCACACAATTAAGTTCTGCTTCTTGTGAGAAATATATTGCTGTTCTACAATGATCTTTTGAAAGATTTTTTTCTTCATCTATTCATATGTTCCAAAGTTATGACAATGAATTGTAATGGCTGTTTTCAGTCCCAGAAAAGGAGCAATAATAAACACATAATTTGTGACCAAAATATAATGAAAATTATATTAAATAAAGAATCATTGGAAAAAGAATTAAAAATCAAATGGAGACTAAATAACATAATTGCAAAGAATTGGTGAGGTCAAAAAACAAATCACAAAAATGATAATCTCATTAAGGATAATAATGACAATGAGAAAACATATCAATATATGATGGATACAGAGTACTTCCTTGGAGGAAAATTATCATCTCTGAACAACACTTTCATCCATCAATAGGGTATATACAATTTAAAAAAACAAAAAACAAAAAAAAATCTCAATTAATCATAGAAATTTAAAAATCAGGGAGGAGATTAATAAAATTAAAACAAAAAGAAAATTTATAATAAAAATCAGTCTTTTTGAAGAAAAAACAATAAAATATAAACCATTAGATCTAGAACTCATTATTAATAGGGTTGCTTTCCCAGAAGAGAAAGTTTATAGTAATACTATACCAATAGGAAGATGAAGGTTTTGTATAAATGGTAGCTCAATCTAAATTTTGAAGGAAATAGGGGATTCAAATTTGTGGAATTCCTAACATTGGGGAGCAGCCAAAGAAGATAAGAGGTGAACTCTCATGTGAAGGAACTTTTAAAGAAGTCAATATCACTGAACCAAAAAGTGAATGGAGGTAATATAATAGTAATAATAATGTAATATGTAATAAAACTGGAAATGGTGGATATAGCCAAGGTGTACATGTCGAACAAAAAAATTAATTAAAAAAAGGAAAGCAGCAAAAAGTCTAACTATGCAAAGAAAGAACAGAAGCCAAAAAAGGGACAGAGAGAATTAACTGTATTAGTTGTGTTTTTAGTATTTATGTGTGTGTATGCTTATGTATATATACTCACATATTATCTCTAAATACAAAAATTAATAGTTTGGCTTTTCTGGCCTATTTTATTCCACAGTCTGTTTAATTTTTATGATTTTGAGTTTTTATTAAATTTATAATTTAAGAAAAAATTTAAAACTTCACATTTCAAAAAATTTAAGGAAGAAATTAAATCATTACTTTTATAGATACGGTTTCTTAGTTAATCCAAGGTAGTCAACTAAAGGACAAATTTAAACAATTAACAACTTTAGTAAAATTGAAAATAGAAAGTAAATTCATAAAAATCATCAGCATTTTTACATATTACCAAAAAATAGGAGATATTTATATATTTAATAATTAAATAGTTGAAATAACAACTATAAAATCCTTGGCAATTTATTCACTAAGATACATGTAGTATCCATATGAACACAATTACAAAATCCTCTTTACAAATAAAATAGATCTAAATGTTCATTGCTCATAGATAAATCAAATTAATATAATAGAATTTAAAAATACCTTATGAATTACTTACTTATTCAGAGACATGTCAATTAAATTACCAAAGTAGAAGAAGAAAAAGAATAACAAAATTCATCTAAAGGAACAAAAAGGTCAAGAATATTTAGGAAATTAACTGGGGAGAGGGGAAAAGAAAAGGGCCTAGCAGTACCAGATCTCAAGGTTCCAAATTGTTCTCTAAAACAGTTGGACCAGTTTATAACTCTATCAATGTCCTTGTTTTTCCTTATTCCTTCCACCATTTGTAATTTTTCTTTTCTGTCATGTTAGCCAATATGAGAGTGTGAAGTAAACTTCAAACAAAATTTAGCCTATTGTTTACTTTACCACTGTATTTTTCCATAAATGATTTCACAGAATTTAATTGATTAGGGAAATTAGAAGCAATATCCAAAAGAAAATGGAAAGAGACTATGCAACTTCAATAAACTAAGCTTAAAAACCAGAAAAATAAAAGATTTGCAATTAATTGATATTATATAAGAAAATGTGTCAATTGGCAAATGGAAGATTCAGTAGCGGGAAGAAAACTAGTTCTTTAGACAGAACAGAATAGGATCAAGAAATAAACACACAAGTGACTGAGAAAACAGTGATAGTAAGTGAAGTGTTGAATTAGAGTTTGAAAGAGAGATGGAGTTTTGAACTTCTCAGGACTTTAGTCACATTGGACAGGAGGAGAAAAAGAAAGTCTGAATAAACTGTGATAAGAGGAAAAGAGCATTCCCAAAAGTTAAAGAAAGTTGGAGACCACTTGAATTGGTATTTTGTGAATGTGAAGCTCAATTTAGTGAGTGATATGAAATGAGATTCTTAATTTTCTGGAGAATAAGAATAAAAACAAGTGGTTTTTTATAGCCAAAATTAAGAGAAAATGGAATTATTTTTCTTTTTAAAATAATTTAGAAATCCTCCAACTAGATGATTATTCTTTGCCTGTGATAAATATTTTGTCTAGGATATTAAACTTTCAAAATATTTTATTTTTCCCAATTATATGTAAAAAAATAAGATTTTTTTTATTTTTAATTCCCCTATCCTTTTTTTTTGAGAAGACAAGGAATAGGTCATACATGTGCAATCATGCAAAATGTAGTTCTATATTAGTCATGTTGTGAAAGAAAACACAAACCAAAAAAGAAAAATAAAGTTTTAAAGGGCATGCTTCAATCTGCATTCAGACTTCATAAGTTCTTTCTCTGGAAATGGATAGCATTTATCATGTAAAGTTCTTCAGAATTATCTAGAAGTATTGTATTGCTGAGAATAGCTATGTCATCCTCATTTTATCATCATGCAATATTGCTATTACTATGTCCTCCTGGTTCTGTTCATTTCCTCTTTACATCAGTTCATAAAAGTCTTTCCAGGTTTTTCTGAGATCACTGAAAGAGTGTTATAAATATTTGTATACAAATATAGAGGTCCTTTTCCTATTTCTGAGTCAAAGAGTATGCAAAATTTTATAGTCTTGTAGGCATCATTAGATATATGTAATTTAGGAATAAAGGTCTTTAGAAAGTCATTTGTTTTGTTTAACAGCAATGTATTTTAAAATTGAAAAGGAAGAATTTAGTGAAGTAAAGATTATTATGATAGTCTGGAATATAATTGAAATATAGATAATTTAGAAATCAAACCAATTGTAAAATTGTAATTCCTTCTGATTCAGACATTATGGAATTATTATTAACTGAATTATTAGAGTCATGATGTTAAAATGTATTATGTATTTAACTGGATATATTTTGAAAGGGAAGGATAATAATTTTTTACTTTATAAAAAAAGAAAGAAAAGAAGAAAGATAAAAAGACCTTGAAAAAATCCTCTTATTTGTAAACTTGTCAGTTTTCTTGGTATTATCTGTTTGAGCAAGATTGTAACATTTTATCAGTCCTGTGAAAGAATTTGCTGAACATAAAAATGATTTTATGAAATATTAAATATATTTTATGAATGAGTCCCCCTCTTCTGCTACTGATAAAACAAAGAGTGAAGGAAGTTTTTAAAGTCTGCTTATACTGTTGAAGTTATTTATGTAATTATGTTATTTTATGATTATTAAAATTAGAAAGTTATACCTGATAATATGCATATAGAAACATATATACATCTATAGAAATAGATGCATGTGTATGAATATGTATAACATCTTGGGCCAACTTAGTCTCAACAGACTCCTGTCTTGAGGCTTCATTGCTTGACCCCTGTTCTTATTGGAAAGAGTTCTATCTTATCCATTTTAGTTATAATGCTTGCTGATGATTTTAAATAAATTTATTGTTTTAAGTAAAGCTCCATTTATTCCTATGTTTTCATTTTTTTTTTTAAATAATGGGACTGAGTGTACTATACTGTCAAAAAACTTTTTATACATCTGGTGAGATAATAAATTTTTTTTTCATTATTGATATGGCCAATTATGTTGATAGTATTCCTAATATTGAACCAGCCTTTTATTCCTAATAAAAATCCCACCTGTTCACATTGTATGATCTTTATAATACATTGCCAGCATTTTTATTTTATTTAAGATTCTTATATTAGGGAAATTAGTCAATAATTTGCTTCTATGCTTTTGCTCTTTCTTGTTTAGGCAACAGCACTATATTTGTATAATGAAAGTAATTTGATAGGACTCCTTTTTTGCCTGTTTTTCCAAACAGTTATTATACTTCAATATTGTAATTAATTGTTCCTTAAATGCTTGATAGAATTCATTGGTGAATGCTTCTGCTCTGGGAAATATTTCCTAAGGCATTTATAACTTGTTCAATTTCTTTTTTTAAGATAGAGTAATTTAGGTATTATATTTCCTATTCTATTAATCTGGTCCATTTATATGTTGAAACAAAACTATCACTCTTTACAGATGATATGGTGGTATTATTTAGAGAATCTTAGGGAATCCGCTTAAAAACTATTTGAAATAATTAAATTTAACAAAGTTGTAGGATATAAAATAAACCCATACAAATCATTAGTACTTCTATACATTACCAACGAAGTCCAGTAGCTATAAAGAGAAATTCCATTTGAAATAACTTTTGACAATATAAAATTCTTTGGAGACCATCTTCCAAGAAAAACCTAGTAACCATATGAACCCAATTACAAAACATTTTTACACTAAACACTTGCAGAAATATTAATTACTCATGGGTAGGCCAAGTCAGTATAAGACAAATGATAATTCTACCTAAACTAATTAACTTATGTTCTATAATAATCAAACTATCAAAAATTATTTTCTAGAAGAAACAAAAGATCAAGAATATCAAGGGATTCAATTTTTAAAAGTGAAGGAAGAGGGCCTAGCAGTACCAGATCTCAATCTACATTACAAAGTGACCATTATCAAAACAACCTAGTAATGACTAAGAAATAGAATGGTAGATGTAAATGGCCATAGCAGCATAATATACTAAACACAGAAATCCAAGCTTCCAGACAAAGACTCATCAGTTGACCAATATTGTTGTGAAAAATCAAAAGGAGTTTGGCAAAAACAAGATACAAAGATCTCAGACTAAATAAAGAAAAATGGATAAATGATTTAATTTCTTTTTTTTCCCCCCTGAGGCTGGGGTTAAGTGACCTGCCCAGGGTCACACAGCTAGGAAATGTTAAGTGTCTGAGACCAGATTTGAATTCGGGTCCTCCTGAATTCAAGGCTGGTGCTCTATCCACTGCGCCACTAGCTGCCCCAATAAATGATTTAAACATAAAAGATGATATAATGAAATTAAGGGAAAATTGAATATTTTATGTCATATTTAATATATAAAAATTTATAACCAGAGAAAAGACAGAGAGCATTATGGAATAGAAACTGGATAATTTTGATCATATTAAATTTAAAAAGCACAAACAAAAGTAATGCATATAAAATTAGAGGAAAAGCACAAAATTTTACAACTCATTTTTCTAATAAAGGTCTATTTTCCAAAACATTTAGAGAAAGGAGTCAAATTTATAAGAATACAAGTTATTTCTCAATTAATAAAAGGCAAGAGCATTTGAACAAACAATTTTTTCATCTGAAGGAAAAAATACTCTAAATCAGTTCCTCAACTTTTTAAATAGGGGGCCAGTTCACTGTCCCTCAGACTGTTGGAGGGCCCGACTATAGTAAAAAACAAAACCTCACACTTTGTCTCCGCCCCTCGGCCCATTTGCCATAATCTGGAGGCCACATAAACATCCTCAGTGGGCCGCATCTGGCCTACGTAGTTTGAGTCTAAATCATTATTGATTAGAGAAATGCAAACTAAATCCAGTGTGAGGTACCACTTCACACTTATGAGATTAGTTACTATGTTGTCCTTTGTTCTGGAAGAAGAACAAAATGACATCGCTATATTAGAGTCAAATTAGTGTGTCCCTCTGTGGCTAATACAAGCTCAGAAAGCTCTGCTACAAGTTAGAGACAAATAGTTCTTATGAATATTTGGGGTGGGTTTTCTAACTTTACACATATTGGATTTCTTCTGAGCTAATTCAATTACACTTTGCTCCTACAGCATAGCACCTTCTCTGGAAAGAACACACTATGCTGGCCAATCCTTGATCAGTGTCCTCTATATCGTAGTATCAATTCCAAAGTTTTTAAGAGACCAGGACAATGTCCTTGTATTGCTTTTTCTGACCACCTTATGAGCACTTGTCATTTGTGAGTTCTTCATAAAATATTCTTTTTGGCAAGCATATATTTGGCATCTTAACCATGGCCAATCCAATGGAGTTGCACTCTCTGCAAGAGAGTTGGAATGTTTTGCAGTTTAGTTCCAGAAAGGAGCTCAGTGTCTGGTACCTTCTTCTTCCAGGGGATCTTCAGAATCTTGCTAAAACAATTCAAAGGAAGCAATTCAGTTTCTAGGCATGTCTCTGATAGATTGTCTAGGTTTCACAGACATACAACAATAAGCTCAATATAGTGGTTCTGTAGACCTTCATTGATAATCAGTCTAATCCCTCTGCTCTCCCACACTTTCCTTCAGAGGCTCCCAAACATTGAGCCAGCTCTGGCAGTGTATCAACCTCATTATCAATGTGGACATCATTGGATAATATAGTGCCAAAGTAAGTAAACATTAAATATAAAGATAAAGCAGAATAATGACTTGTCTCAATGCTATTTTTATTTGATTCCTATTGAAAAAGATGGAAAGAAATTTAATGTACAAACCAACAAAGAATAATTGGTATTCATAGAGATTTAATGTTTGTCAAATATTTTTCTTACATTTCATTAGTTGATTCTCATAAAATGTTTTAAAATAGTGTCATTATCCCTATTTTATTGATAAGGAAACTTTGGGTATGAAAAGTTGCCATCAATTAGTAACAAGATATCTCAGATAGGATTTGAGATGAAATATCAACTTGTTATATCATGCTCCTTTGAATTCAACAACAACAACAACAAAACTTGAAGTCTATATTACTCCTCTCACAATATTCAACTCTTCAAATAAGACTCTTCTTATTATTACCTATATCACCCTGGGAAAGTACTTAACCTTGCTGTAAAATAACAATGTTGGAATAGATGGAATCTAAGATACATTTCAGTTCTAAAACTATGGTCCCATGTTTTAGGATATAGTTCTCTCCAAACTTTTTGTTCTTGCATGACTGCAATAAAAATATTTTGAGCATGCATCACCAAATATTCATTATATACATATATACACACATATATACTAGCATATTAATACATTATTATCTCTAAGTTTTCCCACAGAAACTACAGATATTGTTATATATCATTAGGAGCCAAATGAATATGTTGCATAAAAGGAACTATAGAGCTCAGAACAATAATTAAGTATTCCTAGTGTCGTGTAAATGGAAGACAAATGGACAACTAAGAAATACCAATCTTGAGGAAAACATTTTTAGTTCCTGGAAAAAAATGTTAGTAGGATATGTTCTTATAACAGGTCCAATATGTGAGAAATTTTAGCAAGTTCATTTGACTTATAAACTTTTCCTGAGGGAAGTTTCTTTTCTATTGTCAAATTGACTGAACCCTCATAATGCAAAAAGGCATTTTATGTTTTTTGTCTTTTATTCTGTGATATATATATATATATATATATATATATATATATATATATATATGTAATAGTTAGAATTATGCAATGGATAGAATGCTGGTCCTGGATGTATGAAAGATAAGTTAAAGAGGAAATAGTACATAGGAGTGTGAAGCTGAGAATTCATCCTAATTAAAATGATCAATCCCAAGTTTCCCATTATAGTTATCACATACGACCCCATAAACAGGAAGAATAGGAGTAGATGGAGTTCTGGTTGATCTGTCAAGCCTGCAAGGATGAATTCACTGATTGAAGAGGCATTTTCCAAAACCATTTTCCTCTTGAGGGATCTATGAGGAGAGAAAAAACTTGTACTAGAAATAAAATAAGTTTAATAAACCTTCTTCCCCAATTTTGAAAATGATATAATTCTAGAAAGCATTACTGCCATGCCATGCAGGTTTTGTTCTTATCATCACCAAGATATCCAGGGATTTTCATTGACTGAGTTACAGTCTCCATGAGCTAAACAATTGCAGAAAACTATTCCTGGTTTCTCCTACAGATTAATAGTTGAAGTTTCTCAGATCCCAAAGCAAAAAGAAATCAGAAAAATGTCAATAAGTTCTACCATCCTCCACAACACTCCCTATTCTAGTCACTTCAAGAAAATATGTTAGCTATTATCCTCATTTCAGAGATAAATCTCAAAGAGTTATGCAAATGCCTATGGACAAATAATTATTATTAAAGTTAATTATATTCATTATTAAAATATTACTAATAATGTTCTCAGTAGTAAAAATAATAATGGCAAATATTTACATAGCACCTATTACATGTCAGGTCTTGTACTGAATCCTTTACAAATAAGTCATTTGAATCTCATAATAACCCTGGGGTGTAGGTGTTACTATTATCTCAGGCTTCTAGCTGAAAAAAAAAACTGAGACAAAGAGAGACTAAGTGACATTGCTCAAGATTATGTAAACTTGTCAGTGTTTGAAGCTGGATTTGAATTCAGGTCTTTCTGACTCAAAACCCAGGATTCTATCCTCTATCCTACCAAAGAGTCCAGAGTTCACTGAATATGGAATTTTAAGGAGGTAAGTGACTGATGGTCCCAAGATGTCCATTATCTTTGCAAGTTCTCTTCTCTGTTCTCACTTAGATTATAATAAAAGGCCAGTACATGAGTCAGTGATGAAAATTAGGAACATGGTATTTTGTAGAATCCTCAAATCTCCTGTTTGGCAAAGCAGGAAGGACAAAATAGAACTAAAATGAATAGGAATAAAATTAATTGTCACATACTCATCCTTCTCCTCCTAGACACTTCAGTGTTTAGTCTTACTGGTTTTGAGCTCCCAAGTCCTGAAGGAGAAATTTCTCTAATAAGTGTGGTTAGAAATTCAGTGTCTTCTGCTCCTGTTTCTACTGAGGAAATCAGAACCCAAAACCCCAAATCTGGATTAAATTGACAGATGTTTTGAGCTAAGAAGATCACAGGTTATGACTATGATTTCATCTGGGGAATGTTTCAACTTTGTGGGAGAAAATAATGCCTAGAGATATTAGCATAATCAACAGATGATAGGAAAATGAAGGATTCATTCTAGGTATGATATTCTCATGGAATATATTAGAAACACAGAGAAGATCCAGCAGATTCTCTCTCTGGGATCAGACGCCAGGGAGCAGAAATTACAATGTCCATGTTTACACAACAGTATCACAAAACTTTTTTTTTTCTCCTAAGAGATTCAGAAATCTTCTATTCAGCCTATAAATTCACACAAGGGACTTTCCCTATTTTCTTCTAACCTTGACTCTGAGAATTTCTTTACTGAGCAATGCTTTGTGTCTAACCTCTCTAGGATTTTCTACATAATTCATAAAATAAAGCAAAGTATGAGAGCTCTACAAAGATATATAGGAAAATAAAAAGTCTATAAACTCCTATCAATATGGAATCAAGACAATTAGACTGAGATATCCTATTGCTATTCAGAGGAAAATATTCTGCTCACTAGTACAATAGTCTACTCAATAGAATAATACTAAAGCCAAGATTGTTAAGATTTTAAAGAAGTTAGACCCTCTATCCTAGAGCACTACACATACACACACACACACACACACACACACACACACACACACACACTACACCATACTTCTTTAAGCATATATTTTATCCATTCACCTTCAAGCCCTTATAAATTATAAATTCCTTTAGGATGACTCATTTTAGTTTTTGATAAAGGAATGCATAAATGAAGGATGGAATTAAAATATCACATAACAGTCAATTTTTTGATTAAAGTATAATGATAATGCAACCTCTTCTACTATGTATTCCATCATAGTTCCTAAAGAAAACTTTTTAAGCCACTTATTTAACCTCTATTATAAATCTAAAAAAGTCAAATAAGATATTATTAAAAACAAAAACAAAAAAACCTCACTGAATAAAGAGTAGTCAAATCAATAACAATATTTAATTTAATTTTTAAAAAGAAAGAGGAAAACTAAGTCATCAAATTAAAAAGTTAGAATAGTCTAAAACAAAAAGAAATGAGGGAGATTTTTTTAGTTCTATATTTCTTAAAAATGAAAATTGAAATGAAATGATAAATATCTTTAAAATATAGCATGCTCATATCAATGACAAATAGAGAATTTAAGTAATCCAATATCAGAAAAAGAAAATAAATGAGCTATAAGTGAATATTTTTGATGAAAAAAGCTCAAGGACTAGGTAGATTTACCATTGAATTCTATGAGACATTAAAAGAACAATTCTAATGTCATACTAAATGGGTTTTTTTAATAGAGAAAGAATAGATCTTATTAAATTACTCCTATGAGTCAAATCAGGAAGAGTCAAAACAGAAAAAAGCAAATTGAATAGATGAATAGCTTTAGTTAACATTAAAACTAAAAATTAAACAAAATGTTAGCAACAAAGGAAGGCTTCAGTGACATATAAAAAATTATATACTATTACCATACCAGAAATAAAGGTTGGTTTAACATTAGAAAAACTATAAATATAAAAGATAATGTTATAAGATTATATTAATCAGTGAATAAAATATTTTTAACAAATCACAATGGTTATTTAAACAGCTAGAAAACAAATAAATATACTTTTATTTAACATGGTAAGTAGCCACTACTTAACACCAAGAAGTACAATTATATATAAAATGGAAATAAATTAGAGACTTTTACAATAAGATCGGGGTAAAGCAAGGATGTCCATTATGTATCACTATTCTTTAATGGAGTGTTGGAAATTCTAGCCTTAGCAATAAGGAAGGAAAAATAAAATTGATATTTAGCAAAAAACAAAAGAAATACAATTATTATTTTGCAGATAATGTAGTGGTAAATTTAAAGAATGAACAAAAGTCATCTAAGAAGTAGTTATAATAATAATTCCAGTAATATACCATGGTGTAAAACAAATCCCATAAATGATCAACCTTACTCTAAATTATGAAAAATTTTAGGACAGAGACAAAAAGAAAACTTCATTTAAAATTATAAAATTTATAAAAATAATTCTGAGTTTACCTTATTCCTTCTCTATAAACAGGAACTACAAAGCACTCCTAACAGAAATATACAGGGGTGTAAAGAATTAGAAAGTATTAATTGTTCATGAGTGAATTGTATCTCTTAATTATTTAATGTCATCAAACTACCAATGGATTACTCCAATGGCAGAATTCATCTGGAGAAGTAAAGAAGGAAAGTAAATAATGAAAAGAAGTTAAAGAAAAGGATGTAGAAAAATGGATAAACTATACCACAAAGAATGAATCAATAAGATTTGGGACTAGTTAAACAACAAAGTTGATTAGTGAAATAAATATATTATACAACATTCAAGACTAAAAAAACACTATAGAATAAATCAGCAGAGCTTTTCATTAATCCAAAGGACCTCCCCCCAATCAGTTCAGTTGTTCAATCATTTCTGACATTTTGTGATTCCTTTTGGGATCTTGATAAAAATATTGGAGTGGTTCACTATTTCCTTCTCCAACTCATTTGACAGATGAGGAATTAAGGCAAATATAATTAAGTCACTCATTTAAGGTCACATAGCTAGTTCAGTGTCTGAGGTCAGATTTGCAAATCTAAGTAATGAATAATCTTGAGGATACACTGTTAATTTACAAGACTGTTCTGTTGTTAGGCTTCTTGTTTAGGCTTGCACTGATAGCTATAATTACTCTTCTTTTGGCATATGATACTTTTCATTTGGAACTTCTGAGAATTAGTGAGAATTGAAGAAAATGCCTTCTCTTCCAAATTGTGCAGCAAGCATTCTAATGTAACATACCAGGTTTTTAGCTTGAAGACAACAGAGCTTAAAAAAAAATCTTTGTTATAAAAATTGGATTTCTGGAAGGAAAAGAGAATAGCTTATGGAAAAATCTAGACATTATAGAAATAAATTATTTAAATTAAAAATTTTTAAAGTAAGATAATAGAAAGCTAGACTAAAGTTAGACAAAAACTAGACAAACATCAGATATTATTCTGCCATTAAATATAGGTAGTAAAAGTAAGTCTAATTTGCAGCTGTTTTAGGGAGAATTATGTCTAGAATTAAGGAGTTGTAAACTTTTGCAAGTTAACCATGACTTGACTTTTCCTGTTTTTGCTAATACAAAAAGTCAGCATGGTAAGGCAGTTTGCCTGATGCTCCATAAAAGGGAGAAGATTGATGAAATTAGCAGAAAGATATCTCCTTGGAAAAGAAATGTTTACTTCAATTATCCAGTTTCACAAAGTAAATTATATAGAGAATATGAGGCATTCAGAGAAAGTTAAAGATAGCTAATCAGTTTTACTTTACAGCTGAAGAAATCATAGCCCCAAAAGGGAAATTATTTGTCCAAATTTACACAGCTAGGTAAAAGTAAAACCATATCTTGGATCCAGATCTCTTGATCCACAGTCAAACCTGTCTCCTACACTATATGGAGTAATGCACATAAAAATATTAAGTGGGGGAAAAAAAGACACACTTCACAATTATAACTTTAAATGGAGAAGAATATAGCAAAATGTTTTAATAACTATTCTTATGATCCTGCAACAATATATAACAAAATTTATTAATTCTTCTCAAAGGGGGACCTAACAGAAAGGGAGTAGTGGATAGAATTTGTGTAGTTTTTAATATATGTAGACAATGTTTGTCTTGCCACGTTCAGAGGCACAAAGATTACCAAGAGTTTTAATCCAAACATTGGCTAATACAAGTGAGAATATGGTAAATGCAGGATTGTTTATAGCAGCATGAGAAGATGTTGGATTTGGCAGTCTGTGTATGTTATTTGCTAGAAAGAGATGGATGTAACAGTAACTGGGCCAGGAGAATCAATATTAGGGAGCTAAATGTGGAGATATAAGCTAAATAGCTTCTAAAACTACTACATGTGACCTTATCTAATCCTGTCTCCACTTCAGAGGCAATATGAGAGAAGACTGATTTTCCATTTGAGAAAATGTTGTGAGCTCTGAATTTTAGTGTCTCCTTCTTTTCCCTACCTCTGCCTGAGGGAGGCAAAAGGTATCTCCAAAGCTTGTGCTATTTGAGGATTTAAAAAAAAAATTTTTTTCTGGGAATATAATGGAGCCACAATTCAAATCACACAAAAACTAGCAACCACTACATTAAAAGACCACAGATCTTAGAACTATATACAGAAGAGCAAAAGAACTATGATTGTGGCTGAAATTATCATACCCAGCAAATTTCATAATAACCCAGAAAGAGAAAAGAAATTAAAATTCAATGATTTCCTAGATTTTCTGTTGAAAAAAGACATAGAAAATTTGACATATAAGATCTAGAAGAAATAGAAGGTAAACATCAAAGACTCATTTCAAGGGACTCAATAAAAATAAAGGTAAGCCATGTTCTAAGATTGTCATTAGTAATTGGGTACTTTGAAAGAAAGAATGAAATAGAGTTCAGCATAATGTGCTTCTAAAAAGGGAAACTATATAAGAAAAGGTTAAAAAAAGGAATTGTCTTATTCAAATGAGGTGTGAGAGCAAGAACTGATATAGATATATACATATGTATATATAAAAGCCTTCTAAATTTATAAAGAAATGAGGGTAAGGGAAAAGATAAGAGAGGGTTAGAAGGGCTTGAAGATTAATAGGAATGGAATAGAGTATGTAGATTAAAGGAAATGAGATAAAGAGGGCAGGTAGAGGGGAATTCTTGGAGATAGAGTAAGCTAAGTAATAAAACAAGGTAGGAAGTAGAAGTAAAGCAGAGGAGTCTGGAAGGATAAGCAATAAGAGATAAACACAGACATAATACTAATTATGATCAATCACAGAATTTAATAGAAAAAAGTAGAAGTAGGAATCATTGATCTCAGACAAAACTAAAGCTAAAGATTTAATCAAAGGAGAAAAACAGGGAAACTACTCTGTCATGCACATTAATCGATATTGTTTTAGATTATTTAAAATAATTAGAAAGTATAAGATTGAGGTGGATTTAGAAAAGTAATGAAAATATTTAGGTTTATGAAGGATGATGTTACCTATCTTCAGAGAAACATAGAATAAACATATGTAGTATAGACACACATAGATAGGAATGGATGTACATGTGTATATATGTGATTTGACTATAGATTTCTATGTATATGTATGTATATGCATCTGTACATATTTATGTATATATGTATATGTGTCTATATGTGTATGTATGTAAATATATCTGAACTTAAATAAAGCCTTCTTATGGTATGTAGGGAAAGGAAAGGGGAGAAAGAATAAAGTAAAATGTGCATAGGAAAAAACAAAAAAGAAAACCTACAAGGAAGCAAAGATAAATAGATCTGAACAAAATGTGCATTATTATCTATCTTTTCTTGATATAGAAATTTAATGTCATATTTTGACTCATTTCAGTGTAAACATTTTTTTTCTTTTTCTACTTAAGTTTAAAATATTTTTTTAATTTATTTGTAAATAATGACTTTTTTTTTTGGATAAATGAATACAATCACTCTACCTGCTATTGAGTGATGTGTTAACTAATTTACCAATAGAGCACTTAAACAATATGTAGAATATTATGATACTCTAAGAAAAGATTAATATGGCAAAAGTAAGGAAATATAACAAAGAAAAATAAAATTAATATTTCAAATTTATAGTTTTAGCAGAAATTCTATTATAAAGTGAATTATATATATATATTCAAAATTATAACTAAGAAACTAGATCACAAAACATAAACCACATTGCATGATTAGTTTCATGGGAGGTAGAGAAAGTAACAAAAATGTTCTAAAAGCTATTGGTTCTGACAATGTAGCAAGATAGGGACTCTGTTTGATCTAGTGTTATGTAAATGTATGTAATGTCTTATCATGCTTTACACTACAAATAAATCACTTTTCCAGCCAAAGACAACTTAGAAAATTAGTAGGAAATGTCTGTCACATGTATGGTTTAGTTAGCCTGTGCCAGCATAGTTCTAGACCTACCAAACCAAAAGTCTTTGAGAGCCTTTGAATTACTGGCAATAATTACAGTTTCCTTACTTCTCAGGCCACAGCCACAAAAAATGCTTAAAAGGTTAGCAAGAAAGATTTGTCATACTAGGATAAAAAGAGAGCATAGTCTGAGCTCCAACAAACAAAGAGGGGGCCTTGAAAGCTACTGAATGAGCAGCAGCAGAAGCAGGTAGAGACAACAGCAGTAGAAGAGGTCTAAGTCCACAGATGGTAAGAGGTTTGAACAGGAAATCTTTTTGCTAACACTGAGGCAGTACTCTGCTATATTGTCCATACCCATATCCAGGATGCAATCCTCACTCACAGTCCTAGGGTAAGGAGAAGTCCTAGGATACTACAATTTATAGACACAGTGGATCAGGATCTTATTCACAATTTGAGAGCAGAAAAGAGAGCTTGTGGTTATTCATAGACCAGAACATAGGACAGGATAGTAGTAAACACACTTTTCCTTGGATCATACAATCTTGAAAGAATTGAAAACTTATAGAGTCTTAGGAGGATCTCTGAAAATAGCTGCACAAAATCCCTGAAGCTTAGGATAGTGCACCCTCCACTTTGGAAACAGATCTATACTTTAACAAAGAGTGAAAATGAGCAAACAACAGAAAAAGTTTTTGACCACAGAAAATTACCATTGAGACAAAAAAGATCAAAACACACAATCAGAAGAATGTAACAAAGTCAAAGCTCCTACATCCAAAGCCTCTAAGAAAAATAAGTATTACTCTCAGGCCATGGAAGCTTTCAAAGGGGATTTTGGAAATCTAGTAAGAGAGATATCAAGTAAGATAGGGAAATTGGGAAGAAAAATGAGAGTGATGAAAGAAGAAGTACAAAAGGCCAATAAGAAGAAGAATGCTTTAAAAAGCAAAATTGGCCAAACAGGAAAGGAGTTATAAAAGCTTGCTAAGGAAAATAACACCTTAAAATTTGATTTCAGCAAATGAAAGCTAATGATTTTATGATAAATCAATGAACAATAAAATAAAACCAAAAGAATGAAAAAATAGAAAACAATGTAAAATATCTCACTGGAAAAACAACTAAACTGGAAAATGGGTCCAGGAAAGATAATTTTGGAAAGATAATTTTAGAATTATTGATCTACCTGAAAATCATGATCAAAAAGGAGCCAGAACATCATCAACTGATAAGGTTATAGTGTCCTCCAACAAGACATACTGAGTATGAAGATATGAAGGAGAAAGCGACAACTCAATATTTTAGAAGACATAGTGGTGCATTAAAATCAAAGCTAAATGGGAAGCATATATTCAAAGCAATTAATATCTTTGAAATACTAAACTTAATATATGTTTTCTGAATTTTAAAACATACTATAAAATATTTTTCAAGTTATCACAAAAATTCATAAAATTTTAATTAAAAACAAGAGTCATTATTCTAAAGTATATATAGAAGATTAAGATTCCCATGCCAAAAAGGATGATTCACAGACATTCATAAAGCACATGATAAAGAGAATAAATACATACACAAATAATCTTCAAAGTACTAGATATTACTTAACCAAATAATGTCAAGAATAACAATAGATAGATTCCAATAGATTTATTGAATCTAAAACTAAACTAAACTAAAAATGCGTCATCTTTATATAGAACCTGTGAAAGAGTTAATTCCAAAAGTTCTCTAGTGATAGAACCAAAAGTCCTCCATAAAAAAAAAAAAATATATATATATATATATATATATATATATAATTCATCCAATCATATCCAATGATGTGATAAACACAAATAAGCATTAAATCTGTTTGGGAAAAGAAGGAAATTCAGACCCACATTATTTCTATCAGAAATTACATAAGGATTATCCTCAAGTAAAAATGTTAATTATGAAAGGAAAGAATTGATGAGAGTGAAGCAAGGATAGTGGTATAATAACAGAGATTCACCTGACCTCTCAGATTCTCCTTCAAACAATTTCAAAATAAGGTCCTAAATTACATTTTGAAGTGTCAGAACCAACAGTCGGAGTACAATAATTCTCCTTTCCAGTTCAACTTAAGTGCTCAACAGGAAAGTTCCATGGTACATAAATGGTGATCAGGCCATAACATAAGACATTTTTAGGCAATCCAACAGTGGATCTTGGGAATTTTAGGAGCTCTCAGCACATAGACTCTAAGGGGTCAGTTAGACAACTAGTTAGAAAGAAAGCTTACAAGAAACCCTTTGAGGGCATTGAGTGCAGGAACCTGCCCATAAGTAGTTCTGAATCACAGTTTCAAAATTAAAAGGAGCACTAATATTTATGGCATCAGGGACACTAAGACTGTAGTCAAAGTCCCAGGTGTAGAAGAGTGATTGTGGTTATTTACAGGGAAGCAGGTCCCTAATCTTGAATTCAAAGCAGAAATGCTTGCAACAACAGGACATCAGAAGCTCAAGTCACAATTCCAAGATTATAAAGTGAGAAAGCATATGAGGCTACATTGAAGCAGGAGTCCTGGTCACAATTCCAGCTCAAAAAAAGGTGCTTATGGTCATTCACAGACCAAAGTATGGGTTATCTTGAGAGCAGTAACCATACCTCTTCATACATCACAGTATCTTGAAAGAAATAAAAACATAAAGATACACAGAATTAGCTCTGAAAATAGCCAGATTTTTTTAAAAAATGATGTTTTGGACAGAACCAACTGCAACCACATAATAAAGCCCAATTTTCTATGTTATGGTTGTTTAAATGGGTCTTAATCTTTATGATCCCATTTGGTGTTTTCTTGGCAAAAATATTGGAGTAGTTTGCCATTTCCCTTTCCAGTTTATTTTACAGATGCGAAAACTAAAGTAAATGGAGTTAAGTAACTTGATCAGGGTCATAGTAAATGTCAGAGGTTGGACTGGAATTCAGGTCTTCCTAATTCCAGACCTGGAGCTCTATCCACTATACCACCTTACTACTCAGAGACTAACTTTAACACAAAATTAAAATTCAAAAAACTCACTGAGGAAAAATGAAGCAAATAGCAAAGGACATGTGTAGACAGCCAGAACTCTAAAGAAGTATACTTGAAAGAAATATACTTGAAACAAGATGTTAACTCAGAGGAATTGATGAAACAATAGTAATCTAGTTTACATATATTTAGTACTTGGCATGGTGATGTAATAATTCTCTAGTTCACACATATCCAGTAAGCTATAATGATGTAATTGTAATAGGGTATATAAGAACTGGAAACAGACCAAAGTCAGACTGGCAGACTGGAAGACATCTGGAGGAGATTGAGTCAGACTATGATACACACAGACTGTGTAAGAGACAATAAAGACTTTGGACTCTATTCTTGTCCATTCTTTTGGTGTCTATCCTGCTGAGAACAAGGATCTTCCAGAGGACCTCCAGAAAGCTAGCCCGAACATTACAGACATGACTAGAAAGTTATTGTCTTAAAGGAAAGATCAATTCATAAAAATAAAAAGTCAACAAAAACAAAAAAGCTACATACAAAAAATGTTAAAGAAAATTATGAATTGATCAAAAACAAGTTTAAAAATCAAATAAGAGAGGCAGAAAAAAAATTAACAAAAGGAATGAGTGATGCTAGAAATTTTTGAAAAGAATCAACAGCTTAGAAAAGGCCTCATCTCCAAAATATACAGAGAATTGACTTTAATTTATGAGAAATCAAGCCATTCTCCAGTTGATAAATGGTCAAAGGATATGAACAGACAATTTTCAGATGATGAAATTAAAACTGTTTCCACTCATATGAAAGAGTGTTCCAAATCACTATTGATCAGAGAAATGCAAATTAAAACAACTCTGACATACCACTACACACCTGTCAGATTGGCTAAGATGACAGGAACAAATAATGATGAATGTTGGAGGGGATGTGGGAAAACTGGGACACTGATCATGGTTGGTGGAGTTGTGAAAGAATCCAACCATTCTGGAGAGCAATCTGGAATTATGCCTAAAAAGTTATCAAACTGTGCATACCCTCTGATCCAGCAGAGCTACTACTGGGCTTATAACCCAAAGAAATACTAAGGAAGGGAAAGGGACCTGTATGTGCCAAAATGTTTGTGGCAGCCCTTTTTGTAGTGGCTAGAAACTGGAAAATGAATGGATGCCCATCAATTGGAGAATGGTTGGGTAAATTATTGTATATGAATGTTATGGAATATTATTGTTCTGTAAGAAATGACCAACAGGATGAATACAGAGAGGCTTGGAGAGACTTACATCAACTGATGCTGAGTGAAACGAGCAGAACTAGGAGATCATTATACACTTCAACAATGATACTGTATGAGGATGTATTCTGATAGAAGTGGATATCTTCAACATAGAGAAGAGCTAATCAAATTCCAATTGATCAATGATGGACAGAATCAGCTACACCCAGAAAAGGAACACTGGGAAATGAGTGTAAACTGTGAGCATTTTCTTTTGTTTGTTTTTCTTCCCAGATTATTTTTACCTTCCGAATACAATTCTTCCTTTGCAACAACAACAAAATTTGGTTCTGCACATATATATTGTACCTAGGATATACTGTAAGATATTTAATATTTATGTTAATGCCTTCCATCTAGGGGAGGGTGTGGAGGGAAGGAGGGGAAAAATTTGGAACAGAAGGAAGTACGAGAGATAATGTTGTAAAAAAAATTACCTATGCATGTGTACTGTCAAAAAATGTTATAATTATAAAATTAATTTTAAAAATCTCTTAGTCACAACAAGAAAGGAGGAGTTGGTATTGCTGGCCCTTCATTTCTAACTTTCAATCTTATCTATAAATCAATCATACTATTCTTAATCCTATAACCTACATTGTTCTGTTGTTTGTTCTAATCTTTAAAAATGAGTAAAGTCTTCATCATAGAAGTTTTGACAAAAAAATTGAAACAAGCCATTGATCCTTTTATCAACAGGTTTGTGATTTCTTAATAATCTATTATATTGTTAGGAGAGAATGTGCCTCAATCTACATTTGTTAAATTTTGCTCTCAAAAGTTTTTGCTGCAGCATTAGTATTGGGGGAAAGGCTGACCCTTCCCCTTAAAATTTTCTGGGGAACCCTCCCTTTTTCCTCAATACTTTCCAGTAAGATTTTTCATTAGTAAGAAGCTGTAACTTCTCTTGGAGACCTGTAAGCAGAGATCTGACTGTCTCCTAGTTCTGATTCTTGAGATTAAAGTAAGAATCCTTTGTTTAGAATAGTTGCCTCTTTTTGATTATTTCTGTTTGGATGGGTGTCAGTGACGGGAACTATAGTCATGGAAAATTACAAGACCATAAACTTTGCATCTACCAATAGATGGAGACCAGGTGGCCAGAGAAGCGAGTGACCCCCACACTTGTAAACACATAGCCATGGTATTGTATTAACCACAGAGATGTCTCAGGGCTTAACGACCCTAGAGACTCAGATAAGAATTGTAACCACAGGATGCTCTTTCCCCTCCTCCTCCTGGAATGTCTGCTCCTTCCTGCAGTTCCCCCCCCCCATACCCTTTCTCGCAGGTAGCACATACCTTTACTCTCCCCTGCCCCCTTTTCCCCTCCCAATTTTGTCCTCACGTATTGCAACTAGCTCTACCCTATATAACTTGAGCTGTTTCCAACAATATATGAGACCTTGACAAGATCTGCTTGGTCTCCCTCTTCTTTCTCGCCCATTTTCTTCCAGGCTGGATCCTCCTCTATTCCCCACGAATGACTGAGTCTCGCGGGACGAGACAGATGGGTATTTGTGCTCAAAGTGATAAAATAGGAATGACTTTATTTGTTTTTGTCATGTGTTGATCATTTGTATTGAAAGTTGCAATTAGGATAGGGAACCAAAAGAAGGGAAGGTAGAATTAGGGAAACAGAGGTCAAAAAAAAAAAAAAAAAACTTTTGAGGAGACATGAAGTGAAAAGAGAAAAAAGATACATAAATGGTGAGGAGGGAGGAAACAGACATAAACTGGTACATAAAAAGTGATATCATAAGTAATTTAGAGGAGTATGCGATATTTTACCTGGTAGATGTATGGATATGGAAAGAATTTATGAACAAAAGGAGGGAGAGAGAAAAAAAAAAAGAGAGAAAGAGAGAGAACTATGTGATGTAAAATGGGAGAACTGAAAAGTTTTTGCACCCCAAAAAAGCTCATAAAAATAAAGGAAAGCAAAAAATTTGTGGGAAATATTTCAGAGCAAATTTCTTATGAAAGTCTCATTTTTCAAATATATATATAACCAAGTCAGATTTATAAGAAGATGCCATTGCCCTATTGCTAAATAGTCAGAATATATGAACAAGCAATTTTCAGAAGAAAAATGTCAAAGTTATCTATAGTCATAACAAAAAAATTCTAAATTATTATTAGTGAAATGCAAATTAAAACAACTCTGAGGGATTCCTTACACCTATCAATTAATTTATATGGAAGAAAAGAAAAATGATTGTTGGAGATAAGTGAAAAAATTGGGACACTAATGTTTGTGGGGTTGTGATCTGATCCAACCTATACCCAAAGGACTATAAAACTCTAAATACACTTTGACCAAAAGCTACCTCTACTATTCCTATAACTTAAAGATATTCAAAAAAAGGAAAAGAATTCATACATACAAAAATGTTTTTAGTAATCCTCTCTGTGATAACAAAGAGTTAGAAATTGGGGAGTTGCCCATCGACTGGGAATAGCTAAACAAGTTATGCTATATGATTCTGATACAGTATTATTTTACTGTAAAAAAAGACAAGCAGGATGATTTCAGAAAAGTCTTGGGAGACTTATATGAACTAATGCAAAGTAAGGTGATCAAAACTAAGAGAACATTATACAAAGTAACAATACTGTATGATGATAGATTATGAATGATTTACTATTCTCAGTAATACAATAATTCAAGATACCACCAAGACACTTATGCTGAAAAATGTTATCCATCTTTAGATAAAGAACTAGTGGAGTCTGAATGTATACTTTTTGTTATTCCATGTTTCTTGGGGATTTTTGTCTGTTTTTTATAATCTAGTTAATATGGAAATACACTTTGAATGACTGCACATGTATAATCCCTATCACGATGTCTTCTCAAGAAAGGAGAGAGAACAGAAATAAAGAGAAAATTTGAAGCTAAAAATTTTAAGTAAATGTTAATTATCTTAGTAGGTAATTGGAAAAAAATGAAATATAAAAACTTTTGAAAAATAAAGGAAATGCATTTCACAGAAATGCATTATTGAAAGATTTTCAATTTTGACATTCATATAATGCCTAGCAAGAAATCACCTGGTGGTTACAATTAGATATAAAAGAGTCATTACATTTTAGGGATTGTAAAATGAAAATGCCCATACTACAAATAAATACATCAAAATATTAATGAGACTATAACTAATGAATTGTACTAGATCTGGATGATTACCACAGATTTAACTGTTACAACTGCCTATGGCTCTTGAGGCAAAAAATTAAAAAAATATATTTTAAAGTATATTGCTCTAACAAGGCCACATAAATTCCAAGATACATTGAATGAAAATTTTAATGTGTCTGAGAGAAATTTTAAAACACATGAAAATAAAAATAAGTATATATTACAACCCAGTTGTTCTCTCTGCTACTAGAGCTGTACTGAGGTTACTTTCATCATACTGAGGTTAGTTTACATCCTTTGTCTTAACTATAGAAAGCAATCATTTTAGCTCCCTGACCTATGTAGAATGTATTATGTAGAACATTAAATATGAAAATATAGTGGAATGATGATTTGCCTCAATACTGTTTTTATTGGATGCTCATTGCAAATGATAGGAAGAAAATTAATACATGCAAATAGACAAAAAATAAGTGGCATTTAGAGTATTTTAAGATCTGCCAAATATTTTTTCCTATATTTTATCAGATGATTTCCAGGCCAACTGTTGGAATTGGACTTGTTATTCCTGTTTTCTTGATATAGAAACTTAAGCTGTGAGAATGTAGTCATTGTCAAATAGTTAATAAATATTACAAGATAGCTCCTCAAATAATGCTCTGGTTTTCATACATAGACTCTTATTACCAATGCCACAAATCTCTCTATAAAATGAAAATGTTGGACTAGATGTCAAAAATATTTTCAAACCTTGGTGTCTTCTCACGCTTCCAATTAGCTTCTGATAATAACTGTTAGAAGGCAGAAAAATTAAAATGTCTTTTCTATTCTAGAGTTCACTTAAATTGACCAGGGAACAAAAACTTCCTTCAGGATGGGTATATAAGTCAAATAAACTTGCTCTAATCATTCACATGCTATAACTATTATAAGAATCTTTGTACCTAGCAATTTTTATCAAAAAATAAAAATGTTTCCTTCAAAACTAAAATCAATCATTTGTCCATTTCTCATAATTTTCTAATTATAAGTAGATTCCATATATATTATACTGAGAATATTTAATTATTATTCTGAGCCAGACCAGGGCTATTGTATATCTATTGTAGGAGTTAGAAAACATCTATATCAACTTCCAACTTCCAGCTATGCATAAGAGATATGTGAAAGGAAATTACTTTGGTCTTTCTTTATGCTAGGGAAAATTATACATTAATATACCTATTAAATTTTTATAATAATTTTGAGAGGAAAAAAATAAAAATCAGTACAAAAGGGCCTGTAACATCAATTATTATAGATTTGCTAGAAGGATGATAGGGTTGTTTTGTATCTCCATAATTTGGACATATTATTTTCCTAGAAGCTTACCTTCATGTATTTCCTTCCTGAATTATTAATCAGCAATCAGCAAGGTATGAAAGATTAAGATATGATTTTTTGAATGATCCCATTTTTTTTTTCATTTTCCCAGAGGATCACAGATCAAAGATTTATAAGTATAAAGGATCTTAGAAGCTACATAGTTCACTTACAAATTAAAAAGATGAAACCCACAAAGGTCATGGATAACTCCAAATTCTTACTCTTTCCACTTCATCTTTAAACTGAAAGAAGTAAATCTTACTGGTAAAAGGTTGGGCAATAGAGAAGAGGAAAAAAGAATTTGGAAAAGGATTATTTCATGAGGTAATTGTAATTAATCAAGGCAAAAAAGGAAATCTTGGTCCTTGAGTTCAAAACAAATTATGAAACTCCTGTTGCTATCCTTGTAAACATTCTTTTCAAGGTTTTCCTCATGGCAGCCTGAACATCTTTATTCCTCAAACTATAAATGAGGGAGTTTAGCATGGCTACCATTTTTGTGTAAAAGACTGAAGCTACTTTGCCCTGGTCCACAAACCCTGATGAGGATGGCTTGAGATATATGAATGAACCTGACCCAAAAGAAAGAGAAACAGCAATTATGTGGGAGCTGCAGGGGCTAAAGGTTTTGGACCTATATTCAGTGGAGCTGATGTTCAAGAAACTGGACAGAATAAAAGCATAAGATGCAAAGATGGTGACAGTGGGTACTAAAATACCTCTTCAGTCACTGAGTCTATCTTTGCACACTTAACAGGTCAACCAAAGCTTCAGCTATTCCTGTTCTTCCTATTTATGGGAATGTGTTTGATCACTATATTGAGAAACTTGATATTGACCATTTTAATAAGGATGAAGTCTCAGCTTCAAGCTCCCATGTACTATTTCCACTTTATCTCATCTTCACAGAGCTCTGATACTACCCAAAATGTTGATGAATTTTATCTCAAAGAAAAACATCATTTCTCATTCAGGATGTATGACTCGGCTGTATTTCTTCTGTTTTTGTTGTTGTTGTTATTTCTGAATGCTATGTGTTGACAATAATGGCTTATGATCATTACATTGCCATCTGCAATCTATTGCTCTATAATGTCACTATGTCTCATCAGATCTGCTCTTGGCTATTTGGTGCAGCATATGCTATGGGGGCTCACACTGGATGCATACTGAGCCAGTGACAGAGATCATGAATGGTATATTTTATTTTGGAATTACAAGTAGAAAGGATCAATAAACTTTAATGTTTTCTTTGCCTTTCTTACCAGGACTATAACAAAAGACCTATATATGAGTCAGTGACAATGTTCAGGAATGTGGCATTTTATAGAATCTCACATCTCCAAGCTGGCAAGGCAGGGAGGAGAAAATAGTAGTAAAAACAAAATTTTAAAGAGTGTTTCATATTCAACACCCTCACTCTGTCTGAATACTTGAGTTCTCCTGAAGAAGAAATAATTCTGATAAGGGTGATCAGAAATTAACTTTCTGAGACAGTGATGCTGCCTTTTCTGAGGCATCCAGAGCAACCACCTCGGCCTCTGAATGAAATATAAAAATTGCAGGATCTTACTATGACTTCACCTGGAAAGTCTGCTCCAAATAGTGCCTAGAGGTGTCTCCAAAGTCAACAGGTGATAGGAAACTGAAGGTTTTATTCGAGATATGAAAATTACAAGGACCCAATTGGAAACAGGAAGGAAATAGCAAGTTGTCACTCTGGGTACAGACATTTCAGGGAGAAGGAATTACAAAGCCCATGTTAAAACACTATTACAGAGCCTTTTTTTGTCTCTCAAATGATTCAATCCTCAACTCAGTCTTTAACAACACACAAGGAATTGTTGATTTCCAGACTTTTTCATTCCCTTCCCAAATTCTTTTTAATATTCGTTCTATCTAAGAGAATTGCCCTCTTAAACAATGTTTTATGCACTTGTTATCTCTAAGACTTTAACTCTCAGTAGCAGTCTGTAATTTTATATCAATAGGGAATCAGAATACTAAGAGAAAATTGTTCTATTTCTATGCAAGGGAACATATATTCTTTACCACATATAATTAAAAAAAAAAGTCAGAATCATTGAGATTTTCAAGAAGTTAGACTTTCTTTACTTATGCTCATTTTGAATATAGGGGAGTTAATGTTAATTACCCTACAGACACACACACACACACACACACACACACACACACACACACACACTTTACTTACATCTCCAAGTATTTATTGCATCCATCCATCAGCATACGCAAAAAAATTAGTAAATTCCTTGATTATGTGTCTAGTTTTGGTTTTTTAATAAATAAAAAAATACATGAATGAAAGAATGGGGCTCTTTGATAAGAGTAGGATGGCAGTACTCCCCATGTTATAATGCTACTTTTTCTTATGTACATTCCATCATAGTCCCTGAAGAAAACTTTTAAAAACTACTTATTTAATACCAATTAAAGACCAAAAATAAATCCTGAAAAATCAAAAAAGAGATTATCAAAAATGAAAAAAATCTTACTAATTTTAAAATTTTTATCATTTTTATTATTATAACAGAACACATACATAGGTAAATGTTCATCATTGTCCCTTGTAAACACTTCTGTTCCAATTTTTCCCTTCCTTCCCTGCACCTCCTCCCCTTGATGGCAGGCAGTCTCATACATATTAAACATGTTGAACTATATCTTAAATGCAATATATGTGTACATATATTACATTACAGTTCCTGTTGCACAAGAAAAATCAGATTTGGAAAGGTAAAAATAACCTGGGAAGAAAAGCAAAAATGTAAACAAACAATAGAAAGAATGTAAATGCTGTATTGTGGTCCACACCCATTTCCCAGTGTTCTTTCACTGAAAACCTTACTAAATTAATAAATGACTAAGAGGGATTAAAAATAGATAAATCAATATATTTAAAAAGAAGAAAACTCAATTACAAGCATCAAAAATAAGGAAGATATCAAAGCAAAGGAAAGGAAAAGAAGGAAATTATTAGAAATTGTTGAGTCTAAATGTCAATAAAACTGAAAACCTAAAAAACAAAGAATTAATACTTTTAAAATATAAAAAGCTCAGATCAATGAGGTGATGGAAATGTAAATAATCAATAACAAAAATAGAAATTGAATGAGCTATGAATTAATACCAGGGAAAAAAGGCTCTGAGACAAAATGAATTTACAGTTGAATTCTACTAAACTTTTAAAAAATAATTAATTCAAATTTTCTACAAACTGTTTACAAAATAGGAAAAATTGTATCCTACCTAATTGCCCCTATGATTCAAATATGGTCATGGTGCCATAAATCAGAGAGACACAAAACAAAAAGTAAATTTAATAGACTAATATCTTTAATAAATACTAATATAAAATTTAAATGATAAAAACAGGAAAGATAGAAGGAAAATTTTCATTTAAAATGAATACAGAATTTATAAAAGATTTGGAAATCTTTTTTCTCCCTTGTCTATACTTTATAAATACAATAATAATCTTCACAGAAATAAATAGGAGTCCAAACAATTGAAGAAATAGTAATTCTTTATGAGTAAGTTATGCCATATTATTCCCTCACTTTTATTGAATCAGATCAATGAAACTACAAAAGAATTACTTCAATAACAAATTTCATCAAGAGAATAAAAAGATAAATTATATCAAAGGAAGTCATAAAAGAGGGATATAAACAATATTTTAGCCAAACCAGATCTCAATCTAAACAACAGCAATGATTATCAACATATTTTTAGACTAGCTGAGCAGTGGAACAGATAGTTATTAAGTATATAGAAAGAAACAAATAGTATAATAAAGAGCAGCAGATATTGATAAATCCAAACACACCAACCAAAGGAGGAAGGATTTACGACAAAACTTCCCAGGAAAGCAGGAAAACAAATTGAAAAAAAAATAATCCAATACCTCTTCTTGCAAAATAGATAAATTCCAAATGAATGTGACTTAGAAAAGATAACTTCCTCAGAAAATTACGGGATGAAAAAACAAATTAATATTTTGGATCTGTGGATAGAGGATTGAGATCTCAAAGGATAGAGAGGATCTAAGATAAAATGGGCAATTTAATTACATAAAATTCAAAAGATTCATGCAAATAAAACCAATGAAGCAAATATGGGAATATAAATAGTTAAATGGGAAAAAATTGCAGAAAGGACTTCTGATAGAGATCTAAATTTCCAAGATATGTAAAGAACTGGATCAGATTTGTAAGAATGAGAAACAATCCACAATTGATAAAAGCAAAGGATTGATATTTCAAAAATTCATGCTTACCAATGGCCAAACGCTTCAAAACACTAAGAATTAGGGAAATTCCAATTAAAATAGCTCTAATCAATCTATCAGATTGTATACATTGACAAAATGGGAACATGTTAATATGAAAAGGGATCTTTTCCTTACCAAAATGTCTGGGATGCAGCCAAAGCAGTAATAATGGGAAATTTTATATCTCTAGAGGCCTACTTGCATAAAAATAGAGAAAGAGAAGGCCAATGAAAAAGGAAAGGGAAGCTTGGAAAGAGAGTCTGGAGCATTTATCCCACACATTTAAAGATAGAGTGAATAAAGAAATCAAATCCTTGAAAAACAAAATTAATGAGTTGGAAAAAGAAAACAGCTCTCTAAAAAATATAATTAGCAAAATGGAAAAAAATTCCATAGAACAGAAAACCTCACTTAAAAACTCAATTGGACAATTACAAAAAGATATTTAAAAAGTGAGAGAAGAAAATACATCATTGAAAATCAGAATCGAACAAATAGAAGTGAGTGACTTGAAGAAACACCAAGAATCAGTAAAGCAAAACCAGAAAAATGAAACAATGGAAAAGAATGTCAAGTACCTTCTTGGGAAGACAACAGACCTGGAAAATAGATCCAGGAGAGACAATCTGAGAATAATTGGACTCCCTGAAAAATATGAGTACAAAAAGAGCTTGGACACTATTTTCCAGGAAATTATCAAAGAGAACTGCCCAAACATTTTAGAAACAGAGGATAAAATAAACATTGAAAAAATTCATCAATCACCTACTGAAAGGAACACTAAAGAAATATAATGGCCAAGTTCAAGAACCATCAGACAAAGGAAAAAATATTGCAAGCTGCTAGAAAAAAATCAATTCAGATATGAAGGAGCCACAATAAGGATAACCCAGGATGTAGCAGCGTCCACATTAAAGGAGCAAAGGGCCTGGAATATGATATTCCAAAAGGTTAAGGAACTTGGTATGCAGCCAAGAATAACTTACCCAGCAAAAATGAGCATCTTTTTGCAGGAAAGAAGATTGACATTTAACAAAATAAATGAATTCCATCTATTCTTGATGAAAAAACTGGATCTAAATAAAAAGTTTGATCTCCAAATACAGAACTCAAGAGATTTTTTAAAAAGTAAAAAGAAATCTTCAGAACTATACTTCTGCCATAAAGATATATAAAGAACCTATAATTTGTTTTAGAAACTAGAGGTGGAAAGGAAATTATATCAGAAAAAAGGGTAAAATGGTGGTACTACCTATCATGAAGAGGCAAAGGTAACCTGTTATATCTGAGAGAAAGAATGGAGGGGGATGAACATAGTATGTATCATATTCTCATTAGAATTGGCTAAAAAGAAAAATATAGTTATATTAGATTAATGGTGAAACTCCTTCCACTTCATTGAAAAGTGGGAGGGGAAAAGTGAAAAGGGAAGGAGTAAACTAAGGGGAAGGGAATACAGAAATTTTTTTTGAAAGGATTTTTTTTTATTTTATTTACTCATAATTTTTTTCACAGTATATATGCATGAGTAATTTTTTTATAATATTATGCCTTGTATTCATTTTTCCAAATTATCCCCTCCCTCCCTTTACTCCCTCCCCTTCATGACAGGCAATCCCATACACTTTACATGTGTTACAATATAACCTAGATACAATATATGTGTGTAAATACCATTTTCTTGATGCACATTAAGTATTAGATTCCGAAGGTATACGTAACCTGGGTAGATAGACAGTAGTGCTAACAATTTACATTCACTTCCCAGTGTTCATTCTCTGGGTGTAGTTGTTTCTGTCCATCATTGATCAACTGGAAGTGAGTTGGATCTTCTTTATGTTGAAGATATCCACTTCCATCAGAATACATCTTCATACAACATTGAAGTGTACAGGGATCTTCTGGTTGTATTCATTTCACTCAGCATCAGTTGATGTAAGTCTCTCCAAGCCTCTCTGTATTCTTCCTACTGGTCATTTCTTACAGAGCAATAATATTCCATAACCTTCACATACCATAATTTACCCAACCATTCTCCAATTGATGGACATCCATTCATCTTCCAGTTTCTAGCCACTGCTAAAAGGGCTGCCACAAACATTTTGGCACATACAGGTCCCTTTCCCCTCCTCAGTATTTCTTTGGGATATAAGCCCAATAGCAGCAATGCTGGATCAAAGGGTATGCACAGTTTGATAACTTTTGGGGAATAGTTCCAAATTGCTCTCCAGAATGTCTGGATTCTTTCACCACTCATGTATTAGTGTCCCAGTTTTCCCACATCCCCTCCAACATTCATCATTATTTGTTCCTGTCATCTTAGCCAATCTGACAGGTGTGTAGTGGTATCTCAGAGTTGTCTTAATTTGCATTTCTCTGATCAGTAGTGATTTGGAACACTCTTTCATATGAGTGGATATAATTTCAATTTCATCATCTGAGAGTTGTCTATTCATAAGTGAATACAGAAATTATGAGGAAAGGGGGTAAAATAGAGGGAGGAACTATAAAGTGGGGGAGGGATACTAAAAAGGGAGGGCTGTGAAAAGCAAGTGGTGCTCCCAAGTTTAATACTGGGGAGGGGGTAAGGAGGAAGGAAAGGAGAAAAACATAAGCAGGGGTTAAATGGATGGCAAGCAATACACAATTAGTCATTTTAACAATAAATGTGAATGGGGTAAACTCCCCCATAAAGAGGAAGCAGTTAGCAGACTGGATTAAAAGCCAGAATCCTACAATATGTTTTTACAGGCAACACACCTGAAACAGGGTGATACATACAGAATAAAGGTAAAAGATTGGAGCAGAATCTACTATGCTTCAGGTGAAGCCAAAAAATCAGGGGTAGCCAACCTCATCTCAGATCAAGAAAAAGCAAAAATTGATGTAATTAAAAGAGATAAGGAAGAGCACTATATCTTGCTAAAGGGTAGCATAGATAATGAAGTAGTGTCAATATTAAACATATACTCACCAAGTGGTGTAGCATCTAAATTCTTAAAAGAGAAATTAAGAGAGCTGCAAGAAGAAATAGACAGCAAAACTATAAAAGTGGGAGATCTCAACCTTGCACTCTCAGAATTAGATAAATTAAACCACAAAATAAATAAGAAAGAAGTCAAAGAGGTAAATAGAATAGTAGAAAAGTTTGATATGATAGATCTTTGGAGAAAACAAAATGGAGAGAGAAGGAGTACACTTTCTTCTTAGTAGTTCATGGAAGCTATACAAAAATTGACCATATATTAGGACATAAAAACTTCAAAATCAAATGCAGTAAGGGAGAAATGGTAAATGCATCCTTTTCAGACCACAATGCAATGAAAATTACATTCAATAAAAAGCCAGGGGAAATAGACCAAAAAAATTAGGAAACTAAATAATCTCATACTAAAGAATGATTGGGTATAACAGCAAATCATTAATTAGACATAATTAATAACTTCACCCAAGAAAATGACAATAATGAGACATCATACCAAAATGTGTGGGATACAGCCAAAGCAGTAATAAGGGGAATTTTATATCTCTAAAGGCATATTTGCATAAAATAGAGAAAGAGAAAGTCAATGGATTGGGCTTACAACTAAAAATGCTAGAAAAGGAACAAATTAAAAATTCCCAGACCAACAAAACTTGAAATTCTAAAAATAAAAGGAGAGATTAATAAAATTGAAAGTAAAAAAAATTATTGATTTTTAATTTATTAATTAATAAAACTAAGAGTTGGTTCTATGAAAAAACAACAAAATAGACAAACCCTTAGTAAATCTGATTTTAAAAAGGTAAGAGGAAAAGCAAATTATTAGTCTGAAAAATGAAAAGGGAGAAATCGCCACTAATGAAGAGGAAATTAGAACAATAGTTAGGAGTTACTTTGCCCAACTTTATGCCAATAAATTCAATAACTTAAATGAAATGGGAGAATACCTTCAAAAATATAGCTTGCCCAGATTAACAGAGGAAGAAGTAAATATTCTAAGTAATTCTATTTCAGAAAAAGAAATAGAACAAGCTATTAGCCAACTCCCTAAGAAAAAATCCCCAGGACCAGATGGATTTACATGTGGATTCTACCAAACATTTAAAGAACAATTAACTCCAATGCTATATAAACTATTTGAAAAAATAGGGATTGAAGGAGTCCTACCAAATTCCTTTCTGACACAGACATGGTACTGATACCTAAATCCAGGTAGATTGAAAACAAAGAAAGAAAATTATAGACAAATCTACCTAATTAATAATGATGCTAAAATCTTAAATAATATATTAGCAAAAAGACTACAGAAAATTATCCCCAGGATAATACACTATGACCAAGTGGGATTTATAACAGGAATTCAGTGATAGTTTAATATTAGGAAAACTATTAGTATAGTCGATTATATCAAACCAAATTAACAAAAACCATATGATCATTTCAATAGAGGCAGAAAAAGCATTTCATAACAACCAACATCCATTCCTACTAAAAACACTCACTTGAGAGTATAGGAATAAATGGACTATTCCTTAAAATAATTAGGAGCATATATTTAAAACTGTCAGTAAACATCATATGTAATGGGGATAAACTGGAAACTTTCTCAGTAAGATCAGCAGTGAAACAAGGTTGCCCACTATCACCATTACTATTCAATGTTGTATTAGAAATTCTATCCTCGACAATAAGAGGTGAGAAAGAGATTAAAGGAATTAGAGTAGGTAATGAGGAAATCAAAATATCACTCTTTGCAGATGATATAGTGGTATACTTAGACAACTCCAAAGATTCTGCTAAAAAGATATTAGAAATAATTCATAACTTTAGCAAAGTTGCAGGATACAAAATAAATCCACATAAATCCTTAGCATTTTTATACATTACCAACGAAATCCAACAGCAAGAGATACAAAGAGAAATCCCATTAAAAATAACAGTTGATATTATAAAATATGCAAAATTATAAAACACTTGCCACAAAAATAAAGTCAGATTTAAATATTTGGAAAAATACTAAGTGCTCTTGGATAGGCCAAGCAAATATAATAAAGATGATAATACTCCCTAAACTAATCTATTTATTTAGTGCTATACCAATCAGACTCCCAAGAAACTATTTTAATGACCTAGAAAAAATAACAACAAAATTCATATGGAACAAAAAAAGGTCCAGAATTTCAAGGGAATTAATGAAATTAAAAATCAAATGAAGGTGGTCTAGCTGTACCTGATCTAAAACTATATTATAAAGCAGCAGTTACCAAAACCATTTGGTATTGGCTAAGAAATAGACTAGTTGATCAGTGGAATAGGTTAAGTTCACAAGACAAGATAGTGAACAAATATACCAATCTAGTCTTTGACAAACCCAAAGATCCCAACTTTTGGTATAAGAATTCATTATTTGACAAAAACTGCTGGGAAAACTGGAAATTAATATGGCAAAAACTAGGCATGGACCCACACTTAACACCACATACTAAGATAAGATCAAAATGGGTCCATGATTTAGGCATAAAGAACGAGATCATAAATAAATTAGAAGAACATAGGATAGTTTTCCTCTCAGAGTTGTGGAGGAGGAAGGAATTTGTGATCAAAGGAGAACTAGAGATTATTTTTGATCACAAAATAGAAAATTTTATTTATATCAAATTAAAAAACTTTTGTACAAACAAAACTAATGCAAACAAGATTAGATTTTACAGTTCAAGGTTCTGATATATAGAGAGAGAATTGACTCTAATTCATAAGAAATCAAGCCATTATCCAATTGATAAATGTCAAAGGATATAAACAAACAATTTTCAGATGGTGAAATTAAAACTATTTCCACTCATATGAAAGAGTGTTCCAGAACACTATTCATCAATTAAGACAACTATAAGATACCACTACAGACCTGTCAGATTGACTAAGATGACAGGAAAAAAATAATGATGAATGTTGGAGGGGATGTGGGAAAACTGGGACACTGATCATGGTTGGTGGAGTTGTGAAAGAATCCAACCATTCTGGAGAGCAATCTGGAATTATGCCTAAAAAGTTATCAAACTGTGCATACCCTCTGATCCAGCAGAACTACTACTGGGCTTATAACCCAAAGAAATACTAAGGAAGGGAAAGGGACCTGTATGTGCCAAAATGTTTGTGGCAGCCCTTTTTGTAGTGGCTAGAAACTGGAAAATGAATGGATGCCCATCAATTGGAGAATGGTGGGTAAATTATGGTATATGAATATTATGGAATATTATTGTTCTGTAAGATATGACCAGCAGGATAAATACAGAGAGGTTTGGAGAGACTTACATGAACTGAAGCTGAGTGAAATGAGCGGAACCAGGAGATCATTATATACTTCAACAACAATACTGTATGAGGTTGTATTCTAATGGAAGTGTATATTTTCAATAAAGAGAAGATCTAACTCAGATCCAATTGATCAATGATGGACAGAATCAGCTACACCCAGAGGAGGAACACTGGGAATTGAGTGTAAACTGTTTGCATTTTTGTTTTTTGTCCCAGGTTATTTTTACCTTCTGAATCCAATTCTTCCTTTGCAACAACAACAAAAAAAAAAAATTCGGTTCTGCACACATATATTGTAACTAGGATATACTACAACATATTTAATATGTATGGGAATGCCTGCCATGTAGAGGAGGGGGTGGAGAGAAGGAGAGGAAAACTCGGAACAGAAGGGAGTGCAAGGGATAATGTTGTAAAAAATGACCCATGTATATGTACAGTCCAAAAAAATGTTATAATTATAAAATTAATATAAAAAACAAAGATAACACCTGGAAAGAATAAACGCCTTTCAAAGACTTAACTACTTGATCCTTGCAATGATTAATAATAATTTTAGATGACTGATAATAAAACAACACTACCCAATCCTTTAAAGAGAAATAACTGACTCCTGCTGCGTAATTAGAATACATTTTGGATATAGCCAATGTGAAAGTTGTTATGCTTGGCTATGTATATTTCTTACTGGTTTTCTTTTCTTTTTTTTTCTTTTTCTGAATCGGAGATAGAGCAATGTAAGAAAAAGAAAAAATTAATGCTTGTTCATTTTTTAAAATTTAATGAAAGCTTTGAATTAGCGAGGAAAAAAATAAAACTATTTTGCATCTTTTTTCTCATAAGGAATAACCCTGAAGCAGCTTGGCAGGACAAAGGGGAAAACTGATGATATTAAAAAAACAAGAAAAATCTATTTTCAAAAAACCACAAGTGAATCTGCATTTGCAGGTTGCTATGGAGGTTCCTCAAATGTTCAAATATTTTGTTTTTAGTACAATTGAGACCATGTGAGAAGAGTGGGTTGTCCTTGGTCTGTTTTTGGTTGGAAAAATTATTATTCTCTGAAATGCTAACATGGAAGAATACTCCAAGAATAATTATTGCCACTAGTAATTACCTAACTTTGTGTAAGTCACAAAACCATCTTCCTCAGTTTTCTGCACTGTTAAATGAATTAATTGACCTATATGTTCTCCAAAACCACTTCAAAGACTAACATGCTGAAGTATTCCTTCCATTTCTCATGAATCCATTGACATCAATTTTGATTTTCCTACATTTCCTCAGAAATGTTTTTCATCTAAAGTTCCTTTTTACTTTATTTCTTTTATCTTGTTTAGGAAACTCTCCTAGAGAATATAAAGGCTCATATGAAATCTTTTATCATTTAAATAAGTGGGACAGAAAATTATCCTATGATATTCTAATATAATATTTTCATCTCTTTTTGCAAAAAAAAAAAAATTGGCTCATGCCTAGCTTCTAAGTAACTTCATGAAGAGAAAAATCACCAAAAACATTCATGTCACTGGAAGGATCTTGTTTTCTGAACTTCCTGGATAAGAAATAGAGATATTCTCATTTGTGTTTTCTTGGACTAATGTATATTTCCCACTGTCACCATGAATGTACCACACCTTATTAAAGTATTGATTCTAGGTTCCAAGTTACTTCCAGACTCCTGGGAAGCTATTTTCAAGTCCATCTCTCAACTATCTTCACAGCTCTTTATTTTCTTGGTTCAATTCAACTAGTATTCAGCTACAATTAAGGGCAGATATAGATAGATAGATAGATAGATAGATAGATAGATAGATAGATAGATAGATAGATAGATATAGATAGATACAAATATGTATATACAAAAACATTTAAATAGATATCTACAATCATACACATATACATCTACGGAAGACCATACTATGCTTGTGTCCTCTGTTGCTTTGAAGGTGGAAAACACCTTCTATAAGTTCACATCTTTCCATATTTTTTTTAAATCTACCAATGATTCATTTCCACATCATAGCAATATTCTAACCTTATACTTTCTAAGTATTTTAAATAGTCTAAAACAATATTAATTAATATGGCTGACATAAAGTGTACTTTCCCAAATTTTTCTCTTTTGATTTATCTATTTTAGTTTTAATTTTGAAATGGTGTTGAATACCCCTAATTCTTTTTAACCTAATAAAGTCTACACCTGATATTTAATGTATTTGTATATATCTCATTTCTTTTCTCTCCTTCCTCTTCTGTTTTATTTCTCCCCACTACTTTGCCTTCCTATTACTTAACCTTCCCTCTACAAGGATCCTTCCCTTATACTCTCCCCCACCCACACCCATTCGCCTAATGTTTCTATCTACATTTAGAAGACATTTTTACTTTTCCAAAAATATGTGTTGTTACCATTTTATCCCACTCTCATTAATTTATATAACCATCTCTACACTCCCCCTTAACTCATCTCCTTAATCTCTTATTTCTTTATAAATTTAGACTTTTATTCCCTTCTAAATGTATACATTCTTCTATCTTTAACCCATATCTGATGAGTAGTGTTTCCTCTTTAAAATTTCTTCCTCTCCCCTCCATATCCCCTTATCGTCTTATGTTTTTCTGAATTTAGAACAATTTTATGCCCTTCTAAAATATGTAGGTTTCCAGAACTACTTGCCCTCCTTCCCATTCCAATTCATCTCTGTCAGTTCTTCCTCTTGCACCTCATTTAAATAACATAACCATTCTTTATGCCTTTTCTTACACAGTTTTGCTTTCTAGAATTTGATCATACTCATCTCTAACCCACTCTTTCTTTCAAACAATTGAGTAATAATCATCTTAGACATATGGTTTACATTTTTGTGTATAAAACATAAACAATTTGTCCTTATTGGGTCCCTAGTAATGAGTCTTTTGTGTTTACATCCTATGTTTCCTATATGTCAAATTTCCTATTTTTTTGCAATAAAATCCTGAAATTCTGACAATTCATTGAATATCCTTTTTTCATTCAGAATTATGCTTAACTTTGCTGGTACGATATTTTCAGTCACAATCTCAGTTCTCTCAGGAGAGACATGAAAGGAAGAACTTTTACTTTAGAAATGAATATAAGGCAGGAGACAGTGATAATACCACTTGATATTTTCTCTAGTTGGAATAGGCTAAAACGTTGGCTATAGATATTGTCTTGCCCTACAAGAAATTAAGAGACAAGGTAAAATAAGAGAAGGCAGAGAACTGATAAAAGAAAAGATAGATTAAAGGATGTAATGGTTAAAAGAAAATACACTTTTTAGAAGGGACAAAGTGGAAAAAGAGATAAACAGGATGAAGTGGGACAAAAAGGAAAAAAAAACAGTTCATAAGTATAATGGTGAATGTGAATGTGATGAATTCACCTATAAAATGGAAGCAGATAGAAGAGTGGATTTTAAAAAAAGATTCTAGTAATATATTGCTTAAAAAAACATACTTGAAGTAGAGGCAGTCAAAAAAGAGGATAGACTTAACAGTAGAATCTATTATGCTGCAGCAGAAATTGAAAAAAACAAAAACAGGAATAGCATCAGGTTCTCAGACAAAACAAAAGCAAAATTAGATCTAATTAAAGGAGATAATAAAGGAAACTACATTTTGATAAAAAGATTCCATAGGCAATGAAGGAATATACTAAATATAAATGCACTGAATGCATAGTATAAAATTCTTAAAGAAAAAATGAAAGTAATTAGAAGAGTAAATAAGCAGTAAAACCATACTGGGGGTGGGATCTCAACTTTCCTCTCTGCAAACTTGATCAAGCTAACAAAAAATAAGTAGGAAAAAAGTTAAGAAGATAAATAGAACTTTTTAATTAGATGATAGACCTCTAGAGAAAGCTGAATGGGAATAGAAAATAATACACATTTTCACAGCTGTATATACCATCTACCCCCAAAAAATGTGTTAGGCATAAACTGCAACCGAAATGCAAAAAAGCAGAGATATTAAATGATTTTTTTTCAAATCATAATGAAATAAAAATTACATTCCACAAAAGGTAAGATTACATTAATTCTGATTCTATATCTTTTTATTGATCATATTAACAATTAATTGATTTTGTGCTGAAATAGCATGTCATGGTTGTTTGTCTCTGAATTTAGGCAGACATTCAGCTGATCTGTAATGACATCAATGTAGAAATACAGTTCTCTTGCTTATCAATGTTCTATTCTTGACTCACAGAATCATATTTTCCTTAAAGGATACTGAGGGAAATACAAAAAAAAAAAAAAAAAAAAAAGACTAGTATAGTATTTTTACTCCATCAAGATATCCTTCAAAGATGTCTAGTTTGCTATACAAAAAGTTTGATCCACTCTCTCTTTCAACATTGCAGGTAGAGTTAAAAAATTTCTTAATCACAAGAGGAAAAGAGGGATTGCTATTGCTAGTCCTTTACTTCTAACTTCCAATCTTATCAATATAACCAATTATAATATTCTTAACTCTTAGATATCACCTACCTTGCTCTGCTATCTGTTCTAAAGTTTAAAAATTCATCGTGGGAGCTTTGGCAAAAATTGAGACAAGCCTGTTTAAAAAAGGAAATTAAAAACATGTGAGAATAGAAAATAATATATAACAAAAAATAACTGGCATTTAGAGACTATTCTTATTAAGATTCCCAAACTTTTTTTCCTATATTTTATCAAATGATTTTCAGGACAACTTTTTGAACTAATGTTGTTATTTCTGTTTTGTTGATATGGAAAACATAAGATGTGAGAAGTTGGTCAATGTCAATTAGTTACTAGATTTACTAAAGAGAATATGAAATAATATCTCAGCACTCTTTATATTTTACTGTAGTCTGTTTTGACTACAAGAACTGTACATGTACTTCAACAAGTAGTACATTGTTCCTCATTGTTCCTCAAAAAATGTTCAATCCTTTATATATAGACTATTCTTACTACCTATGTCTACTTGGGTAAGTATTTAGCTCTCTATAAAATGAAAATGTTGGATTATATGGCAAACATATTTTCACAATTCCAGTTAGCTTCTGATAATAACTGTTGGAGAACAAAAATAAAAATGCCTTTTTCCATTCTAGAGGTTCACTTAATTTGACCAGGGAACAGAAATTTCCCTCAAGAGGGATGTATAAGTTATATCAACTTGTTCTAATTTCTCACATGCTATAACTGTCTAAGAATATTTTCTATTACCAATTTTTTCAGAAAATGAAAACTTTTTTCCTTAAAGCTGGAATCCAATAGTTACCCATTTCTGATCATTTTCTAGTCATAAGTAGATTCCATTTACACCACACTGAGATGTTTAATTATTGTTCTGAGCCAGACAAGTTCTATTGTATGTTTATTATGGGAGTTGGAAAACATCTGTATCAACATCCAATAGGTAGCTGTCCCTTGAAGTTTAAGGGATTGGGTCAGGGAATATGATAGGCAGTTACTTTGAATTTTGATGTTAGGAACAAATTATATTTTTCCACATCTATCCAATTTTTATAACAATTTTGAGAGGAAAAATAACAAAAATACAATATAAAAAAGGGCAGTAAGATCAATTATGATAGATTTGCTAGAAGGGAGAGAAGGTTATTTCACATCTCCCTAATTTGGACAAATTATTAATATTTACCCAAAATAGTCCTTTCGGATGTTTGTTTTTCCTGATTTACAAATCAGTAACAATGAACAAAGAAAAAAAGATTAAGATATAATTTATTCAGTGATATAATAAGGTCATTTTCATTATGACCAATTATGGCTCCAGAGGGTCAAGGATCATTAATGAAGATAAAAAATTTTAAAAGCCTCATAGTCCAAATGTCTACAAGTTTACAAATTAAAAATATGAAACCCAAAAGGCTAAGAGCCTTAATTAAGATCATGGAGAAACAACTTCCAAGACTAAAACTCTAATCATCTTCTTCTTTCTACTTAAACATTATAACAAAGGAAGTAAGTCCTAATGAGAAAGTTGATAATAAAGAACAGGGAAAAAAGAATTTGGATAAGGATTCCTTCCAGAGTTAATTGCAATTAATCAATGCAAGAAAAAATCTTGGCCATTACGTTCAACTCAAATTATGAAAGTCCTGTTGCTGTTCTTGTAAACATTCTACTCTTCAAGGTTTTCTTCATGGCAAACTGAACATCTTTATTCCTCAGACTATAAATGAGGGGATTTAGCATAGGTCCCACATTTGTGTAAAACACTGAAGCAACTTTGCCCTGGTTCACAGATCCAGAGGAGGACGGTTGGAGATACATGAATGAACCTGATCCAAAGAAAAGAGCAACAGCAATTATGTGGGAGCTACAGGTGCTGAAGGCTTTGGACCTGCTCTCAGTGGAGCTCATGCTCAGGATACTGGACAGAATAAGAGCATAAGATGTAAGGATGGTTATACTAGGTACTATAATGTTAGTGCCCACAATAATGAAAACTACCAGCTCATTGACATAGGTGCTAGTGCAGGAGAGCTGGAGGAGGGGGAGGATGTCACACATATAATGGTTTATGATGTGAGCATCACAGAAGACAAGTCTCAGCATGCATCCAGTGTGAGCCATCGCACCAGCAAATGCCATTGCATATACCCCACCCAATAGCCAAGAGCAGACCTGATTGGACATAGTGACATTATACAGCAATGGATTACAGATGGCAACATAACGATCATAAGCCATTATTGTCAACATATAGATTTCAGAGATAACAAAAAAACAGAAGAAATAGAGCTGAGTCATACATCCTGAATAAGAGATGGTGTTTTGCTTTACGACAAAATTCATCAACATTTTGGGAGTAAAAAGAGAGGAGTAGCAGAGATCTATGAAAGATAAATTAAAGAGGAAATAGTACATAGGAGTGTGAAGCTGAGAATTCATTATGATTAAAATGGTCAATCCAAAGTTTCCCGTTATAGTGATCACATACATCCCCATAAATAGGAAGAATAGGGGTAGCTGGAGCTCTGGTTGATCTGTTAAGCCTGCAAGGATGAACTCAGTGACTGAAGAGGAATTTTCCAAAGCCATGCTTTTTTTTAAGGGATCTATGAGGAGAAGAGAAAAAGTGCACTGCTAAAAGAGAAAAAACTAAATGAACCCTTTCCCCCCAGTTATTAAAAACAAAGCAATTCTGAATTTTGATATCAAAACCAAAATAGTGAGGGAGACTGGCTGAGTAACAGTCTCCTTGGACTTGATGAACACAGAAAGTTTTTCCTAGGTTCCCCTGTAAAGCAACAGCTAATATTCCTCACATTCCAAGGCAAAAAGAAATCAGGAAAATGACAATGATTTTTCACCCTCCTCCACAGTTCCCCCTGTGCTAGTCACATTGAACTACCAACCTCATTTCAGAGGTGATGAAGTAGTATCTCAAAGTTCTGCAAAAGTATTATAGCTAGCATTAGTTATATTTATTATTAACAATCTTACTAATATTATTTTAGTAATAAAAATAATAATGGCAAGTATTTACATAGCACCTATTATGTGTCAGGTATTGCCCTAAACCCGTTCCAAATATATCATTTGAATTTCACAACCCAAAGAAGTAGACGCTATTATTATCCTCAATTTATACTTGAGGAAACTAAGGGAAAACAAATTAAGGGACAATGCCCAAGGTCACACACAGTCACACAGTGCTGAAGTAGATTTGAATTCAAGTTTCTAACTCCAGTTCCATAGGTCCCATGCATTGAACCACCTACTTTTCTGAAATCTTGGTTAACGAGTTCCTTTTTTTCTGAGTATGGAGTCCTAAGGAGGTAGGGGACTAGCTTATTATCTTTGAATGTTCTTTTCCATACTCTTACTTACATTTTACCAGAAGACCATATGAGCCAGTGAAAGAGTTCAGGAATGTAGTATTTTATAGAATCTCATATCTCCAAGTTGGAGAGACAGGGAGGAGAAAATAGTAGTAAAAATTTTTGAAAATGGTGTTGTTTCACATTCACCCTCCCTCTGTCTGGACATTTGAGTTCTCATGAAGGAGAAATAATTCTGATAAGGATGAATAGAAATTCACCTTCTGAGACAGTGATGTTCCATTTTCTGAGGCAATCAGAGCAATCACCTCAGCCTCTAAATGAGATTTTAAAAAATTACAGAATCTTAATGTTATTTCAAATGCAAAGTCTGCACCATTTATAAGGGAGAAAATAGTGCCTAGAGTTGTCTCTAAAGTCAACAGGTGATAGTAAACTGAAGGTTTTATTCAAGATGTGAAAATTCCAAGGACCCAATTATAAACAAGTAGCAACCAACAAGTTCTCACCCTGGGAACAGATACTTTAGGGAGAAAGAATTATAAAACCAGTATTTACACACTGTTATCACAGAGCTTATTTTTGTCTCTCAAGGGATTCAATCCACAACTCAATCTTCAACTTCACACAAGGGATTGTTGATTATGAGACTTCTTTTACTCTCTTCCCAATTTTTTTTCTAACTTAGTTCCATCTTAGAATCTCTCTCTTGAACAATGTCTTATGCAGTTGTTACATCTAAGACTTTTACATGACTTAAAGAATATCACTTGACTGTCAATATCTGTTTAGAAGCTTCTCTCAACATGAAATCAGGATAGCTAGAGAAAATTGTTCTATTTCTATCCAGGGGAACATGTATAATACTCTACAATGCATAATACAAAAGTCAGACTCATTGAGATTTTCAAGAAGCCCTTTTTGGATATATAGGAGATAATTAATTATAATAGGAGGTAATATTAATTATCCCTACACACACACACACACACACACACACACACACACACACACACACATATACACACACTACTTAAATCTCCAAGTATTTATTGCATCCATCCACCAGCAAAGCCAAAAAAATAGTAACTTCCTTGATAATGTGTCTTGTTATGTTTTTTTAATAAATAAAAGAATACATGAATGAAAGAATTGGGCTCTTTGATAAGAGTAAAATGGCAGTACTCCCCACATGGTAATGCTATTTTTTCTTATGTACATTCTATCATGGTCACTAAACAAAACTTTTAAAAACTACTTATTTAATACCAATTAAAGACCAAAAGAAAATCCTGAGAAATCAAAAAAGATTATCAAAAGTGAAACAAAAACTTACTAAATTAATAAATAAATAAGATGTGTTGAAAGACATAGAGATTAATCAATATATAAAACAAAGAAAACTTAATTACCAGCATCAAAAAGAAGGAAGATTGAAGAGGAAAACCCAAAACGCTGAAAAATCCTTAAAGGAGAAAACCTCCTTGGACTCTGCCTCAGGGAGGGGACTCCACTCTAAGCACAAACAGTTTCATCTTTGTTATCTGGCTCAGTCCTGAAACCCATTGAATTAAATTCAAATTCCAACCTTGGCTGAAACCCAGCCAAGAGTCAACCTGGGACTCTACAAGCCCCTTTCAGCTTGTAGCCAAACCCCCTATTATAAAAGAGCCAAGCTGGAGTCCTCTCTTTGTAGAGGTCGCAAACATGGCAGCTATGCCACACTTGGCAGGCCAAAGGATCTCTGTCTACTAGAACCTTAGGTCTGGTGTCTAAGCTCTTTTATCAATTTAGATTTTTGGGTCTCTAAATTCCTTTACAGGGGACTCTTGCGCCACTACTAGATCTCATTTAACTCTGTATCCTTGTGCTGAATCCAAAGGGCTTGCAGGGGAGCTCTACTTGACTCCCTGTACCCCATACCTACCACTAGACCTCAATTAAACTTAATTTCATTTAGGTACCCCAATTCCAGATCTCATCAAGATAACAAAGCAAATGAGAAGGAAAGAAAGGAAATCATTAGAAATTATTGGTCTAACTATCAATCAAACTGAAAACTGAAATAAAATGAATGAATAATTCTAAAATATAAAATGTTCAAATGATAAAAAAATTTAAATAATCCAATAACAAAAATAGGAATTGAACGAGCCACAAATTAACACCAGGAGAAAAAGCTCCAGGACAAGATGGATTTACAATTGAACTCTATTAATCATTTAAAGAATAATTAATTCAAATTTTCTACAAACTGTTTACAAAATAGGAAAAATAGTATTCTGCCTAATTGCCTGTGTCATGGTCGTGGTACCTAACTCAGGGAGACTCAAAACAAAAAGTGAGTTTAATAAACCAATATCTTTAATGAACATTGATATAAAAATTTAAATAAAATGTTAGTGACAAGAAAGACTACAGCAGTATGGGAAAAATCATAAACTGGGATTTATACTAGAAATGAAGGTTATTTCAACATTAGTAAAATTATAAACATAAAAGATCATAATAATAACAAGGACAAAATTATTTTGTTTAATAAAGAAAACACTTTTGACAAAATACAATAACTGTTTTTAAGCCTTATGAAATATAATAATAAAAAAAGACTTTTCCTTAATATGATAAGTAATTTCTACTTAACATCAAGAGGTACAATTATATATAAAATTGAAGTAAACTAGTTACTTTTACAATAAGATCAGCAGAAAGTAAAGATGTCCATTATTCACCACTATTCTTTAATAAACAAATATTATCCTTAGCCTTAGAAAGTAAAAAAAAACCTCTTGATTAGCAAAAGGCATAAAAAATTGTAACTTTTAGATGATATAATGATTTATTTAGAGAATCACTGAGAGTCAATTAAAATTAATTATAGAAATAATTTCAGTAAAGTACAAAAATATAAACTAAATGATCAAAATGTTTAAATTACCAAAAATTTCAACAGGAAGAGATAGAAAGGGAAAATTATGATTAAAATGAATACAAAATTGATAAAATATTTGGGAATCTTTTTTCCATCTGCTCTATACACAAGAACTATATAAATACAATAATACTTTTGACAGAAATAAATAGGGGTCCAAACAACTGAAAAAACAGTAATTCTTTATGAGTAAGTTATGCTATATTATTCTCTCTCTATTATTGAATCATAGACATGAAACTATCAAATGATTACTTCAGTAACAAAATTCATTAGGGAAAGAAAAAAATAATTTCAGAGGAAATTATAAAAGGAGAATATAAAAAATAATTTGACCAAACCAGATCTTAATCTAAACAACAGCAATGATTATCAACATGTTTTTAGACTAGTTGGGCAATGGAACAGGTTAGTTATTCAGTATATAGAAGGAAACAGTATAATAAAGAGAAGCATAGTTATTGATAAATCCAAAGACACTAACCAAAGCAGTGAGGATTTAATGCAGAACTTCCTGGAAAGCAGGAAAGCAAGTTGAAAAAAATTAATCCAATACCTCATGTTGCAATATAGATAAACTCCAAATGAATGTGACTTAGAAAAGATAATTTCCTTAAAAAATTAGAGGATGAAAGAAGAAATTAGTATTTTCGATCTGTGGATAAAGGAAGAATTTGTGATCAAAGGATAGAGAGGATATAAGAAGATTAAGTGGGCAATTTAATTACATGAAAATTCAAAAGATTCATGCAAATAAAACCAATGAAGCAAATATGGGAATATAAATAGTTAAATAGGAAAAAATTACAAGAAGGAGTTCTGATAGAGATCTAAATTTCCAAGATATGTAAAGAAGAGGTTCAAGTTTGTAAGAATGAAAAACAATCCACAATTGATAAAAGCAAAGGATTGGTATTTGAAAAATTCAAGCTACCAATGGTCAAATGCTTCAAAACACTAAGAATTAGGGAAATTCCAATTAAAATATCTATCTATCAGATCTATCAGATTGGATAAATTTGACAAAATGGGAAAATGATTAATATGAAAGCACTGTGAAAGAGCTGACATACTTATGCATTAATTGTAGAGTTATAAATTAGATCAACAATTCTGGGAAACAATTTGAAATAATTTCCAAATATTACTAAACTGTGAATATTTTTGACTCAGCAATACCTATGCCAGGCATTCCCTAAAAAGCCAATAAAGAAAGAAGAATATGATCCATAAGTATATAAGTAGCCCTTTCTGAGATAACAAAATAATGAAAACTGAAGGCTTTCCCATAGGTTGACTAATGATTGAACAAAATAAAGTTTTAAAATGTAATAGAATAATATTGTTCTATAAGGAATTATGAGAGGGACAATGTCAAAGCACTGGGAATGATTTGTATCAACTGATGAGTAGAATGAGCAGAATGTGGAGAGCAATTCATACAAAGATAACTGGAAAGAATAAACACCTTTCAAAGACTTAACTACTTGATCTTTGCGATGATTAATAATAATTTTAGGTGACTGATAATAAAATAACACTATCCAATCTGTTAAAGAGAAATAATTGACTCATGCAGCATAATTAGACATGCATTTTGGATATAGCCAATATGAAATTGGTTTTGCTTGGCTATGAATATTTGTTACCAAGGCTTTGTTTTCTTTTTTTTCTCTTTCTGAATGGGAAATAGATAAATGTAAGAGAAAGAAAAATTAATGCTTGTTCATTTTTTTAAATTAAGGAAAGCTTCAACAGTGAGTAAAAAATAAAACCATTTCATATTTTTTTCATAAGGAATAACTCTAAATCACCTTCTCAGGACAAAGGGCAAAACTGATGACATAAAAAAAAACAAGAAAAATCTATTTTCAAAAAACTACAAGTAAATCTGCACTTGCAGATTGTTACAAAGGTTCCTCAAATGTTCAAATATTTTGTCTTTAATGCAGTAGAGACTGTGTGAGAGGAATGGGTTCTGCTTGGATTATTTTTGGTTGGAAAATTATTATTCTGTGAAATGCTAACATGAAAAAATACCACAAGAATAATGATTGACATCAGTAATTATTATTTATCTTTGTGTAAGTCACAACACCATCTTCCTCAGTTGTCTGCACTATAAAATGAATTAATTGGCCTATATCTTCTCCAAAACCACTTCAAAGACTAACATGCTATAGTGTTTCTCATGAATCCATTGACATCAATTTTGATTTTCCTACATTTCCTCAGAAATGTTTTTCATCTAAAGTTCCTTTTTACTTTATTTCTTTTATCCTGTTTAGGAAACTCTCCTAGAGAATATAAAGGCTTATATGAAGTATTTTATCATTTAAATGAATGGGACAGAAAATTATCCTATGATATTCTAATACCACAATATTTTCATCTCTTTTTGCAAAAAAAAAAAAATTTGGCTCATACCTAGCTTCTAAGCAACTTCAGCAGGAGAAAAATCACCAAAAACATTCATGTCACTGGAAGAATCTTCTTGTTTTCTGAACTTCCTGGATAAGAAATAAAGATATTCTCATTTGTGTTTTCTTGGACTAATGTATATTTCCCACTGCCACCATGAATGAACCACACCTTATTAAAGTATTGATTCGAGGTTCCAAGTTACTTCCCGACTCCTGAGAAGCTATTTATTTTCAAGTCCATCTTTCAACTATCTTCACAGCTATCTTTATTATCTTGGTTCAATTCAACTAGTATTCACCTTTAATTAAGAGGAGATATATATGTATATGTATATACAAAAACATTTAAATAGATATCTACAATCATACACATATACATCTATGGAAAACTATACTGTGCTTGTGTCCTCTGTTACTTTGAAAATGGAAAACACCTACTATAAATCCACATCTTTTCATATTTTTTAAAATCTACCAATACTTGGGGGATTTCCAGCCAAGATGGAGGAGAGGAGGCACATAGCTGCTTGAGCTCCATGTTTTCTCTCAGAATTTATTTCATGACAAGCCTCAGAATTAATGCTTGACCAGAAAAAAAACCCACAAATAATTACCAAGAGAAGACATCCTTGAAATTTGCCAGAAAAGGTCTGTTTATCCTCCAGGGAGGGAAGAACAGACTGGGCACAGGCAGAGGGCAAGTAGCAAGAGCAAGGCAGCTCACACTGCTCAGACCTGAGCGGGGAGGGGTGTGATCTCTGCCATTTTTGTGGAATGACCTTTACCATAGTGTGGATAGTCAATCTTTGCAGCAAGCCAGGATCAGCAGAGAAGCTGTAAACATGGGAGTTAAAGAATAAAACCCCGAAAAACTAGCATTTCTCCAGACCTGGCCACCCCCACCCCAACCTGGAGTGACTCAGAGTGTTTTTAGGGCCTCAGAGCCTCAGAGCGCAGATGCAGCACAGCCATTACTTTTCTGTTAGGGCCTCTCTGCTGTCTCCTGCAGCATATAGAGTAAGCCCTGTAAGACCATCCAGCCCCATCCCTCCCAAAAGCAGACCAATTGTTTTTCTTGTCAGTTTATTCTCTTTGATTCTGCTCTGACAAAACGAACAAAAAATTTAAAAAGGCTCTAATCATTGATAGCTTTTATATGGACTTCAAACACTGAGGAGACTAAAAATAGACTGTGTCCAGAGGAATCCCCTAAGGAAGATATGATCTGCGCCTCAATACACAAAACAGTCATAGAAGAAATCAAAAAGGCTCTCACAGGAGAGGTAGAAGAGAAATGGGAAAAGGAAAGGGATGCTTGGGAAGAAAGTATGGAGAAGTCATCCCACTCACTTAAAGATAGAGTGGATAAAGAAATCAAATCATTGAGAAACAAAATTAGTGAATTGGAAAAGGTAAACAACACCAAGGAAAACAGGATTAGTAAGTTGGAAAAAGAAAATAACTCTCTAAAAATAAAATTGATGAAATGAAGAAAAAAAAACTCACTTTAAAAATCAATTGGACAATTACAAAAAGATATAAAAAAGTGAGTGAAGAAAATACATCAATGAAAATCAGAATCAAACAAGTAGAATTGAATGACTCAAGGAGAAACCAAAAAGCAGTCAAGCAAAACCAGAAAAATGAAACAATGGAAAAGAATGTCAAGTACCTTATTGGGAAGACAACAGACCTGGAAAATAGATCCAGGAAGGACAATCTGAGAAAATTGGACTCCCTGAAAAATATGAGGACAAAAAGAGCCTGGACACTATCTTCCAGGAAATTATCAAAGAGAACTGCCCAAACATTTTAGAAACAGAGGATAAAATAGACATTGAAAAAATTCATCACCTACTGAAAATCAGAATGTCAAGAAATATAGTGGCCAAGCTCAAGAACCATCAGACGAAGGAAAAAATATTGCAAGCTGCTGGAAAAAAATCAATTCAGATATGGAGGAGCCACGATAAGGATAACCCAGGATCTAGCAGCATCCACATTAAAGGGCCTGTAATATGATATTCTGAAAGGCTAAGGAACTTGATATGCCACCTAGAATAACTTACCCAGCAAAAATGAGCATCTTTTTCCAGGGAAGAAGATAGACATTTAACAAAATACATGAATTCCATCTATTCTTGATGAAAAAAACAGATCTAGACAAAAAGTTTGATCTCCAAATACAAAACTCAAAGAGATTTCTAAATAGGCAAAAAGAAATACTGAGAACTATATTTCTGCCGTAAAGATATATAAAGAACACACGTATAATTTGTTCTAGAAACTAGAGGTGGAAAGGAAATTATATCATAAAAAAGGGTAAAGTGTTGGTAGTACATCTCACAAAGAGGCAAAGGTAACCTATTAAATCTGAGAGAAAGAAAGGAGGGGGATGAAAATAGTATGTATCAATAGACATATTCGATTTATGGTGAAACTCCTTCCACTTCATTGAAAAGTGGGAGGGGAAAAGTAAAAAGGGAAGGAGTAAGCTAAGGGGAAGGGAATATAGAAATTTTGAGGAAAAGAGGTAAAATAGGAGGAGGAACTTTAAGGTGAGGGAAGGATATTAAAAAGGGAGGGTTGTAAAAAGCAAGTGGTGCTCACAAGTTTAATACTGGGGAGGGGGTAAGGAGGAAGGAAAGGAGAAAAACATAAGCAGGGGTTAACAGAATGTCAAGCAATATAGAATTAGTCATTTTAACTATAAATGTGAATAGGGTAAACTCCCCCATAAAGAGGAAGCAGTTAGCAGACTGGATTAAAAGCCAGAATCCTACAATATGTTTTTACAGGCAACACACCTGAAACAGGATGATACATACAGAATAAAGGTAAAAGATTGGAGCAGAATCTACTATGCTTCAGGTGAAGCCAAAAGACCAGGGGTAACCATCCTCAGCTCAGATCAAGAAAAAGCAAAAATTGATCTAATTAAAAGATATAAGGAAGGGCACTATACCTTGCTAAAGGATAGCATAGATAATGAAGCAGTGTCAATATTAAACATATACTCACCAAGTGGTGCAGCATCTAAATTCTTAAAAGAGAAATTAAGAAAGCTGCAAGAAGAAATAGACAGCAAAATATAATGTGGGAGATCTCAAGCTTGCACTCTCAGAATTAGATAAATCAAATCACAAAAAAAATAAGAAAAAAGTCAAAGAAGTAAATAGAATATTAGAAAAGTTTGATATAACAGATCTTTGGAGAAAGCTAAATGGAGACAGAAAGGAGTAAACTGTCTTCTCAGCAGTTCATGGAAGCTATACAAAAATTGACCATGTATTAGGACATAAAACCCTCAAAATCAAATGCAGTAAGGCAGAAATAGTAAATACATCCTTTTCAGACCACATTGCAATGAAAGTTACATTCAATAAAAAGCCAGGGGAAAATAGACCCAAAAAAAATGGAAACTAAATAACCTCATACTAAAAAATGATTGGGTTAAACAGCAAATCATAGACATAATTAATAACTTCACCCAAGAAAATAACAATAATGAGATATCATACCAAAATGTGTGGGATACAGCCAAAGAAGTAATAAAAGGAAACTTTCTATGTCTAGAGGCATACTTGCATAAAATAGAGAAAGAGGTCAATGAATTGGGCTTACAACTAAAAATGCTAGAAAAGGAACAAATTAAAAACTCCCAGACCAACAAAACTTGAAATTCTAAAAATAAAAGGAGAGATTAATAAAATTGAAAGTAAAAAAATTATTGATTTTTAATTTATTAATTAATAAAACTAAGAGTTGGTTCTATGAAAAAACAACAAAATAGACAAACCCTTAGTAAATCTGATTTTAAAAAGAAGAAGAGCAAATTGTTAGTCTTAAAAATGAAAAGGGAGAAATCGCCACTAAAGAAGAGGAAATTTTTGCCCAATTTTATGACAATAAATTCGATAACTTAAATGAAATGGAAGAATACCTTCAAAAATATAGCTTGCCCAGAATAACAGAGGAAGAAGTAAATAGTCTAAGTAGTCCCATTTCAGAAAAAGAAATAGAACAAGCTATTAACCAACTCCCTAAGAAAAAATCCCCAGGACCAGATGGAATTACATGTGGATTCTACCAAACATTTAAAGAACAATTAACTCCAATGCTATATAAACTATTTGAAAAAATAGGGATTGAAGGAGCCCTACCAAATTCCTTTTCTGACACAGACATGGTACTGATACCTATATCCAGGTAGATTGAAAACAGAGAAAGAAAATTATAGACCAATCTCCCTAAAGAATAATGATGCTAAAATCTTAAATAAAATATTAGCAAAAAGACTACAGAAAATCAGTCCCAGGATAATATACTATGACCAAGTGGAATTTATAACAGGAATGCAGGGCTGGTTCAATATTAGGAAAACTATTAGTATAATCGACTATATCAAACTAAATTGACAAAAACCATATGATCATCTCAATAGAGGCAGAAAAAGCATTTGACTAAAGCCAACATCCATTCCTACTAAAAACACTCACTTGAGAGTATAGGAATAAATGGACTATTCCTTAAAATAATTAGGAGCATATATTTAAAACTGTCAGTAAACATCATATGTAATTGGGATCAACTGGATACTTTCTCAGTAAGATCAGGAGTGAAACAAGGTTGTCCACTATCACCATTACTATTCAATGTTGTATTAGAAATGCTATCCTCGACAATAAGAGGCAAGAAAGAGATTAAAGGAATTAGAATAGGTAATGAGGAAATCAAACTATCACTCTTTGCAGATGATATGATGGTATACTTAGAGAACCCCAAAGATTCTGCTAAAAAGATATTAGAAATAATTCATAACTTTAGCAAAGTTGCAGAATACATAATAAATCCACATAAATGCTCAGCATTTTTAGACATTACCAGCGAAATCCAACAGCAAGAGATACAAAGAAAAATTCCATTCAAAATAACTGTCAATAGTATAAATTATTTGGGAATTTATCTACCAAAGGAAAGTCAGGAATTATATGAGCAAAATTACAAAACACTTGCCACAAAAATAAAGTAAGATTTAAATATTTGGGAAAATATTAAGTGCTCTTGGATAGGCCAAGCAAATATAATAAAGATGACAATACTCCCTAAACTAATCTATTTATTTAGTGCTATACCAATCAGACTCCCAAGAAACCATTTTAATGACCTAGAAAAAAATAACAACAAAATTCATATGGAAGAACAAAAGGTCGAGAATTTCAAGGGAATTAATGAAAATAAAAATCAAATGAAGGTGGCCTAGCTGTACTTGATCTAAAACTATATTATAAAGCAGCAGTCACCAAAACCATTTGGTATTGGCTAAGAAATAGACTAGTTGATCAGTGGAATAGGTTAGGTTCACAAGACAAGATAGTGAACAAATATACCAATCTAGTCTTTGACAAACCCAAAGATCCCAACTTTTCAGATAAGAATTCATTATTTAACAAAAACTGGTGGGAAAACTAGAAATTAGTATGGCAGAAACTAGGCATGGACCCACACTTAACACCACATACTAAGATAAGATCAAAATGGGTCCATGATTTAGGCATAAAGAATGAGATCATAAATAAATTAGAGGAACACAGGATAGTTTACTTCTCAGACTTGTGGAGGAGAAAGAAATTTGTGACCAAAGGAGAACTAAATATCATTATTGATCACAAAATAGAAAATTTTGATTACATCAAATTAAAGAGCTTTTTTAAGCACAAAAAAAGTAATGCAAACAAGATTAGAAAGGAAGTAACAAATTGGGAAAACATTTTACAGTTAAAGGTTCTGATAGAGGCCTCATTTCCAAAATATATAGAAAATTGATTCTAATTTATAAGAAATCAAGCCATTCTCCAATTGATAAATGGTCAAAGGATATGAACAGACAATTTTCAAATGATGAAATTGAAACTATTTCCATTCATATGAGTGTTCCAAATCACTATTGATCAGAGAAATGCAAATTAATACAACTCTGAGATACCACTACACACCTGTCAGATTAGCTAAGATGACAGGAAAAAATAATGATGAATGTTGGAGAGGATGTGGGAAAACTGGGACACTGATGTATTGTTGGTGGAGTTGTGTCCATTCATTCCAACCATTCTGGAGAGCAATCTGGAATTATGCCCCAAAAGTTATCAAACTGTGCATACCATTTGATCCAGTAGTGCTACTACTGGGCTTATATCCCAAGGAAATTCTAAAGAAGGGAAAGGGACCTGTATGTGCCAAAATGTTTGTGGCAGCCCTTTTTGTAGTGATTGGAAAATGAATAGATGCCATCGTTTGGAGAATGGTTGGGTAAGTTGTGGTACATGAATGTTATGGAGTATTATTGTTCTCTAAGAAATGACCAGCAGGATGAATACAGACAGGCGTGGAGAGACTTGCATCAACTGCTGAGTGAGATGAGCAGAACTAGGAGATCTTTGTACACTTCAACAGCAATACTGTATGAGGATGTATTCTGATACAAGTGGATATCTGCAACATAGAGAAGATCTAATTCAGTTCCAATTGATCAATGATGGAAAGAATCAGCTACACCCAGAGAAGGAACACTGGGAAATGAGTGTAAAGTGTTTGCATTTTTCATTTTTCTTCCCAACTTATTTTTACCTGCTGAATCCAATTCTTCTTTGCAACAACAAAAAAGAAAGAAAGAAAGAAAAAGATAAAGAAAATTTCGGTTCTGCACACATATATTTTATCGAGGATATACTATAACATATTTAATATGTGTGGGAATGCCTGCCATCTAGGGGAGCGGGTGGAGGGAAGGACTGGAAAATTCAGAACAGAAGGGAGTTCAAGGGATAATGTTGTAAAAAAAAAAAGTACCTATACATATGTACTGTCAAAAAATGTTATAATTATAAAATTAATTTTAAAATCTACCAACACTTCATTTCCCACATAATAGCAATATTCTAACCTTATACTTTCTAGGTATTTTAAATAGTCTAAAACAATATTAATTAATATGGCTGACATAAAGTGTACTTTCCCAAATTTTTCTCTTTTGATTAATCTATTTTAGTTTTAATTTTGAAATGATGTTGAATACTTCTAATTCTTTTTAACCTAATAAATTCTACACCTGATATTTAATGTATTTGTATATATGTCATTTCTTTTCCCTCCTTCCTTTTCTGTTTTATTTCTCTCCACTAATTTGCCTTCCTATTACTTAACTTTCTCTCTACAAGGATCCTTCCCTTATACTCTTCCCCAGCCACAACCATTCACCTGTTTCTATCTACATTTAGAAGACATTTTTACTTTTCCTAAAATATGTGTTGTTACCATTTTATACCACTCTCATTAATTTACATAACCATCTCTACACCCCCCCTTAACTCATCTCCTTAATCTCTTATTTCTTTATAAATTTAGACTTTTATTCCCTTCTAAATGTATACATTCTTCTATCTTTAACCCATATCTGATGAGTAGTGTTCTCTCTTTTAAATTCCTTCCTTATCCTCTCTCCCCTCCATATCCCCTTATCTTCTTATGTTTTTTTCTGAATTTAGAACAATTTTATGCCCTTCTAAATATGTAAGGTTCCAGAACAACTTGCCCTCCTTCCTATTCTAATTGTCTGTCAGTTCTTCCTCTTGCACCTTATTTAAATAACATAGTCATTCTTTACACCTTTCCTTACACAGCTTTGCTTTCTAGAATTTGATCATACTCATCTCTAACCCAGTCTTTCTTTCAAACCATTGAGTAATAACAATCTTAGACATATAGTTTTTTATATAAAACATAAACAATTTGTCCTTATTGGGTCCCTAATAATGAGTTTTTTGTGTTTACATCCTGTTTCCTATATGTCAAATTTCCTACTTTTTTGCAATAAAATCCTGAAATTCTGACAATTCATTGAATATCCTTTTTTCATTCAGAATTATGCTTAACTTTGCTGGTACGATATTTTCAGTCACAATCTCAGTTCTTTTACTCTTTGTTATATACTATTCCAAGACCTGTAGTTTTTAGTGTGGTCTCTGCTAAGTCTTTTAGGATTCTAATTGTGGTACCATCATCCTGAGTTGCTCCTTTTTTGTTGTTTATAATGTTTTCTCCTAAATCTGGGAAGTTTGGAAGTTGGCTTTATATTTTGTCATTTTCTCTACTAGGATCTCTTTCAGTTGGTGATCAGTGGGTTTTCTATTTCAATTTTTCTCTCTTGTTCTAACTTTTTTGTATTATTTTTTATTGTATTTTTGTTTCAAGATTCTTTTTTGTTTATAGCTTTTAGGTAGTTCAATTATTCTTACTTTTTTTCTTTTTTTTGATATGTTCCCAAATCTTACATAAAATATTAGCAAAGAGATTACAGAAAGTCATCCCCAGGATAATATACTATGATCAAGTAGGATTTATAGGAGGAATGAAGGGCTGGTTCAATGTTAAGAAAACTATTAGCATAATTGACTATATCAATAACCAAACTAACAAAAATAATGTGAGATGATCTCCAGATCAGTTTTTTATGAGTTGTTTCACATTTTCTCCTAAGTTTTCATTCTCTTTATTTTCCTTTGCTATTTCTTGTTCCCATAACTTTTCTGGGTTCCCCTTGCCCAATTCTAATTTATAAAGTATCATTTTCTTAAGATTTTGATCTGCTTTTCTAATTGGTTGTCTTTCTTTTCTCAATACTTTTTTCTTAGATTATTCTTATTTTAAAATTTTTTCTCAATATCTCATTTGATTTTCAGAGATTTTTTTGAGTTCTATGAATTTTCTTTGGGCAGGTGACTAGTTGATGTTTCTGTTCAGGGTAGGTGAGGCGGTTTTGTTTTATTATCCTTCTCTGAAGATGAATCCCAGTTTTCTCTATTCACTTAGTAGCTTTCTATTATTGGATTCTTTCTTCTTTTCCTCATTCTAGTTTTTTAATAACAGCTGTCTAGTGTAATTATCTCTTCTTCTGGGATGATGTAATGATGCCTCTGGGTTCAGCCCCTCCTTCAGTTCTTGGAACCTGAAATCAAGAATCCCATCCTTCTAAAACAGCCTATAGCCAGCTGTGTTCCTGCCCCATTGATTCCACACTCACCAGGAGTGTGCTGGTTTCTTCTTGCTTAGGGCCACATTTGGGCAGTGTTGTTGGAACTGGCATTCCTTATGAGCAGAAATTTCCTCACTTTTCCCTACATCATACTTATAAATGTTATACATCTTCAGAGAAAGATAACAAACAAATGTACTGCACCCTCACACATATGTAAATATAACATATATGTTATATGTATAGGTATATGATTATAGATATCTATTTACATTTGTGTCTATGTATAAATAGATTTGAGAATAATTATATCCTTCTTGGAGCATGTGGGGAGTAGGAAAGAGGAGAAAAGAACAAAAGAAAACATACAAGAAACAAAGACATACAGTTCTCAACACAAATTGTAGTTTTCATTATATAGGCTTTCTAGAAATGGAAATTTAATGTCTCACATGTCTTCTCTTATGTTTTGTTGTGCACATGGTTTCTTCTATTTTGTATGTAAGTTTTAAATAAATTTTTAAAAAAATTTCTCTGATAATATTTTGATATATTTTGGCAAGTCAACTAAGAATAATCATATTATGAAGGGATCTGTAATTTTCCAAAATAGAGAGTACTTGAACAAATTATGACTGTACATGACTGTAAGGGAATGTTATGATACTCTAAGAAGATATTAATATCAAAATTAGAAAAATGTAATGAAAAGAATAAAACTGGCCTTTCAAATTTATAGTTTTATTAGAAATTACACTATAAAATAAAATACATAAACTGTTATATTTACTATGAAATATTATAGCTAAGAAACTAGATTACAAAATATAGATTAAACTACATTCCATATGTGCCACATAGGTAATAGAGAAAATAACAAAGCTGTTCTGTACACTTTTGGTTGAGAATGCAGAAAGATACTGACTCTGTTTTAGTGATTTACAAATGTTCAATTCTCATCCTAAAGTCCTTAAAATCATGTTATGTCTTATCATTCTTTACATTACATAACAAAATTTGTACAAATTATAATTTATATTACAAATTATATTTTTAAGAAAAACAATTTGTTTTGTTTCACAACTTTGCAGGTAATTAAATTCTGAAACAGAACTGACTATTTAAGTTATTTGAAAATGTATAAAACATAGACAGAATCAAGAGGGCAAATTAAAGGTATGGACTCACCTGAGTTCTCCCCTAAGCCTCTCCAAAAACCTTTAAATAATGACAATAAACAAATTCTAGAGTATGAGAACTCACAAAGAAAAGATAGATTAAAACAATTTCTAGTGAAACACAACTTAGGTCAGCAGGAAATGTCTATTTCATCTAGGTGAAAATAGTACTGATACAGGCCATGCCAGCAAGATTCTTGGCCCACCAAACCAGGAGAAGTCCTTGGAGACCTCTGAATCAGTGACTGGTATTCAGATCTCACAGTCCACAGACACAGACTTAGAAGTCTGGCAGAAAAGATTTAAGAGAGGAGCACAGTCACAGTATACTAGGAGCAGGTCTTAGGAGCCACTGAATTAGCAGCAAGCAGTGATAGTAACAGAAGCAGCAGTAGCCATGGCTTCCAGAGTATCAATCCACAGATGGAAAAGAGGTTGGCTCGCTGGTCAGAAGGAGGTCTCTTTGCTAGTACTGTGGCAGGACTCTTTCACTTTGTCCGAGATTATGAGGACCTCCAGAATACAGTCCTGACTCACAGTCCGAGAACAAGAAGGAGCACTGGTACACTAGAACTTAAAACAATGGAGCAGGACTCTCCTCACAGTTCCAGAACAGAAGAGAGTGCTTTGTTTGTTCACAGACAAGAGAACAAGCTAGAATGATAGTAAACTCACTTCTACTTGGATTATTCCATCTTGAAAGAACTGAAAATTTACAGGTCCCTTGAAGGATCTTAGAAAACAGCTACAAATGTTCTGAAGCTTAGGACATTGCATTCTCAATCCTGGAAACAGCCCTACTTTAACAGAGTTAAAAATTTAAAAAAAAAAAAAAAAAAAAAAGGACTGGAGAAAGCAAACAACAGAAAAAGATTATGACCACAGAAAGTTAATATGGTGAAAAGGAAGAGCAAAAGACATAGTCAGAAGATAATTTTTTAAAAGTCAAAGCTCCTATATCCAAAGTCCCCTAATCTAATTCTTCATGGCTTCATTATGGGATTTCTTGACAAAAATACTGGAACAGTTTGTCATTTCCATTTCCAGCTTATTTTGCAGATGAGGAAACTAAAGGAAACAGAGTTAAGTGACTTGTCAGCTAGTGACAACTAATAAGTGTCAAGAGGTTTGAAAGGAATTCATGTCTTCCTAATTTTAGGCATGGACCTCTATGCAGTATACAATCTTACTACTAAGAGTCAAACTTGAGCATAAAATTAAAAGTCAAGAAGTTGGCTGAGGAAAAGGGATGCAAACAACAACAAAAAAGAACATGATCATAGAATATATAACAAGAAAGATCAATTCATAAAAACAACAAAAGACAACAAAAGCAAAACAGTTACATGCAAAAAAATCAAAGAAGAATTTAAATTGGTCATAGGCTGAAAAATAAAGCTTAGAAGGATGCAAAAACAATTTTAAATATCAAATAATAGATGTAGAAAAATTAAGAAAAATGAGAATGATGTGAGAAAATTATGAAAATAGAATCAACAGCTTGAAAAAGGAGGCACAAAAATTAAGGAAAATAACAAAATTGGCTAAATCACAAGAGAATCACAAAAAAAAACAGAAGAAAAGAACATGTTAAAAAGTAGAACTGACCAAATGGAAAAGACAAAAATCCACTGCAGAAAATAAATCCTTAAAAATTAGACTTGCGTAAGTCATTCATTAAAAAAAAAAAAGAATATCCAACTGATTGTACCTGGAGAGCAAAGGATTTAGATTTACACACAATAATAAGTGACCCACAAAAATCGAATATAACCCTACAGGGGGGGAAATGTATATATGATGAAATAGAGGACTTTCAAATATTCTTATTAAAAAGACCAAAGCAGAACAGAATATTTGACTTTCACAAAATTTCAGGGCTCTACAGAATCTTTTAAAAGTACACAAGAAAGAGTAATCAATAAGGGATTCAATAAATTAAAACTATTTTGATTTCTATATAAGAATATAGCTAGGGGAGTCAGGATTATACATAGAAGAGCAAAAGTATATGGGTAAAGTATGATGTTATGATTTCAAAAATAAAATTAAGGGGTGTGAAAGAGGGATTCATTAAGACAAAGAAGGAAGGGTGAGACATAAAAGGAAGAACTTTTACAGTAGAAAGGAATATAAGGCAGGAGACAGTGACAATACCATTTGATATTTTCTCTAGTTGGAATAAGCTAAAACGTTGGCTACAGATATTGTCTTGCCCTACAAGAAATTAGGAGACAAGGCGAAATAAGAGAAGGCAAGGACTGGTAGAAGAAAAGATAGATTAAAGGAGGTAATGGTTAAAAGAAAAATACACTTTTTAGAAGAGACAGAGTGGAAGAAGAGATAAACAGGATAAAATAGGATGAAAAGGGAAAAAAAAAACACAGTTCATAAGTACAATGGTGAATGTCAATGGTGAATGATGAATTCACCCATAAAATGGAAGCAGATAGAAGAGTAGATTTTTAAAAAGATTCTAATAATATATTTCTTAAAAGAAACATACTTGAAGCAGAGACAATCAAAAGAAGAAAATGGACCTATAGCAGAATCTATTATGCTGCAGCAGAAATTGGGGGGGAAAAAAAACAGGGATAGCATGATGTTCTCAGACAAAGCAAAAGCAAAAATAAGTTTAATTAAAGGAGAAAATAAAAAATTTGATCTAAGATTCCATAGGCAATGAAGGAATATCAATACTAAATATAAATGCACTGAATTCATAGCATAAAATTCTTTTTTTTTTGCCATTTCATCTTCAGAATTTATTTTTTATTAGATGTCATTTATTATCAAAGAATGTGAAACAAAATTCTGCCTCACAATTTTCACTCTCTCTTGAACTCATTGAAAATATTCATAGACATTGACAGAGTATCCCTTTTTTGTTGTCATTGATCTTATTTCTAGTTAAGATGGTTGGAGCTATTTCCTACTTCTACTTTTTGTATAACAGATGAAAACATTATACGCAAGCTCCAATTGATTGATATTGATTTCATACTGACTGCCAGATACTCCAACTCCAGTATTTAGCTCTTTTTTTTTTAAATTATAGCTTTTTATTTACAAGAAATATGCATGGATAATTTTACAAAACTGACAATTGTCAAGCCTTTAGTTCCAATTTTTCCCCTCCTTCCCCCCACCCCCCTCCCCTAGCATTAAATTCTTAAAGAAAAAATAAAAGTTGTTAGAAAGGTAAATAGGCAGTAAAACTATACTGGGGGGTGGGATCTCAACTTTACCCTCTGTAAACTTAATCAAGCTTACAAAAAATGAATAAGAAAAAAGTTAAGGAGATAAATAGAATTTTTAAATTAGATTCTAGACCTCTAGAGAAAGCTGAATGGGAATATACAAGAATATGCATTTTCACAGTTGTATATACCATCTACAAAAAAAATGTATTAGACAAATGCAAAAAGAGCAGAAATATTAAATTATTTTTCAAATCATAATGAAATAAAATTACATTCCACAAAAGATAAGATTGCATTAATTTTGGTTTTATATCTTTTTATTGATCATATTGACAATTAATTGATTTTGTGCTGAAATAGCACAAGTCATGGTTGTTTGTCTCTGAATTTAGGCAGACATTCAGTTGATCTATAATGACTTTAATGTAAAAATCCAGTTCTCTTGCTTATCAATTTCTCTTCTTGTCTCACAGAATCATATTCTCTTTAAAGGATACTGGGAGAAATAACAATATCCTTCAAAGATGTCTGGTTTGATATACAAAAAGTCTGATCCACTATTCACTCTCTTTCAGCCTTGCAGGTAGAGTTGAAAAAACCTTTTCTAAGTCACAAGAAGGAAAGAGGGGTTGCTATTGTTAGTTCTTCATTTTCTAACTTCCAGTCTCATTTTTGTGACCAATCATAATATCCTTAACCCTATGATATCACCTACCTTGCTCTGCTGTCTGTTATAAACTTTAAAAATTCATCTTGGGAGTTTTGGCAAAAATTGAGACAAGCCATTGATCCCTTTACCAATAGGTTTATGATCTGATAATAAACTATTATATTGTTAGAAGAAAATTTTCTTGAGAAAACTGCTTGTCTTCTCAAGAAAGGAGAGAACAGAGGGAAAGAGAATTTTTAAAGAGAATATTTTTTACCTGCAATTGGAAAAAATTAAATATAAAATTAAATAAAAATAAAATATAATTTTTTGAAAAAAGAAAGAAAATTAGAAATCTGTAAAATGCATTATTAAAAGATTTAAAAATTTAGCATCTATGGAATACCAAGAAGATATGACCTGATGACTATAATTAGACATGAGAAGCATTACATTTTAGCGATTAAAAATTTTATTTATAACCATATGAAAAGATGCTCCAATGTAATGTTCTTTTTCTCTAAGTTGCAATCGTTGTCTTGGGAGCAGGTCCCTTGGGGAGCTTCTGGAGGTAGCCTTGGCTTTAGTTCCAGTTCAATAATCCCAAAATGCACCCAGGAGTTAAAGTCCAGATCCTCTATTGTGTCCTTCAAAATCCTAAATCTTTTCCTGGGGCCTGGTTGGCTTTAGTGAGGCCTATCTCTCTCCTTGGTTCGCCCATGACCTCTTGTCAGAATGTCTCCAGCCAGCTTCAGTCTTTAGCTCCCTCTGAATCCAAAGCCTCCAGCCAGCATGAAGGTAGATGTGGGAATGAATCAGACTCTGCCTCCAAGAATGTGGGATTGTGGGTTTCCCAGAATTCAATCCTAATTGTGAATCTCCCAAAGTCCTCTTTGGCCTTGAATCTCTTGGAAGTCCATGAGCAGACTTTTCTTTTAGACTTGTGAATCTCCTGGACTTGTGAATCTCTCCACTGAAATCTTGGCTCTCTGAATCTCCTTGAGCTTCCCTGAAGTTCTCCTGGGAAGTCCTCTTCTTGACTCCATCCAGACTCTGACTCTCCCCACTGAATCCTGAATCCTTATATGCTCCCAGGGAATGGACTTGTGGGAGTTCCTTAAAATTATGCTCTCTTAAAGCTGTGAATTTCATGTGTAGACCAATGAGCGAACTCCTTTAAAGATGTAAACTCCTTTAAAGGTTTGAACTCCTTTAAAGATGTGAACTAAGTGTATATATACCTTGTAAGAATCCTAACACTGCAAGTCATTATTAATCAGAGAAATGCAAATTAAAACAACTCTGAGATACCACTATTCACTTCTCAGATTGGCTAGGATGACAGGAAAAGATAATTCTGAATGTTGGAGAGGATGTGGCAAAACTGGGACACTGATACATTGTTGGTGGAATTGTGAATACATCCAGCCATTTTGGAGAGCAATTTGGAACTATGCTCAAAAAGTTATCAAATTTTGCATACAGTAGTGTTACTATTGGGCTTACATCCCAAAAAGATCTTAAAGAAGGGAAAGGGATTTGTATGTGCAAAAATGTTTGCAGCAGCCATCTGTAGTGTCCAGAAACTGAAAATTGAATGGATGCCCATCAATTGGAAAATGGCTGAATAAATTGTGGTATATGAATGTTATGGAATATTATTGTTCTGTAAGACATAAACAGCAGGAAGGTTTCAAAAAGACCTGGAGAGACTTACATGAACTGATGCTGAGTGAAATGAACAGGACCAGGAGATCATTATACACTTCAACAACAATACAATATGATGATCAATTCTGAAGGACGTAGCTCTCTTTAACAATGAGATGAACCAAATCAGTTCCATTTGTTCAATAATGAATAGAACTAGCTACACCCAGCGAAAGAATGCTGGGAAATGAGTGTGAACCATTACATAGCATTTCCAATCCCTCTCTTTTTGTCCACTTGCATTTTTTCTTTCCTTCTCAGGTTAATTTTACCTTATTACAAAGTCCGATTCTTCTTGTGCAGGTAAATAACTGTATGGATATGTGTACATATATTGTATTTAACATATACTTTAACATATTCAACATGTATTGGTCTACCTGCCACTGAGGGAACGGGGGAGGGAAGAGGGGAAAAGTTGAAACAGAAGGTTTTGCAAGGATCAGTGCTGAAAAATTACCCATGCATATATCTTGTAAATAAAAAGCTATAATTAAAAAAAATAAAAAGGAAAAAAAGGAAAATGACAGATGCCCATACTACAAATAAATATCTCAAATAATCAGAAAAATATGACTAACAAATTGTTTCAGATCTGGATGACTATCAGAGACTGAAATGTTAGAACTGCTCAGATATGATTTTTGAGCCATAGAAACAAAAAAATTAATATGTTACTCTATCAAATCCATATAATCTCCAATGTACATTGAATGAAAAACTTTAAAATATTGCTGCTTAAGACAGGAAATTAAAAACACATGAGAATAGAAAATGATACATAGCAAAAATAACTGGCATTTAGAAACTATTCTTATTCAGATTTGCCCAAAATTTTTCCTGTATTTTATCAAATGATTTTCAAGACAACTTTTTGAACTAGTGTTGTTATTTCTGTTTTGTTGATATGGAAAAGCATAAGCTGTTGCTTAAAGTAGTTGGTCAATGTCAATTAGTTACTAGATACACTAGAGAGAATCTGAAATAATATCTCAGCACTCTTTATATTTTACTGTACTTCATTTCTACTACAAGAACTGTGACCTCTACACTGTTCCTCAAAAAATGTTCAATTCTTCATATATAGACTCTTCTCACTACCTATGTCAACTTGGGCGAGTATTTAGCTCTCTATAAAATGAAAATGTTGGACTATATGGCAAACATATTTTCACAATTTGGTGTCTTCCCAAACTTCCACTTAGCTTCTGATAATAACTGTTAGGAAACAAAAATAAAAATTCCTTTTTCATCCTAGAGTAGAGGTTCACTCAACTTGACCAGGGAACAGAAATTTACCTCAAGAGAGATGTATAAGTTATATCAACTTGTTCTAATCTCTCACATGTTATGCCTATTCTAAGAATATTTACTATTACCAATTTTTTCAGAAAATGAAAACATTTTTCCTTAAAGTTGCTTTAGTTATCCATTTCTCAGCATTGTCTAGTTGTAAATAGATTCCATTTACAAAACACTAAGATGTTGAATTATTGTTCTGAGCCAGATGAGTCCTATTATATGTTTATTGTGTGAGTTAGAAAACATCTGTTTCAAAATCCAATAGGCAGCTATCTCTATATATCACAAGGGATTGGGTCAGGGTATATGAAAGGACAATAATTTGAATTTTGATGTTAGGAACAAATTCTATTTTCCATACCTATCCAATTTTTATAACAATTTTGAGAGGAAAAATAATAAAAATACAATACAAAAAAGGGCAGTAAGATTAATTATGATAGATTTGCTAGAAGGGAGAGAAGGTTGTTTTATATCTCCCTAATTTGGACAAATTATTAATATTTACCCAAAATACTGCTTTCAGGTGTTTTCTTCCTGAATTACAAATCAGTAAAAATGAATAAAGAAAAAAAGATTAAGCTATAATTTATTCAAAGATATAATAAGGAAATTGCATTTTCCTAGAGAGACATAGATCAAAAATTTATGAAGATAAAAAATTTTAAAAGCCACATAATCCAAATGTCTACAAGTTTACAAATTAAAAAGATGAAATCCAAAAGGCTAAGAGCCTTAATTAAGATCATGGAGAAGCAACTTCCAAGACTAATGCTATAATCCTCTTTTTCTTTCCACTTCAATATTATAACAAAGGAAGTAAGTCCTACTGAGAAAGTTAGTAATCAAGAACAGGGAGAAAATAATTTGGATAAGGATAAGGATTCCTTCTGGAGTTAATTGTAATTAATCAATGCAAAAAAAATCTTGGCAATTAGGTTCAAATCACATTATGAAAGTCCTGTTGTGGTTCTTGTAAACCTTCTACTCTTCAAAGTTTTCTTCATGGCAAACTGAACATCTTTATTCCTCAGACTATAAATGAGAGGATTTAGCATAGGTCCCACATTTGTGTAAAAGATTGAAGATATTTTGCCCTGATCCACAGATCCTGAGGAGGACGGTTGGAGGTACATGAATGAAGCTGACCCAAAGAAAAGAGCAACAGCAATTATGTGGGAGCTACAGGTGCTGAAGGCTTTGGACCTTCCCTCAGTGGAGCTCATGCTCAGGATACTGGACAGTATAAGAGCATAAGAAGTAAAGATGGTGACACTAGGTACTATAATATTAATGCCCACAACAATGAAAACTACCAGCTCATTGACATGGGTGCTGGTGCAGGAGAGCTGGAGGAGGGGGAGGATGTCACACATGTAGTGGTTTATGATGTGAGCATCACAGAAGACAAGTCTCAGCATGCATCCAGTGTGAGCCATGGCACCAGCAAACCCCATTACATATGCTCCAACCAATAGCCAAGAACAGACTTGATCAGACATAGTGACATTATACAGCAATGGATTACAGATGGCAACATAACGATCATAAGCCATTATTGTCAACACATAGCATTCAGAAATAACAAAAAAACAGAAGAAATAGAGCTGAGCCATACATCCTGAATAAGAGATAATGTTTTTCTTTAGGAAAAAATTCATCAACATTTTGGGCGTAAAGACAGAGGAGTAGCAGAGATCTATGAAAGATAAGTTAAAGAGGAAATAGTACATAGGAGTGTGAAGCTGAGAATTCATCCTGATTAAAATGATCAATCCAAAGTTTCCCATTATAGTGATCACATACATCCCCATAAATAGGAAGAATAGGGGTAGCTGGAGCTCTGGTTGATCTGTTAAGCCTGCAAGGATGAACTCAGTGACTGAAGAGGCATTTTCCAAAGCCATGCTTTTTTTTGAGGTATCTATGAGGAGAAGAGAAAAATTGTACTGCTAATGGAAAAAAATTAAATGAACCCTTTCCCCAGTTATGAAAAAAAAGCAATTTTGAAATTTTTTGTAAAGAATCATCACAATGCCATGCTATCAACCCCAAAATATTAAGGGATTTTGACTGGCTGAGTAACAGTCTCCATGTACTTGATGAACATAGAAGTTTTTCCTAGGTAACTCTGTAGAGTAACAGCTAATATTCCTCACATTCCAAAGCAAAAAGAAATCAGGAAAATGACAATGATTTTTCACTCTCCTCCACAGCTCTTCCTGTGCTAGTCACCTTGAATAAATATTTTAACTACTGTCCTCATTTGAGAGGTGATGAAGTAGTATCTCAAAGAGTTCTGCAAAATACTATAGTCAAAGTATTATAGCTAACATTAGTTATATTTATTATTAACAATCTTAACAATAATATTATTAGTAATAAAAATAATAATGGCAAGTATTTACATAGCACATATTATGTGTCAGGTATTGCCCTAAACCCCTTCCAAATATATCATTTGAATTTCACAATCCCAAGAAACAGATGCTATTATTATCCTCAATTTATACTTGAGGAAATTGAGAAAAACAAATTAAGGGAATTCAATGCCCAAGGTCACGGTCACACAGTAACTTAGATTTGAATTCAAGTTTCTAACTCCAATTCCATCCATTGAACCATCTACTTCTCTGAAATCTGGGTAACGAGTTCCTTTTTTTTCTGAGTATGGAGTCCTAGGGAGGTAGGGGACTAGCCTATTATTTTTGAATGTTCTCTTCCATACTCTTACTTACATTTTACCAGAAGACCTATATATGAGCCAGTGAAAGAGTTCAGGAATATGGTATTTTATAGAATCTCATATATTCAAGTTGGTAAGACAGGGAGGAGAAAATAGTAGTAAAAATTTTTGAAAAAGGTGATGTTTCACATTCACCCTGACTCCATCTGGACATTTGAGTTCTCATGAAGGAGAAATAATTCTGATAAGGATGAACAGAAATTCACCTTCTGAGACAGTGATGTTCCCTTTTCTGAGGTAATCAGAGCAAGCACTAAATGAGATATAAAAATTGCAGAATCTTACTGTGATTTCACCTGCAAAATCTGCTCCATTCACAAGGGAGAAAATAGTGCCTAGAGGTGTCTCCAAAGTGAACAGGTGATAAGAAACTGAAGGTTTTATTCAAAGTATGAAAATTCCAAGACCCAATTGTAAACAAGGAGCAACCAACAAGTTCTCACCCTGGGAACAGATACTTTAGGGAGAAGAAATTATAAAGCCAAAGTTTACACACTGTTATCATACAGCTTATTTTTGTCTCTCAAGGGATTAATCCACAACTTAATCCTTAACTTCACACAAGGGATTGTTGATTGCCAGACTTTTTTCACTCTCTTCCCAAATTTTTTTCTAACTTAGTTCCATCTTAGAATCTCTCTCTTGAACAATGTCTTATTCAGTTGTTACATCTAAGGCTTTTTTTACATGACTTACAGAATGGAACTTAACTATCAATATCTATTTATAAGCTTCTGTCAACATGGAATCAGGATAGTTAGAGAAAATTGTTCGAGTACTATCCAGGGGAAACTATACCCTCTACGATGTATAATACAAAAGCCAGATTCATTAAGATTTTCAAGAGGCCCATTTTGGATATATAGGAGATAATTAATTATAATAGGAGATAATATTAATTATCCCTACACACACACACACACACACACACACACACACACACACACACATGCACACACTACTTAAATCTCCAAGTATTTATTGTATCCATCCACCAGCAAAGCCAAAAAATAGTAACTTCCTTGATGATGTGTCGTGTTTTGTTTTTTTAATAAATAAAAAATACATGAATGAAAGAATTGGGCTCTTTGATAAGAGTAGGATGGCAGTACTCCCCATGTGGTAATGCTATTTTTTCTTATGTACATTCCATCATGGTCCCTAAACAAAACTTTTAAAAACTACTTATTTAATACCAATTAAAGACCAAAAGAAAATCCTGAGAAATCAAAAAAGATTATCAAAAGTAAAACAAAACTTAATAAATTAATAAAGGAATAAGATGTGTTGAAAGATAAAGAGATTAATCAATATATTTAAAACAAAGAAAACTCAGTTACCAGCATCAAAAAGAAGGAAGATAACAAAGCAAATGAAAAGGAAAGAAAGGAAATCATTAGAAATTATTGGGTCTAACTGCCAATCAAACTGAAAACTTAAACAAAATGAATGAATAATTTTAAACTATAAAATGTTCAAATCAATTAAATGATAAAAAAAAATTTAAATAATCCAATAACAAAAATGGGAATTGAATGAGCCACAAATTAACACCAGGAGAAAAAGCTCCAGGACAAGATGGATTTGCAACTTAACTCTATTAATCATTTAAAAAATAATTAATTCAAATTTTCTACAAACTGTTTACAAAATAGGAAAAATAGTATCCTATCTAATTGCCTGTGTCATGGTCATGGTACCTAAATCAGGGAGACTCAAAACAAAAAGTGAATTTAATAAACCAATATTAGCATTAATGAACATTGATATAAAAATCTGAATAAAATGGTTAGTGACAAGGAAGGCTACAACAACATGGGAAAGATCTGGGATTTATAAAAAAAGAAACTGGGATTTATACCAAAAATGAAGGTTATTTCAACATTTAAAAAACTATAAATATAAAAGATCATAATAATAAGGACAAAATTATTTTGTTTAATAAAGAAAACACTTTTGACAAAATACAACAACTGTTTTTAAGCACTATGAAATACAATAATAAAAGGACTTTTCCTTAATATAATAAGTAATTTCTAGTTAACATTAAGAGGTACAATTATATATAAAATTGAAATAAAGTAGTTACTTTTACAATAAGATCAGTATAAAGATGTCCATTATTTACCACTATTTTTAATAAACAAATATTAACCTTAGCCCTAGAAAATGAAAAAAAAATGGTGATTAGCAAAGGCATAAAAAGTGTAAGTTATAGATGATATAATGTTTTATTTAGAGAATCACTGAGAGTCAATTAAAAATTAATTATAGCAATTATTTCAGTAAAGTACAAGACAAACTAAATGATTAAAATGTTTGAATTGCCAAATGGAAGAGCTAGAAGGGAAAATTCCAATTAAAATGAATACGGAATTTAAAAAATATTTGGGGATCTTTTTTCCATCTGCTCTATATACAAAAACTATATAAATACAATAATTCTCTTGATAAAAAAAAATAGTGGTACAAAGAACTGAAGAAGTAGTAATTATTTATGAGTACATTATGCTATATTATTCCCTTTCTTTTATTGAGTCATATCAATGAAACTACCAAAGGATTACTTTAGTAACAAAATTCATTAGGGAAAGAAAAAAATAAATAATTTCAAAGGTAATCATAAAAGGAGAATATAAAAAATAATTTGGCCCAACCAGATCTCAATCTAAACAACAGTAATGATTATCATGGTTTTAGACTAGTTGAACAGTGGAACACGTTAGTTATTCAGCATATAGAAGGAAACAAAATGTATAATAAAGAGCAGCATAGTTATTGATAAATCCAAAGATCAAAGGAGTAAGAATTTACCACAAAAATTCCTGGAAAGCAGGAAAGCAAGTTGAAAAAAAATGAATCCAATACCTCATGTTGCAAAATAGATAAACTCCAAATGAATGTATCTTAGAAAAGATAACTTCCTCAGAAAATTACAGGATGAAAGAAGAAATTAGTATTTTGGATCTGTGGATAAAGGAAGAATTTGTGATCAAAGGATAGAGAGGATCTAAGAAGATTAAATGGACAATTTAATTACATGAAATTTCAAAAGACTCATTCAAATAAAACCAATGAAGCAAATATGGAAATATAAATAGTTAAATGGGAAAAAATTACAGGAATGAGTTCTGATAGAGATCTAAATTTCCAAGATATGTAAAGATTTGATTCAGATTTGTAAGAATGAGAAACAATCTACAATTGATAAAAGCAAAGCATAGGTATTTCAAAAATTCATGCTTACCAATGTCCAAATGCTTCAAAACACTAAGAATTAGGGAAATTCCAATTAAAATATCTCTAACCAATCTATCAGATTGTATAAATTGACAAAATGGGAAAATGACTAATATAAAAGAACTGTGAAAGACCTGACATGCTTAAGCACTAATTGTAGAGTTGTGAATTAGACTAACAATTCTGAGAAATAATTTGAAATAATTTCCAAATATTATTAAACTGTGAATATTTTTGATCCAGCAATCCCTGCACCAGACATTTCCTGAAAAGAGATCAAAGAAAGAAAAATATGATCCATAAGTATAAAAGTATTTAAGTAGCCATTTGTGAGACAGTAAAATAATGAAAACTGAAGGTTTTCCCATTGGCTGACTAATGATTAAACAAAATAAAATTTTAAAATGCAATGGAATAATATAGTACTATAAGAAATTATGAGAGGGATGATGTCAAAGAAACTGGAAATGATTTGTATCAATTGATGTGTGGAATGAGCAATACCTAGAGTACAATTTGTACAAGGATAACAATTTGAAAATAAACACCTTTCAAAGATTTAACAACTCTGATCCTTGCAATGATTAATAATAAGTTTAGGTGACTGACAATAAAAATAACACTACCTAATACTTGAAAGAGAAATGACTGACTCATGTAGCCTAATTAGACATGCATTTTGGATATAGCCAATGTGAAATTTGTTTTGCTTGGCTATGTATATTTGTTAACAAAACTTTGTTTTCTTTTTTTTTTTCTGATTTGAAGATGGAGCAATGAAAGAGAAAAGGGAAATTAATGGTTTTTCATTTTAAAAAAATTTTAATGAAAGCTTAGTGATGAAAAAATGAAGTCATTTTATATCTGTTCTCTCATAAGGAATAACCCTGAATCAGCTTGGCAGGACAAAGGAAAAAACTGATGACAAAAAAAAAAACAAGAAAAATCTATTTTCAAAAAACTACAAATGAATCTGCACTTGTAGGTTGCTACAGAGGTTCCTCAAATGTTCAAATGCTTTGTTTATACTGCAATAGAAACCATGTAAGTGGAATGGGTAATGCTTGGTCTGTCTTTAAATGGAAAAATTATTATTCTCTGAAATGGTAACATGGAAAAATAACCCAAGAATAATGATTGCCACTAGTAATCATCTAGCTTTGTGTAAGTCACAAAACCATCTTCCTCAGTTTTCTGCACTATTAAATGAATTCATTGATCTATATTTTCTCCAAAACCACTTCAAAGACTAATATGCTATAGTGTTCCTTCCCTTTCTCATGAATCTATTGGCAGCAATTTTGATTTTCCTATATTTCCTCAGAAATGTTTTTCATCTAAAGTTCCTTTTTGGTTTATTTCTTTTATTTTGTTTAGGAACCTCTACAAAGAATATAAAAGCTTATATGAAATCCTTTATCATATAAATGAATGGGAACAGAAAATTGTCCTGTGGTACTCTAATACCACCATAATTTCATCTCATTTCTCAAAAAAAAAAATTGGCTCATCCCTAGCTTCTAAGTGACTTAATCAAGAGAAAAATCACCAAAAATGTTTGTGTCACTGGAAGGATCTTCTTGTTTTCTGAACTTCCTGGATAAGAAGTAGAGACATTCTCATTTTTGTTTTCTTGGGCTAATTGCTGTTTCCCACTGCCACCATGAATGAACCACACCTTCTTAAAGTATTGATTCTAGGTTCCAAGTTACTCCCAGACTCCTGGGAAGCTGTTTTCAAGTCCAACTCTCAGCTCTCTTCACAGCTATCTTTATTGTCTTGGTTCAGTTCAACAAGCATTCAGCTATAATTAAGGGCAGATATGTTTATATAGAGATGTATAGAAGTAGATAGATACATATGTAGATACATACAAAGACATATAAACAGATAGTTACAATTATACACACACACATATATACATATATATATATATAGATATATATATCTATATATATATATATATGTATGTAAGACCATACTATACTTGTGTCCTCTGAAGGTACAAAACGTCTTCCATAAGTCCAAGTCTTTCCATATTTTTCTATATCTACCAACTCTCCATTTCCCACATCACAGGACTGTTCCAACCTTACACTGTCTAGTTATTTTAAATACTCTAAAACAACATGGATTAATATGGCTAATATAACTTTCCCAACATTTTCTCTTTTAATTAAATCTATTTTAATTTTAATTTTGAAATCCCAATACCACTACCCTTTTTAACCTAATACATTCTACTCCTTATTTTTATTAACATGTTTGTGTATATCTCATTTGCTTTCCCTCCTGCCTCCTCTGTTTTATTTCCGCCCACTATTTTGCCCTCTTGTTACTTAACCTTTGCTCTCCAGGAATACTTCCCTTATAGTGTCCCTCCACCCAATACCCCTGCCCTAATGTTTCTATTGGCATTTAGAAGACCTTTTTAGTCTTCCAAATATTTGTGTTGTTCCCACTTTATCCTATTTTCATTAATCTATACACCCCACCCAACCTTCTATAGGAGCCCTTTTGTATCATTCCCATACCTTTGTTTCTTTGTTTCTTTCTAAATGTATAATTTTGTTTCCCTTCTAAATGTATACATTCTTTTCTCTTTAACCCATATCTGATATGGAATATTCCCCCTAAAAATACCTTCCTTTTCCTCCTTCCTCTCCATATCCCCTTATTTTATTTCTTTCTGAATTTAGAATTATTTTATACACTTCTAGAAATGTAGGGTTCCAGAATTAATGCCCTCCTTCCCGTTCTAATTCCTCTGTGTCAGTTCTTCCTCTTGTACCTCATTTATATAGGATAATCATTCTTTATGGCTTTCCTTCCACAGTTTTGCTTTTTAGAAATTACATCATATTCAGCTCTAACCCTTTCTCTCAAACTATCCAATTACTAATAACTATCTTAGATATATGGATTACATTTCCACAAATAAAACACAAAGAATTTGTCGTTATTATGTCCCCCTGTAATGAGTTTTTGGTGTTTACATCCTATGTTTCTTGTATCTTATATGTCAAAATTTCTATTTTTTGCAATAAAATCCTGAAAGTCTGACAATTCATTGAATATCCATTCTTATCATTCTGAATTATGCTTAACTTTGAAGAGTAGGCTATTTTGTTACAATCCCAGTGCTTTCATTCTTTATTATATAGTGTTCCAAGAATTGTGGTATTTTAGTGTAGGCTCTGCTATGTCTTGTATGATTCTAATTATGGCACTACTATATTTGAGTTTCCCTCTTTTTATTGTTTATAATGTTTCTCCTTTACCTGGGGATTTTGGAAGTTGGCTTTGATTTTTTTTCTTATAGTTTCCCTAATAGGATCTCTTTCAGGTGATTATCACTGGATTTTTTGGTATTTCAATTTTTCTCTCTTGTTCTGACACTTCAGGGCAATATTCTTTAATTATTTTTGTAATACTGCTTCAAGATTCTTTTTTTGCTTGTAACTTTCAAGTAGTTCAATTACTCTTATTTTTTCTCCTTTTGATTTGTTCTCCAGATCAGTTTTTTTATGAGTTGTTTCACATTTTCTTCTAAGTTTTCATTCTCTTTATTTTGCTTTGCTTTTTTATTCTCATAACTCTGCTGGTTTCCAATTCTAATTTATAAAGAATCATTTTCTTCCTTAATATTTGCTTTTCTAATTGACTTTCTTTTCTCAATATTCTTCTTTTCCTTGGATTATTCTTATTTTTAAATTTTTTCCTCAATATCTCTTATTTGAGTTTTAGAGACTTTTGAGCTCCATGAATTCTCTTTGGGCAGGTGACTATTTGATATTTCTGTTCAGGGTAGGTGAGGTTTTTGTTTTATTATCCTTCTCTGAAATGAACCCCATTCTTCACTATTTCCTTTTTATTATTGCTTTCTTTCTTCTTTGCCTCATTCTCATTTTTTATAATAAATGTTTGCTATTTTAATTACCTCTTCCTCTGGGGTAGGATAATGATGCCTCTGGGTTCAAGTCCTCTCCCTCACTTCTCCACTCTATACTGGAACTTGAAATCAAGAATTCCATCCTTCTTCAAGAGCCTGTAGGCAGCAGTGTTCCTGCCCCCATTGATTGCTCACTCACCAGGAGTGTGCTGCTTTCTTCTTGCCTAGAGCTACATTTAGACAATATTGTTGGGGCTGGCATTCCTTATCAGCAGAAGTTTCCTCACTTTTTCACATATAGACTTATAAGTATTATTCATCTTAAGAGAAAGAGACAAACAAATGTAGTGCACCCTCATATATATAAATATAGCATGTTATACGTTATGTATATAGGTGTATGAATATAGATGTCTATTCATATGTGTTTATGCATTGTACATATGTATATATGTGTATATAAATATATCTAAGTTTTAACTATAGACTTCTTGGAGCATTTGAAGAGATAGGAAAGAGGAAAAAAAGAATAGAATAAGATGTACAAAAGAAAGAACAGAAGAAAAAATACAAGAAGCAAAGTTATACAGCTCTCAACACAAAGTATACTTTTTATTACATAGTCGTTCTTGAAATGGAAATTTAATGTCTCACATGTCTTCTCTGTTGTACATGTGACACGGTTGTTGTTTTTTTTATTTTGTATGTAAGTTTTAAATAACTTTTTTTTAAATTTCTATGCAAGTATTTTGACATTTTTGGTAGGTCAACTAAGAAATAATTACTCTATATGTTATTAAGTGATTGTCGATTAATTTGTAAAAGTAGAAAGTACTTGAACAAATTATGATACATGACTGTAAGGGAATGTTATGTATCCTAAGAAGAGATTAATATCAAAATTAGAGAAGTGCAATAAAAAGAATAAAGCTGACCTTTCAAATTTATAGTTTTATTAGAAATTACACTATAAAATAAAATACATAAACTATGTTATATTTACTATAAAATATTATAGCTAAGAAACTCGATTACAAAATATAGAATAAACTACATTGCATATGTGCTAACATAGGTAGTAAAAAAAATAATAAAGCTGTTCTATATGCTGTTAGTTCTGAGAATATAGCAAGATACTGACTCTGTTCTAGTGATTTACAAATGTTCAATTCTCATCCTAAAGTTCTTCAAAATTACATCTTATCATACTTTGCACTACAAATACATCTTTGAATTATTCCTATACTGTTTTAAGAAAAACACTTTTAATTCACAATTTTACCTGTAAATATATTCTGAAAAAGAGATGACTATTTAGGTTAGTTTGAAAATGTATAAAACATAGACAAAAGCAAGAGGCATATTAAAGGTAAGGACTCACCTGAGCTCTCCCCCATGTCCCTATAAATAATGACAGTAAACAAATTCTAGAGCATGAGAATTCACAAAAGAAAGATAGATTAAAAACAATTTTCTAGTGGAAGACAACTTAGAAGGTCCGCAGGAAGGGTCTATTTCATATAGATGAAAATAATACTGGTGCAGGCCATGCCAGCCAGACTCTTAGCCCATCAAATCAGGATAAGTCTTTGGAGACCTCTGAATCAGTGACAGTAGTGCTGGCATTCAGACCTCACAGTACACAGACACAAAACATGATTTAGAAAGTTGGCCGGAAAGATTTATAAGAGAGTAGCACAGTCATTATAAACCAGGAATAGGCCTTAAGAGCCACTGAATTTGCAGCAAGCAGTGACAGTAACAGTAGTAGCAACAGCCATGGCTTCCAGAGTCTCACTCCACAGATGGAAAAGAGGTTGACCAGCTGGTCAGAAGGAGATCTCTCTGCTAGCACTGTGGCAGGATTCTTTCACTTTGTCCTAGATTATGAGGACCGTCAGGATACAGTCCTGACTCACAGTCCAAGAACAAGGAGGAGCACTGGTGCATTAGAACTTAAAGTCAAAATGGAGCAGGACCCAACTTAGATTTCTATAGCAGAAGAGAGAACTTGTATTTGCTCACAGACAAGAGAACAAACTAGAATGATAGTAAACACAATTCTACTTGAATTATTCCATCTTGGAAGAACTGAAAACGTATAGGTCCCTAAAAGGATCTTAGAAAACAGCTACACAAAAACTCTGGAGCCTGGGACAAAGCCCTACTTTAACAAAGAGTTAAAAATTAAAGACTGGGGAAATGAACAAACGACAGAAAAAGATTATGATCACAAAAAGTTAATATGGTGACAAGGAAGAGCAAAAGACATCAAGGCTCCTATATCTAAAGTCTACAAGAAAGATTGTGTCTAATTCTTCGTGATTTCATTTGGAGCTTTCATGGCAAAGATACTGGATACATTTCCATTTCCAGCTAATTTTGCAGATGAAGAAGCTAAACAAAACAAAGTTAAGTGACTTATCCAAAGTCACACAGATAGTGGCAGTTAGTGCCAATTAATAAGTGTAAGAGGTTTGTAAGGAATTCATGTCTTTCTTAAACATAAAGTTAAAAGTCAAGAAATTAGCTGAGGAAAAGGGAAGCAAACAACAACAAAAAAGAGGATGACCATAGAAAGTTAAATATCATAACAAAAGATCAATACATAAAAACAGAAAAAGATAACAAAATCAAAACAGTTACATGCAAAAAAATCAAAGAAAAATATAAATTTGTCATAGGCCCAAAAATAAAGTTTGGAAGCGTTCAAAAACAATAGTGTGAGAATATTATGAAAATAGAATCAATTGCTTGAAAAAAGAGCACAAAAAATAAAGAAAATAACACATCTAAAAACAAAATTGGCCAAATAATAAGAGAATCACAGAAAGAAGAAGAAGAAAAGAACATATTAAAAAGTAGAACTGGTCAAATGAAAAAGACAATCAAAAATTCACCGCAGAAAATAATTCCTTAAAAATTAGACTTGGATAAGTCATTCATAAAAAAGGATATCCAACTATATCTGGAGGGCAAAAGAGTTAGAATTACACCCAATAATAAAGTATCCAGAAAAACTGAATATAATCATGCAGGGAGGAAATAGATATTTGGTGAAATAGAGGACTTTCACACATTTCTAATGAAAAGACAGGGTAGTATAAAAAACTTGACTTTCACATAATTTCAGGACTTTAAAGAAACTTTTAAAATTATACAAGAAAGAGTAATCAATAAGGGATTCAATAAAGTAAAACTATTTTCATTCCTACATAAATATTACTAGAGGAGTTATGATTATACATAGAAGAGCAGAGGTGTGTGAGTTGAGTATGATGGGATGAATTCAAAAATAAAATTAAGGGGCATGAAAGAGGATTCATTAAGACAAAGGAAAAAGGGAGAGACATGAAAGGAAGAACTTTTACGGTGTAAAGGAATATAAGGCAGGAGACAATGACAACATTTGACTTTTTCTGTAATTGGAATTGGCCAAAAAAAGTTGGGTATAGATATTGTCTGGCCCTAGAAGAAATTAGGAGACAATGCTAAATAAGAGAATGCAGGGACTGATATAAAAGAAGATAGATTGGGAGAAGTAATAGTCAAAAGAAAAATACACTTTTTAGGAGGGACAAAGTAGAAGAAAGAAACAGGATGAAGTAGGATGGAGGGGAAAAAACAGTTCACAATTAAAGTTGTGAGTGTGAATGTGATGAACTCACCCCAAAATGGAAGCAGATAGCAGAGTGGATTAAAAAACAGACTCTGATAATATAGTGACTACAAGAAACATACTTGAAGCAGAAACATAGTCAAAAGAAGAAGAAGAAGAAGAAGAGAAGAGAAGAAGAAGAAGAAGAAGAAGAAGAAGAAGAAGAAGAAGAAGAAGAAGAAGAAGAAGAAGAAGAAGAAGAAGAAGAGAAGAGAAGAAGAAGAAGAAGAAGAAGAAGAAGAAGAAGAAGAAGAAGAAGAAGAAGAAGAGAAGAGAAGAAGAAGAAGAAGAAAGAGGAGGAGGAGGAGGAGGAAGAGGATGGGCCTACAGCAGAATCTATTATACTGCAGCAAAAATTTTTAAAAATCCAGGGATAGCATCATGTTCTCAGACAAAGCAAAAGCAAAAATAGATATAATTAAAGGAAATATTAAAAGAAACTACATTTTGATCAAAGGTATCATAGGCAATAAAGTAATATCAATACTAAATATAAATGCACTGAATATATAGCATCAAATTCTTGAAGAAAAAATAAAAGTAGTTAGAAGGGTAAATAGGTGGTAAAATTGTACTGGGGGTGGCATGTCAACTTTCCCCTCTGCAAACTTGATTAATCTAACAAAACAAAAGTGAACAGGAAAGGAGTTAAGGAAATAAATAGAAATTTTTTAAAAATTAAATGATAGACCTCTAGAAAAAGCTGAATGGAAATAGGAAGGAATATATATCTTCACAGTTGTATATAATATCTACAAAAATATATAATAGGCAGAAACTTCACAACTAAATGCAAAGAATCAGAAATATTCAATGATTTTTTTTCAAATCATAATGAAATAAAAATTACATTCCACAAAAGGTAAGATTATATTGATTCTGTATGTTTTTATTGATCCTATTTACAATTAATGGATTTTGTCCTATAATGGCATAAATGATATTTTTTGGTTTTTTTTATTTTGTTTTGTTTTGGGTTTTTTGGTCTCTGAATTTAGGGCAGAAATTCAGCTGATCTTTAATGGCTTTACCTTAGAAATCCAGTTCTCTTTCTTATCAATGCTCTCTTCTTACCTCATAGGATAATGGGGGAAATACAAAAGAGGCTAGTCTAGTATTTTTACACCATCAAACTATCTTTCAGGGATGTCTAGTTTGCTATACAAAAAGTCTGATCCACTATTCACTCTCTTTCAACCTTGCAGGTAGAGTTGGAAAAAACTTTTCTTAGTCACAAGAGGGAAAGAGGGGTTGCTATTACTAGTCCTTCATTTCTAACTTCCAATCTCATCTATGTAACCAATCATGATATTCTTAACTCTATGATATCACCTACCTTTCATTGTTATCTATACCAAGACTATACCAAAAGACTTGTGTATGAGAGAGTGACAGACTTCAGGTATTTTATAGGCTCTTATATCTCCAGGTTGGCAAGATAAGGAAGAGAAAATAGTAGCAAAACTTTTTTTATAGAATAATTTCTTTTTTTAATAATTTAATTTTTATTTTATTTTATAATTATAACTTTTTTTGACAGTACATATGCATGGGTCATTTTTTACAACATTATCCCTTGCACTTACTTCTATTCAGATTTTTTCCCTTCCTCTCCCAACCCCCTCCCCCAGATGGCAGGCAGTCTTATACATGTTAAATATATTACAATATATTCTAGATACAATATATGTGTGTAGAACCGAATTTTTTGTTGCACAGGAAGAATTGGATTCAGAAGGTAAAAATAACAGTTTACACTCATTTCCCAGTGTTCCTTTTCTGGATGTAGCTGATTCTGTCCATCATTAATCCATTGGAATTGGATTAGCTCTTCTCTATGTTGAAGATATCCACTTCCATCAGCATACATCCTCATACAGTATCATTGTTGAAGTGTATAATGATCTTCTGGATCTAGCAAAACTTTTTTTAAAAGTTGTGTTTTATACTAACCCTTCTTCTGCCCGAGCACTTGAGTGTTTGTCCTTACTAATTTCTCCTGAATAGAGATAATTCTGATAAGGATGATCAGAAATTCAATCTCTGAGACAGTAAGGCTCCCTTTTCCATGAGGCAATTAGAGTACACACCTCAGCATCTGAAATTATGTGGTGTGTGTTTTGAGACAGAAAAATTGTAGGTTCTTGCTGTGACCTGACCTGGAAAGTCTGCTCCACCTATAGGAAAGTAAAACAGCGCCTAGAAATGTCTCCAGAGTCAACAGATGATAGGAAACTGAAGGTTTTATTGTAGGTATGAAATTTTCATGGATCCAATTTGAAATAGGGAGGGAACAGCAAGTTCTCTCCCTGTGTGAATAGTCATTTCAGAAAGAACTGAAAGAATTAAAGGGCCCATGTTTACACACTCAATAAAGGAGATTATTTTTTCTCTCAAGGGATTCAATCCTCTACTCAACCCTTAACTTTACGCAAGGGATTATTTATTCTAGTCTTTTTTACTTTCCAATTTTTTTTCTAATCTTGGTTCTATAAGAAAATTTCTCTTTTGAACAATATCTTATGCTGTTTTGGGTCAGAACTCTGAAATAAGGATTCTTACAAGGAGTTAAGTCAGTGGAATTGATAAAGACAATGGTTAGTTTAGCGTGGTGATTAATAGTTCTCTAATTCAGTACATGTACTTAGTATTTAATATAGTTGTACAAGATTCACACCTTCAATGATGTAATTATAAGAAAGCATATAAAGCTACGATAAACTCAGCCAGAGTCTCAGATGCAGAAAAGACAAGTGGATGGAGACGGGAGCTCAAGCTCCTAAAGACAAAGAGAGACAGATCCATTCCTTCATCCACCTTTGTGGTGGCTGGAGGCTGAAGCACAAGTCCTTGGACTCAGATTCATTCATCTCATTTCACACCACCTTGGTGGCAGGCTCTCCTCCTTAGCTTCTCCACTGAAACCAGCACTCCAGAAAGCCTCTAAGAAAGCTAGTCCAGGCCCAAGGCAAAGAAAATAAATTGTGAAGGAGATAATAAAGGATTTGGACTTTAACACGTGACTATTCTCGTAGTGATTACTGAACTGAAACGAAGGCTGCTCCTAAGACCTCAAGAAAACAAACCGAGAACATTACATTATGCAGTTTTCATATCTAAGGCTTTTTTACATGATCCAGAGAATAGTGGGAAGACATGAAATCAAAGCTCTCAAGAACAGTCTGTAAGTTTCTATCAACATAGAATAAAGTTAGAGAAAAATGTTCTGCTTTTATCCCAAGGAACATGTTCTCTCCACCATGATACAGAAGCCAGGCTCACTGAAGTTTTCAAGTTAGGCATTCTATCCTGATATAGTTTTGCATATGTGGGAATGCATATGCACACACACACACACACACACACACACACACACACACACACACACACACACTTAAATCTCCAAGTATAAATTGCATCCATCCACCACCAAACCTCAACAAATTGCAAATTCCTTCATAATATCTCTTGTATTGCTTTTTTAATAAATAAAGGAAAACATAAAATGAAGGAAGGAGTTAAAGAATAGAATGGGAATGCTCCCCATGTTTTGATGCTACTTTGTCTTATATACATTCCATCTTGGCCCCTAAAGAAAACTTTTAAAACTATTTAATCACAATTAAAGAATAAAAGCAAATTCTGAAAAATCAAAGAAGAAAGTACCAAAAATAAGACAAAAAAAGCTCATTTAATTAATAAATGACTAAGTGTGATGAAAAATAAAGAGATAAAGCGATATATTTAAAAGCAAGAAAACTCAATTACTAGTATCAAAAAGGAAAATATAAAGAAAGAAATGAAATTATTAGAAATTATTGGGTCTAACTATTTGCCAATGAAACTGAAAACTTAAACTTAAAATGGATGGATAATTTTAAAATATAAGATGCTCAAATCAATGAAATGATGGAAAATGTAAATAATCTGATAACAAAAATAGAAATTGAATGAGTCATGAATGAACACAAGGAGAAAAAACTCTAGGACAAGATGGATTTACAATTCAATTCTATTAATCATTTAAATAATAAATTATTCAAATTTACTACAAACTGTTTACAAAATAGGAAAAATAAGATTCTACCTAATTGCCCCTATGATTCTTTTTTTTAATAAGGCAGGTTTATTGAGGGGAAAAGGTTAAAGGCAAACTATAACAGGTAAAAATAGGCACCAGAAATAGCAAATACAAAATAAAGTTGGGAAAGCATATAATCAGCAAGGAAAAAGACAAGATCCCCAGAGGAACTCAACACCAGAAGTAAGGAAATATTTTGTAAGGTGATTTAGCCACTAGTTGTCAGGTTAAATCCATATAGGAGTTTAGCAGATAAACCAGAATTAGAGTAAGAAGAAAGGCACTTAGTCCTAAAAAGAATTTAGCTGCTCCTATGGATCAAATATGGTCATGGTAGCTAAATCAGGGATACTTAAAACAAAAAGAGGATTTAATAAACCAATATCTTTAATGAACATTGATATAAAAATTTAAAGAAAATATTAGTGACGAGAACTATAGCAATATATGAAAGATCATAAACTGGACTTTATACCAAAAGTGAAGGCTGATTCAACATTTGGAAAACAATAACTATAAAAGATCACAATAACAAAAAAAATTACATTCTATCGTTGAATGAAGAAAACATTTTTAACAAAATGCAACTCCCCATTTCTATTTTTAAAAGCACATGAAAGGACTTTTCTTTAATATGGTAAATAATTTCTATCTAACATCAAGATATATAATTGCATATAACACAGGAATAAGCTAGAGACTTTTACAATAAAATCAGCATAAAGCAAAAATGTTAAGTATTCACCACTACTCTTTAATACAGAAATATTAGCCTTAGGGGGAAAAAAGCTTAGAAAAAGAAAAAAATAGGATTAGCAGAAGGCAGAGGAAAAATATCATTTTTATAGATAATATAATGAATTATTTAGAGTCAACTAAAAAATTAAGCATAGCAATAATTTTAACAAAGTGCAAAAATACAAAATAAATTATCAAAAATTTTGTATTACAAAAAAATTTCATCAGGAAGGGATAAAAAGAAAAATTCCATTTAAAATCAATATAGAATTTATAAAATAATTGAGTCTACTTTCTCCCTCCTCTATGCACAAGATATAAAAGCAACAAGAAACACTCTTGACAGAAATAAATAATAATCCAAGCAACTATTCATGAACAAATTATGCCAAATTATAGCCATTCTATAATAATGAAGAAATCATTAAAGGGAGGTATAAAAAAAAGATTGGGCTAAACCAGATCTCAGTCAAAAGCAGTAATTATCAATATGGTTTTGAACTGGCTGATCAGTGGAACAGATTAGTTATTCAGCATGCAGAAGAAAACAAATACTATAATAAATAATGTATTTTTTTTTGATAAATCCAAAGACCTCAACTAAATAGGTAAGGATTTACAACAAAATTTGCAGGAAAGCTGGAAAACAATTTGACAGAAATAAGCTTGAATCCAATAGCTCTTGTTCTAAAATAGATAAACTCCAAATGGATGTGACTTTAAAAAGATCATTTCATCAGAAAGTTACAGGATCAAAGAGAAATTAATATTTTGCATGTCTGGATAGAAGAAGAATTTGTGATTAAAGGATAGAGAAGATCTAAGAAGATAAAATGGGCAATTTAATTACATAAAATTCAAAAGATATTGCACAAATAAAACCAATGCACCTAAGATAAAACCAATGCAGATAGTAAACTGGGAAAAAAAAATTGCACTTAATAGATCTGATAGAGATCTAAATTTCCAAGATATGTAAAAAACTAATTAAAATTTGTAAGAATAATAGACAACCCACAATTGATAAAACCAAAAGATAGGAATGTGATGTTTCTGTAATTCTTACAATCAATAGCCAAAAGTTTCAAAAAATTGGGAAAATACAGTTTAAAACAGTACTAATCAGACTATCAGATTGGCTAAATTGACAAAATGAGAAAATGACAAATACTGAAGGGACTGTGAAACAGCAGACACACTTATGCATTAATGATAAGGTTGTAACTGAACTAACCATTCTGGGAAACAATGTGAAATAATTTCCAAATATTACTAAACTGTTAGTACTTTTTAACCCAGAAATATTTGTACTAGGCATACCCTAAAAAGAGATCAAAGAAAGAACAAAATGATCTATAAATATAAATTTAGAACAACCTTTTTGTGATAGCCAAGTAATGAAAACCGAGGAAATTTCCAACAGTTGACTAATTGAACAAAATATAGTATTAAAATATAATGGAAAAATGCTGTGCTATAAAAAATGACAATGCCAAAAACTGGGAATTATTTGTATCAACTGATTAGTGGAATGAGCAGAAGATGGAGAACAATTTGAAACTATGTGGAAAAATAAAGAATTTTCAAAAACTTAAGAACTCTGGTCCTTACCACAATTAACCATAATTTCAGGAGGCAAATAATAATAAAAAAAAAAATTCTACCCACTCCATGACAGAGAATTAAATGACTCATGATGCATAATTAGACATACAATTTGAACATAACCAAAGTGAAATTTGTTTTGCTTTGCTATGAATATTTGTTGCCAAGGGTTTGGTTTTTTTTCTTCCTTAATTGGAAATAGAGCAAGAGAAAATGAATATGTGTTCATTTTTTATTTCAATAAAAGATGTCTAATAATAAAAAAATAAAGCCAGTTAGTATCATTTTCTCATAAGGAATGACTCTAAATGGGGTTGGGAGATGAACAGGTAAAAACATAACATAAAAACAAAAGATAGCAAGAAAAATCTATTTTCAAAAAAAATTTTGTAGAATCAGCATTTGTAAGTTGCTATAGAGGTTCCTTGAATGATCAAGCACTCTGTTTATATTATAGCAGAGACCACATGAGTGGAGTAAGTAGTCCTTGTTCTATCTTTGGTTTGAAAGAATTATCATAAACTGTAATGCTAACATTAAAAAATAACACAAGAATAATGACCGTCACTAGTAATTTTCTGACTTTGTATAAGTCACAACTCCATCTTCCTCAGTTTTTGCAACTGTTGAATGAACTAATTGATCTTTATATTCTCTTCTTCTAGGACTAACATTCTCTTATATTCCTTTCCTTTCTCATATCCTTTAATTCACCAACTTCATGACACCAGTTTTGAATTTCTACATTTCCTCAGAAATTTTCATCTAACGTTCCTTTTTAGTTTATTTCTTTTATCTTGTCTAAGAAGCTCTCCTGAATTTAAAAAGGCTTATTTGAAGTCCTTCATCAGTTAGATGAATGGGACAGAAAATCATTTATGGTATTCTAATCCCATGATTATTTTTAAAAACTTCATTTAAAAAATTTATTTAAATCACCCCTAACTGCTAAATAACTTCATCAAGGAGAGAAACACTGTCAAAAATTTTCATGTGACTGGAAGGATCTGCTTCTTTTCTGAACTTCTTGGATCACAAATGGAGATGGTCACTTTTGTGTCTTCTCACACTGATTTTACATTGCCCACAATGTAAATTCCCAAATTCCTAGGAAGCTGTTTTCAAATCCATTACTCAACCATATATTCTCTTGATTCAATTCAAGCATTTAGTGATCATCAGCTACATATCATAACTGGGCTAGATAGATGTTAAGGATTCAAAAAGAAAAATGAAATATTCCCTTTCTTTGAGGAGCTTGCATTCTATTATGTGGAAATATGTCCACAGATAAATATATGTGAAAGTAGTGTGAGGGGGTAGCTAGGTGGTGCAGTAGATAGAGCACCCGCCTGATTCAGGAGAACCTCAGTTCACAGCTGGTCTCAGATACTTAACACTTCCTAGCTGTGTGACCTTGGGCAAGTCACTTAACCCCAAATGCCTCATCAAAAAAAAAAAAAATAATTCTAGAGAAAACTAGGAAGATCAATAAAATGATCTCATATAGAAGACTTGTTTTGATGTCTTTTTATCTCCTCTGAGGTCTCAGTCTGGATGAAGTTCATGAGGATGTGGGGTGATTCTCCGTGAAGAAAGTCACTCAGTAGATATCTATCTGAACCCTCTAGGGTGTTCCTTCAGAAAAGTGATTGTCACATGAAAACTCTCAGTACCCTCTTGGGTACTATTATGAAATGAAAACAGTTACATCCAAACAATGATTAAGTTAGCAAGACATATGATTTCAAAAGTAATTTTGTTCTTGTGCAATTATAATTTCATACAATATATGAAAGCATATATAGGTAGCATTAGAATGTGACACAATACATATAATATATGTATATTTATTTACATATATATGTAAATATATGATTATTTTAAAAATCTGAGTAAACATTTAACAAACTAACAAATTTGTGGCTATTATAGAAAAAATAAATTTCACCTCAAAGTGTTCTTCCATTTTCTTCTTTTCCTTTGGTTCCTTAGTCCCTTTCTTTATCTCCCCCCATCTTTTTCTCTTTATTTCTTCCTTCCATTCTCTATTTCCTTCTCCCTCATTTTCTCCCATACCTTGCTTTCCCTTCTCCTTTTCCTTTATTCTTTCTCCTTTTTCTTAACTTGCTCTTCTCCTCTCCTCCTTTTCCTGTAATGTTCTTGTTGGTTTTCTGGAAGTCTCTGAACCAGTCTTCCTTTCAGTTCAGTAAGAACCACAAGAATAGCCAGGTGTTAAAGTCTAAAGTCCAAATTCTTTATTGCCTCCAGAAAGCTGAGAAGCTTTCTGGAGAGCCCTTCAAATCCACCTTGGTCTCAGCGGGGTAAGTGTAGAAGGCCAGAAGGTGTGAGATGAAGTGAATGAATCTCTCGGAGTGGGAGGGCTTGTGCTTCAGCCTCCAGCCATCACAAAGGTGGACAGTGGAATGAATGTATCTCTGCGTCCCACCCTGGCTGAGCTTGCCCCAGTTTATATGCTCTATTAAAGTTAAATCCATTCATCATACTGAGTATAAGCCAATCATTATATCACTAGGTAACCATTATTTGTTGTAAGATTAAATCAATCATACTGAATTTAGAGAATTATTAATCACCATGTTAAACTAGATAACCCTTGTCTCTCAATTCCACTGACTTAATACTTTATAAGAATCCTTGTTTTAAGTACAGAGGTCTAGCCCATAATATCTTCCATTTCTTTTTCCACTTCTCTTTCAGGAATGGTAAATAGCTTGCTGAATTTGATGAGGAGAAATTGTATTCTATCATATATCTATAATCATACTGTTGTGTGGTATCCATTAATATAACTAATCTTATTTCAACATTTTCTCATTTTAGTTATGTGTCACTAATACTTGCCTATTCGATAGAGCATGTACATTTTCTATACAACAGTTATCCAAGTCTGAAATGTCAAGGAAGATATAATTCTGAGAGGAATCCATATGGATATATACATAATGATAAGAAAATTTCTGACAACTTTCTTCCACTATTTATTTAAGATAAGCATTTCATACAGTTATATAGAATCTGTACATTCAAGCTTGAGATAGCAATCACAGATCTGGGTTAACCAGCTAATTTCTTTTTTTGCCAAAAAAAAAAAAAAAAAAAACTTTCCTTTGCCATCTGTTCTTTGATCTATAAATCATTATCTTCTGTTATCTACTTTTTGAGCTGAATCTTAAAAAGAGCTAGAGGTTTCATAAAGTGGAAAATAAAATGAAAAGTAGTATAAGCATGGTATATGGTCCATACAAAGGGCTCAGAAATGGCAGATGGAATGTCACCTATAAAGCAGAGCAAACAAGCTGAATGAAATGGAATTATGGAAAGTAGTTTAGACAGGATTTCTTTTTTGAGTCATGGCAGGAGGTCATGGTTTGGCATCGTTGTGATGCCAGTGGTCCCTATCTTGAAATAACATTTTAATTGCATAAAATTACAAAGAATAAAAATTATTTTAAAATAAAATTGTCCAAAAAAATCTCACAGACTCTATCTCAAGAACTAGTCATAGAAAGACAAGTTGGAGTTAGATTTAAAAGGATCTTAAATATTAAACAACTACTAATACAACTCAAACAACAGAATGACTCCAAGCTCTCACTATGTAATTATGATCTTTCTCACATCTTTGAACATCTCTGCATCTGTCAGCCATTAAATAACACCATAACACAATTTCAGCACCATAAGCAGCGAACCATATATATTGTTCTTATTGAACCATCATATATCATATAACTATATCCGGGGAGTTATTTTAAATAACAGCCCACTTATTAGTCAATCAACTAACATTTATACTCTATTAAATACCAGGCACTGTGCCAAATCCTGAGGAATAAAGAAAAGCAAAAAACAATTCCTATTTTTGAAACAATTCCTATTCTCAAAGAACTCATAGCCTAAAGGAAAAGGACTATTTCCCATGGGGCTGCCAGATAGAGTTCATAATTCTTTCCGAGGACCATACAAACTCATATATCTAAGAAATTTTAAAAGAAGCCCATCTTATTCCTTTCTCATAAGATAGTACAATAAAAAGAGCAATGCCCTCAGAAGCAAAAGACCTGGGGCTATGGCTCCAATTTTTCCACCAGATATCTGTATAACCTTCATCTTGTCCTTTTAGGTATCAAGTTAAATATGAGTATTTGACTACTTAGGCTATGATATATATACACATATATGGCTATCTGTGAATTTAAGCATATTATACAAATTGGAAATATTGCAACAATATATTTCACAGACTTTAATAATATTAAAACATCTCATATTGAACAAATTCTTCAAAGTCACTATGTACTTTACAAGCCAGAATCCAGATGGATATAGTCCACACAGTATCATTAAGTGGTTTGACTCTTTTTGTTGCACACAGTTAAGTTCTGCTTCTTGTAGGAATATATTGCTACTCTGCAATGAGCTTTTGAATGATTTTTTCTTTATCTATCCATATGTTCCACAGTTATTACAATGAATTGTAATCTCTATTTTCAGTCCCAGAAAAGGAGCAATAATAAACTCATAATTTGTGACCAAATGTAATAAATGTAATAAAAATTATATTAAATAAAGGACCATTGGAGTGTGGAAAGAGAGATGCAGTTTTGAAGTTCTCCGGACTTTAGTCACATTGGACAGGGGGAGAAAAAGAAAGTGTGAATAAACTATGATAAGAGGAAAAAACATCCACAAAAGTTAAAGAGAGTTGGAGACCATTTGTATTGATACCATGTGAATGTAAAGCTCAATGTAGTGAGTGATTTTAAATGAGATTCTTGATTTACTGGAGAATCGGAACAAAAAATTAGTGATTTTGGATGCCAAAATTAATAGAAAAAAAAATTTTAATTCCTCTATCCTGTCTTTGAGAAGACAAGCAATTCGATATAGCCGATACATGTGCAAAAATATTATTATATTAGTCATGTTGTGAAGAAAACACAGACCAAAAAGAAAAATAAAATTTTAAAAGGCATTCAGTCTGCATTCAGACTGCCTAAATTTTTTTTCTCTGGAGATGGATAGCATTTATCATGTTATCTTCTTCAGAATTATCTTGAATTATTGTATTGCTGAGAATAGCTATGTCATTCACAGTTTATCATTATACAATACTGCTGTTACTATGTCCTCCTGGTTCTGTTCATTTTCCCTTTACATCAGTTCACATAAGTCCAAGTTTTTCTGAGAATATTCGAGTACAACAAACAACATTATTTTACAATCATATAGCACAACTTGTTCAGCCATTCACTGGTTGATGGACATTACCTCAATTTCCAATTCTTTGCCATCACTAAAAGAATGTTATTAATATTTGTATACACATATATAGGTCCCTTTCCTATTTCTGGGTCCAAAAGTATGCAAAGTTTTATAGCTTTGTGGGCATCATTAGATACATATAACTTAAGAATAAAGGTCTTTAGTAAGTCATTTGTTTTGCTTAATAATAATGTATTTTAAAATTTTTAAGAATTTATTGAAGTAAATATAATTGTGATAGTCAAATACAATTGAAATATATATATATAACTTAGAACCAATTGCAAAATTTCATTCCTTCTGATTCAGATATTATGGAATTATTTAGATGTTATAGTCATGATGTTAAAATCTATCATGTATATAAACTAGATATATTTTGAAAGGGAAGGATAACAAATTTTTACTTTATAAAAAAGAAAGAGAAAAAGATCTTTTAAAAAATCCTCTTATTTGTAAACTTGTCAAGTTTCTTGATACCATCTGTTTGAGCAAGATCATAGCATTTTATCAGCCCTGTGAAAGAATTTTCTGCATATAAAAATGATTTTTATGAAATGTTTTTATGAATATATGACCCCCCTCTTCTGTCCTTATAAAACAAAGAGTGAGGGAGATTAGATTTTAAAACTCTGTTTATACTGTAGAAGTTATTTATGTGATTATTATTTTATGCTTATGAAAATTAGAAAGCTATACCTGATATAATATAATTATAGAAATACACACATATCTGTATAGATAGATGTATATATAACATCTTGAGCCAAATTAGTCTCAACAGACTCCTGTCTTGGGCCTTCATTGCTTGACCCCTGCTCTTATTGGAAAGACTTCTATCTTGTCCATTTTAATTATGATGCTTGCTGATGATTTTAAACAAATGTATTGTTTTAAGAAAAGTTACAGTTATTCCTATGTTTTCATTTTTTAAACAATAGGATTGACTTGTAAGAAATGACCAACAGGATGATTTCAGAAAGCTCTGGAGAGACTTACATGAACTGATGCTGGGTGAAATGAGCAGGACCAGGAGATCATTATATACTTCAACAACAATACTATATGATGATCAATTCTGATGGACGTGGCCATCTTCAACAATGAGATGAACCAAATCAGTTCCAATAGAGCAGTAATAAATTGAACCAGCTACACCCAGCAAAAGAACTCTGGAAGATGACTATGAACCACTACATAGAATTCCCAATCCCCTTATTTTTGTCAGCCTACATGTTTTATTTCCTTCACAGGTTAATTGTACACTATTTCAAAGCCCGATTCTTTTTGTACAGCAAAATAACTATTTGGACACATATACATATATTGTATTTAATTTATACTTTAACATATTTAACATGTTTTGATCAACCTGCTATCTGAGGGAGGGGATGGAGAGAAGGAGGGGAAAAATTGGAACAAAAGGCTTGGCAATTGCCAATGCTGTAAAATTACCCATGCATATATCTTGTAAAGAAAAAGCTATAATAAAAAAATAGGATTGACTGCTGTATATTGTCAAAACCTTTTTCTATATCTAGTGATATAATCATATGGTTTTTCTTGTTATTGATATGGCCAATTATGTTGATAATCTTCCTAATACTGAGTCAGCCCTTCATTTCTGATAAGAATTCCACCTAGTCATAGTGTATGACTTTTGTGGTACATAGCTAGCATTTTTATTTTATTTAAGATGCTGAAAATTAGTCTATAGTTTGCTTTTTTTGTTTTTGCTTTCTTGTTTCAGTAACAGAACTATATTTGTGTAATGAAAGTAATTTGATAGGACTTCTTTGACTTTTTTTTCCAAAAAGTTTATATGCTTTAATATTGTAATTAATTATTCTTTAACTGTTTGATAGAATTCATTGGTGAATGCTTCTGCTTTGGGAAATATTTCCTAATGGAGATATTTGGAACTTGTTCAATTTTTTTTCTAAGATAGAATTATTTAGGTATTATATTTTTCTCTTCTATTAATCAGGTACATTTATATGTTTAAACAAAACTGTCATTCTTTATAGATGATATGGTGGTATTGAAGCAGGTTGTGATCCCTTTAAGAAACTACATTTGTGATTATTCCTTCTGATTCCCAACCCCTCCTAGCCGATGCATTATCAGTTCAGGAAGCCTGAACCTTTGATTCACAAATCCTGGCCAAAAGCATCCCTTTGAATTACAAATGGAGATCCGGGCTTGTCCCAGTCCCAACCAGATCTGAGCCAACTTGGGCTCTCACAGCCCCCATCAGATCTGAGCCAACTTGGGACTTCACCCAAGGGCCCCCTTAGCTAAATCTCTCCTTATAAAAAGAGCCAAACTAAAATCCTCTCTTTGCAGAGGTTCCAAACATGCTAGCCCCATGCTTGGTACCCCAAGGAGCTTCTGCCCACTGGAATACTCTTTCCAGTGCCCTCTTCTCTTTACCCTCATCTATTTCTTTAACTAGACTTTAACCTTACTTCCAATCCCCATAATAAACCTCTTTTTCAATCTAGGTTTTCGGGTCTGTAAATTTCTTTACCGAGGATCTTGCACTGCCAGAAAGGAATTCCCCAAAACTCTCTACTCTTTGTGCCAAATCCATTGCAGGGAGTTCCATTTGACTCCCTGAACCCCAATCCTGCCACTGAGACCTCATTTAACTCCCTGACCACCAGAAACCCTAATTTTATTTGGGTACCCCAAATCTAAATCTCATTAGTATATTTAGAGAATCTTAGAGAATCAGTTAAAAAGCTATTTGAAATCATTAAATTCAGCAAATTTATATGATATAAAATAAACCCACACAAATCATCAGTACTTCTATACATTACCAACTAAGTGCAGCAGGAAGTGGTATAAAGAGAAATTCCATTTGAAATAATTTTTGACAATATAACATGCTTTGGAGTCCATCTGCCAATAAAAACCTAGTAACCCAATTCCAAAACACTTTTTACATAAAAAAAGTTAGATCTAAACAATTGAAGAAATATTAGTTACTCATGGGTAGGCCAAGTCAGCATAATACAAATGACAATTCTACCTAAACTAATTTACTTATTAAGTTCTATCACAACTAAACTATTAAAATATATATTTTGTTGACCTAAAAATAATAAAATTCATCTGGAAGAAAAAAAGGTCAAGAATATTAAGGGATTCAATTTTTAAAAGTGAAGGAAGATGGCCTAGCATTACCAGATCTCAAACTATATTATAAAGTGGTAATAACAATCTGGTAATGATTAAGAAATAGAATGATAGATGTAAATGGCCATAGTAACATACACAGAAATCCAAACTTCCAAACAAAAACTCATCAGTTGACCAATATTTTTGTGAAAAATCAAAAGGAGTTGGCCAAAACTAGATACAAAGATCTCACAATAAAATAAGGAAAAATGGATAAATGATTTAGACATAAAAGATGTTATCATAATGACATTAGAGATTGAATATTTTATGTATCAGATTTAACATAAAAATTTATAACCAGAGAAAAGACAGAGAGCATTATGGACTAGAAAAGGGATAGTTTTGATTATATTAAGTTAAAAAATAATGAACAAAAGCAATGTATATAAGATTAGAGGAAAAGCACGAAATTTTACAATTCATTTTTCTAATAAAGGTCTAATTTCTCAAATATTTAGAGAAATGAGTCAAATTTATAAAAATACAAGTCATTCTCCAATTTAAAAAAAGCAAGAAGATATAAACAGTTTTCATCCAAAGAAAAAATGCTCTGAATCATTATTGATTACAGAAATGTAAATTAAACCCAGTGTGAGATACCACTTCATACTTATGAGATTAGTTACTATGTTGTCCTTTGTTCTGGAAGAAAACCAAAATGGCATTACTATGTTAAAGTCAAGTTAGTGTGTCCCTCTGTGGCTAATACAAGCTCAGAAAGCTCTGCTACAAGTTAGAGACAAATAGTTCTTATGAATATTAGGTGTGGGTTTTCTAACTTTACACATATTGATTTCTTCTGAGCTAATTCAGTTATACTTTGCTCCTACAGCATAGCAACTTCTCTGGAAAGGGCACACTATACTGGGCAGTCCTTTCTCAGTGTCCTCCATATCATAATATCAATTCCAAAGTTTTTAAGAGAGACCTGGACAGTGTCCTTGTATTGCTTTTTCTAACCACGTTATGAGCACTTGCCCTCTGTGAGTTCTCCACAAAATAGTACATTTGGCATTCTAACCATGGACAGTCCAATGGAGTTGCACTCTCTGCAGGAGAGTTGGACTGTTTTGCAATTTAGTTCGAGAAAGGAGCTTAGTGTCTGGTACCTTCTTCCAGGTGATCTTCAGAATCTTGCTAAGACAATTCAAATGGAAGCAGTTCAGTATCCTGACATGGCACTGGTATACTGCCCAGGTTTCACAGGTATGAGATCAGCCCAATGGCTCTGTAGACCTTCAGTTTGATAGTCAGTCTAATCTCTCTCCTCTCCCACACTTTCCTCCAGAGCTTCCCAAACACTGAGCCTGCTCATTATCAATATGGACATTCCTAGAAAGTGTACTACCAAAGTAAGTGAACCTATCCACAGCATTCAAAATTTCTCCATACACTGTAACTGATGATTCCACATATGTATGGTGTGCTGGCTGATGGAGCACCTGTGTTTTCTTGATGCTAATTTTTGGGCCAAAATTAGCACAAGTATCAGAGAAGTGATCCATGCTTTGTTGCATCTCAACATCAGAGGCTGCATCGAGTGCACCGTCATCTGCAAACAAAAAATCATGCACCAACACTTCTTTCACTTTAGTGGGAAAATTTACAATCATGCCACAACTGACTTGGATGGCATGTTGGTCTTCACTGAAGGTGTTTGACAACATGGTGAAAACATGATGCTAAAAAGCATAGGAGCAAGGACAGAGATTGTTTCACCACACTGGTGATGGAGAAAGTTCAAGAGCACTGACCATTGTTCAGAACTGGAGCAAGTGTGCCATCATGAAATGACCGTACTATATTGATGAACTTCTCCAGGCAACCAAATTTTGACACAATTTTGCACAAGCCCTCATGACTGACAGTTTGAAGGGCCTTGGTAAAATCTACAAATGCTATGGACAGACCTCTCTTCTGCTCCTGGCATTTCTCCAGGAGTTATCAGGCAGTTCATACTACATTCACTGCTCCTTGGTCCTTCTGAAGCCACATTGGAGTGGAAGGTGTCTTCAGGAAAAACTAGAACCTCTGGGGTAAACACTATCCAACCCTTTCCAGGGCTTCTTTTCACGTTTGGTGTCCACCTAATCCACCTAACTCTTACTTGTGGATTGCTCCAAGAAGTTGTAGCATGCACAAAGGCCACACTCCAAAAAATCATTTCAGCCATTAATATTACAAAAAAGGAAAAAGACAGAAGTTGGAAGGGATGTCAGAAAATTGTAACAATAATGAGAGCTGTTAACTGATCCAACCAATCTGGAGAGCGATTAGATAGAACTGTGCCCAACAGTGTACAACAAACTTTTGACTTGAAATACCACTACTAGGTCTTTATCACAAGGAGATTTTTAAAAATAAAGAAGAAATTTATGTGTACAAAAATATTTATAATAGTTCTTTTTGTGATGGTAAAGAGTTGGAAATTGAGAAGATTTCCATCAGTTGAGAATGGTTAAATGAGTTGTGGCATATGATTGTGATGAAATACTTCTGTGCTATAAGAAATGATTAACAGGATGCTTTCAGAAAAACCTAGGCAAACCTGTATAAGCTAATGCTAAGTGGAATAAATAGAATCAAAACAACAATGTACACAGTAACAGCAATGCTGTGTAATGACCAACAGTGAGTGACCTAGCTATTTTTAGTAACAATGATCCAAGATAGTTCCAAGAAATTTATGAAGAAGATTTTAGAATCTTCAGAAAAAGAACTGATGGGCCCTGAATATAGATGGAAGGATATTTTTCTTTATTTTCTTTATTTTTCTTGTTGAGTCTTCCCTGTTTTCTTTTGCAATGTGGCAAATTTAGAAATACATTTCCATGATTGTAAATGTATGATCTATATCAAATTGCTTGCTTTCTTGAAAAAGGTAATGACAAAGGAGGGACAGAGAGAATTTGGAACTCATTTTTTAATGAATTTAAACCATGTTTTCACACGTAATTAAAAATATAAAAATTTTCAAAGAAAGAAAATAAATGATAAAATCTGTGAAAACACCATTGCAAGATATAAAAGTTTAGCATTTATAAAATATCTACCAACACATGATTTGGTGGCTATAATTGAAAAATGGCATTCCCATGCTATGAATAAAGATCTCAAAATATCAATAACCTATAAACTGTATCAGAACTGAATCATTTCATAGATTGAATTTTTACTGCTGCACAGACAAAAAAAAGCTCAATATATGTTGCTTTTATAATATGTGTTGCTCCATTAGACTCACATAATCACCAAACTATATGAAAAGAAAGTCTTAAAAACACAGATCTCTGATGAGACTAAAAAAGAAGTTCATAATATCACAATTGTTTTCTCTGTTATTGAAGTTGTATTGAGCATACTTTCAGCATTCCTGCAGAGAATGAGCTTACATTCTTTGAAAAGAAATAATTTTAGCCACCGGAGCTTGAGTATATAAAACATTAAAGATCAAAATACAGCAGTACAACAACTTGTTCCAATACTGTTGTATGGAGTCCAAAAGACAAAAAATTGGACAGGAAATTAATAAACGAATAGCCAAATAACATTACTGGTATTTATAGTGAGATTTAAAGTTTGTCAATATGTTTTCATGTGTTTCATCAGTTGATCCCCAGACAATCTTTTGAATCTTTTATTTTTTCTTATTTTGCTGATAAAGAAACTTAGGCTATGAAAAGTTGTTTGCCAATGTTGATTAGTTACTAGATATCAGAGATAGGATTTGTGATGAAATACCAGCACTCTTTCTATTATATTATGCTCCTTTTAAACAACAAAAACCTTAAAAACTAAACTATTCCTCAAATAACATTTAACTCTTCAAAAATTGATTCTTCTTCATACTATCTATATTACTTTGGGCAAATACTTAACTTCTCAATAAAATGAAAATGTTGATCTAAATGAAATCTAAAGTTCCTTCTATTTCCAAATTTATGATCTCATTTTTAAAAAGTATCGTCTCCAACTTTTTGTTCTTGAACCTTGATAACAGTAAAAACTTTTGAATTTACATTTCCAATATGTTGTTTAATTACATATGCTATTGTTCAGTCATGTCAACTCTTCTTGACCCCATTTGGAATTTTGTTCGCAAAATACTGGAGTGGTTTGCCATTTCCTTCTCCAGCTCATTTTACAAATCAGGAAGCAGTAAAACTAAGTGATTTGACCAGGATCACATAGCTAGGAAGTGTCTGAGGCTAGATTTCAACTTTAGTCTTATTAACTCCAGGCCTGGAGAATCTGTTTATGCCACCTAGTTGTACTACCCTATAAATGGATCCTTTCCTAATTTTCCTAAAATTTTGTACATTCCTCACAAAAGCATTCTATATTCATTTTGTATGTATGTTGTATATGAATATGTACATATAAAATTTTATATATATGCATTTTTTTCTTTCATTTCTGTAGAAATGTTTCTCATCCAAATTTCCATTACCTATGATGGCTGAAGAGAACAGAGAAAAAGTAAAATTATTTACTTTCTAAGAAATGGAAATTTACTCTATCACATTTATCATACAGAAAAAGGAATTAAAATAAGTCATTTATGATCAGAATAAGTTATCTGACAAGACTAAAGAAATCATCTAAAAAGGAAGTTTAGGTGAAAAACTTCTACAAAAATGAAAGAAACAAATTGCATATCCACATAAATAAATATATGTAGAGAGAGATGTTCATATACAGCACATGTACAAAATGAATAGAGGATGCTTTTGTGAGGGAAGCCACAAATTACTAGGAAAATTAGGAAAGGATTCATGTAGAAAGTGACACTCAAAATGAGTTGAAGGAAACCAAGGATTACGAGAGTTTGGGATGAACATAGAATGCATTCCAGTAAGCTTAACTAGGTAATGCAAATCATCAAGATGAAAATGAAATGCCATTTATGAAAGGCAAGTGGTCATTTTGATTAATTCATAGTGTGGAAAGAGGTGCAACATTTAAATAAACTGGAAACCAAAAAAGGGACCAGAGTGGAAGGAGTCTTAAATGACAAATATATTTTCAAAACTTTGTGCCTTCCAACCTTCCAATTAGCTTCTCATACTATTAATTAAATGTCTTTTCTATTCTGGGAGTTCTGTCATTTTGACAAGGAAAGGATATCTCCTTCAGAAAAGGTAAATAAGTCAAATCAACTTTCTTCAATCTCTTACATATTATAATTTTTATAAGAACTTTTCGTATTTTTTTCCTACTTGATTTGCTAAGGAAGAGAGAAAGAGAGAGATGTATAATATCTACATCATTTGGACATTTTATTACTATTTTCCTGGAATCCTAATTTCATGTGTTGCCTCTATGTTTACAAATGAAAAATCTAAAGTACACAAATGTTAATAGCCTTGACCAAGATCATGGAGAAAGAATATCCAGGATTAAAAATTTAATCTTCTTACTCTAAACTGTTACTCTTTCCACTTCATCTTTAATCCCAAGGAAGTAAATCCTACTGGTAGAAGGTTGAGCAATAGAGGACAGTGAAAAAAGAATTTGGGTAAAGATTCCTTCCTTAGATAATTGCAATTAATTAAAGCAAAAAAATGCCATTGAATTTAAATCATATTATGAAAATATTGCTCCTGTTCTGGAAAACTTTCTTTTCCTCAAGGTTTTCCTCATGGCAGCATGAACATCTTTATTCCTCAAACTATAAATGAGAGGATTTAGCATGGGCCCCGCATTTGTGTAAAAGATTGAATTGCCCTGGTCCACAGACCCTGATGAAGAGGGTTGGAGATACATAAATGAAGCTGACCCAAAGAAAAGAGTAATTGCAATTATGTGGGAGCTGCAGGTGCTGAAGGCTTTGGACCTGCCTTCAGTGGAGCTCATGATCAGGATACTGGACAGAGTAATAGCATAAGATGTAAAGATAGTGATACTAGGCACTATAATGTTAGTGCCCACAACAACGAAAACTACCAGCTCATTGACATAGGTGCTGGTGCAGGAGAGCTGGAGAAGAGGGAGCACATCACACATGTAATGGTTTTTGATGTGAGCATCACATAAGGACAGTCTCAGTATGCATCCAGTGTGGGCCATGGCACCAGTAAACCCCATAGCATATGCTCCACCCAATAGCTAAGAGCAGATCTGATTGGACATAGTGGCATTATACAGCAGTGAATTACAGATAGCAATATAGCAATCATAAGCCATTATTGTCAATACATAGCATTCAGAAATAACAAAAAAAGAGTAGAAATAGAGCTGAGCCATACATCCTGAATAAGAGATGGTGTTTTTCTTTAGGACAAAATTCATCAACATTTTGAGAGTAAAGACAGAGGAGTAGCAGAGATCTATGAAAGATAAGTTAAGAGGAAATAGTACATAGGAGTGTGAAGCTAAGAATTCATTGTGATTATATGATCAATACCAAACTTCCCATTATCGTGATTACATAGATTCACCAAAACAGGAAAAATAGGGGTAACTGGAGCTCTGGTTGATTTGTTAAGCCTGCAAGGATGAACTCAGTGACTGAAGAGGCATTTTCCAAAACCACTTTCCTCTTGAGAGATCTATGAGAAGAGAAAAATTATACCAGAAACAAAAAACAAACAAACAAACAAACAAACTCAATGAACCTTCTCCTCAACTATGAAAAAGAAGCAATTTTAGAAGTGTCTGGAAATCATCATCATGATTTCCTCTGGGCTCTGTCTCTGTCATCTCCAAGATAACTAAGAATTTTGACTGGACTAAGAAAACCGTTGCTAACGTTCCCTGCATATGAACAGTTGAAATTTCTCATACTCCAAAGAAAAAAGAAATCAGGAAAATGCCATTTGGTTCTTCCATCCTGAACAACATTCCCTTTGCTTGTCACTTCACGTAAAAACTTTAACTACTATGCTCATTTAATAGTTGAAATAATACTTCAAAGAGGTTCCACAAATACTTATGGTCAACAAATGCCTATATTATTATTTTCTTAGTTATGTTAATCATTAGAAATATCATTTCTAATGTTATTACTAATAAAAATAATACTAGCATTGACACAGCACTAATTATGTATCAGACATTGTCCCAAATCTTTTCCAAATATTTAATAATTTGATCCTCACAACACTTGAAAGTAGATATTATTATAGTTGAGGAAATTTAGATAAATAGATATTAAATGACATTACTCATGGCCACACAGCTAATAAATGCCTAAACTGGATCTAAACTCTGGTTCTGACTCAAATCCCAGTGTTCTATTTACTGTGTCCCCCAACTTTCTACAGATTGAATCCAGCATCTCTCTTCCTGATTATAGGGTCCCTTTAAGGAGGTAAGGGACTAATAGTAACAAGGGCCCCTTTTCTTATATATTCTCTTTTCTCACTTAGTCTATACCAAAAAAATCACATATGGGTCAGTGACACAGATTAGGGACATGATTTTATGGAATCTTGGCATCACCTGGTAGGCAAGAGAGAGGATAAAATAGCATTAAAATCAAAATATGCTATATACTCACTCTTCTCCTGCCTAGACACTTCACTGTTGGTACTTAATGGTTTTCCTTCCTGAAGGAGAAATGTCTCTGATAAGGATGATCAGAAATTCTCTATCTGAGACACTGATATTGATTTTTCTACTAAGGCAATCAAAATAAGACATCTTAGCCTCTGAACTGACTAAGAGATATTTTGAGCTATAAAGATTACAAATGTTACTCTGACTTCATCTGGAGAATCTGCTCTAACTACAGGGGAGGAAATAACACTTACAGATATTACCAGAGACAACAGGTAACAGTACACTGTAGGTTTTATTCTAGATATGAAAATCTCATGGACCCAATTGGGAAAGGAACTAGTGAGTATTCTCCCTGAGGAGACTCCTCACAAAGAAGGAATTACAAAGTCCATCTTTACACACTTGACTATACCATAGAGCTTATTTTTTTTCTCTTCAGGGATTTAATCTTCTATTCACACAAGGGACTGTTGATTTCCAGACTTCTCTGTTTCCTTCCCCATTTTTTCCTACCCTTAGTTCTGAGAATTTCTTTCTCTAACAATATCTTAAGCAAACGTCACCTCTCAGACTCTTCTTCATGACTCAAAGAATGAAGGAAGAGTATACAATCAAAGGATAAAGAATCCTAACTGAGCTCTTAAGAGCATACATGGAAGCTTGAGGAATCTATATGTTCCTGTCAGCATGAAATCAGGGTACTTAAAATAAACTTGTTCTACTTTTGTTCAGAGGAAAATATTCTCTCCACCATGTGCAATTCTAAAGCCAGGCTCATTAAAGTTTTTCAAAAGTTATAAAGTCTACCCTTGTGCACCAATTGAATTCATGAGAGTTTATGTTAGCTACACACATACACACACACACACACACACACACACACACACACATTGGAATTGCTTCTCTTGGTATATATATATATATATATATATATATATATATATATATATATATATATATATATATATATATATATATATATATATATATATATATATTGCATAGATCCACCCAAATTTTAAATTCCTTGAAAATTAATCTTGTTTTGCTTTTTGAATAAAGGAAGGAGTTAAAATTTGAGATACTAGTTAATTGTGCTTTTTGGTAAGAGTAGGATGGCAATTATTCTCATATTGTGAAGCTATTTATCCTACTATACACTCCATAATGGTTTCTAAAGAACACTTTTAAAACACTTATTTGATCCCAATTAAATAAATAAATAAAAAAATCTTGGGGCAGGGGAGGGGGAAGGGGAATAAAAGATTATCAAAAACTAAGTTAAAAATGGAATTAATAAGTGACTAAGAACTCCAGAAGAAAAAAAAAATAAACCAGTGTCTATTTTTTTAAAAAAAGAAAGAAAATCCAATTATCAGTATCGAAAATAAGAAGAGGGAAATCAAAACAAATTAAAAATGAATTAAGGGAATTAGAAATTATTGAGTCTAACTATATGCCAAGAAAACTGAAAATTTAAATGACATGGATAAAAGCTTTTAAAATATAAAATGCTCAAATCAATGAAATAATGAAGAATTTAAATAACCCAGAATCAGAAAAATAAATTGAAGGTGACATAAATTAATTCTGAAAGAAAAGCTTCAGAACTAGGTCTATAGTTGAATTACCTCACAAATTCAAAAAATAATTAATTCTAACATTATACAAATATTTTAGAAAATAGGGAGGAAAGAATCTAAATTGTCCCTTGTAAAGTTCTGTTATCTCCAGAGACTGCCGATTGCTCTCTGGGAGGAGATCTGCTGTGTTAACTCAAATCTCTCAGACAGATTCTTCTTCCTGTAGGGAGCCCTTGTCTCCAGACAGTTGCCGCCAACTCTGGTCCAGAGTAGTGACTTCTTCTTCCTCCGGAGAGCCGCCTCAAGTCTGGCCCAGACAAGAGACTCTCTATCTCTGGAGCGCCATCCTCTTATATCCTCCCAGAGAATGGGCGTGGGATAACGCAAGGGCTTCTGGGAAAAATTACTTCAACCAATGAACTTGCCCCTCCTGAGCATGCAAGCTCCTCCCCAGGAGTTCAAAGGGGGTTAAACTCTTAGTAAAGACCAGAACTAGAGAAGTGTTAAGTACCAATTTAGCACTTAGTAAGAACCTAATATCTCATTATCTCATTAGTACTTAGTAAGAACCTAACAGTCCCTACAATGAAAATATGATCATATTCAAATCAGAAAGATAAAACAAAAGAAAAATAATAGACCAATATCTTTAATGTATAATATGAAAAAGGAAAGGAAATCTATAGTAGCATATAAAAAAGATTATGTGTTATTACCACCTGGAATTTATATATTAAATATATATATGGAATTTATATCAGAAATGAAAGTTGGTTCAAACACTAAGAAAAAATATGGACATAAAATATCATTATTAATGAAAACTACAAAATTATATACTAGCAGTCAATGATGAAAGCACTTTTGATAAAATGTAATACTTTTTGTTTACAAAGCACCATAATACAAAATAATAAACTTTTCCTTAATATGGAAAGTAATCACTATCTAAAGCCAACTTTATCTAATCTTATATAAACTAGAATAGAGACTTTTACAATAAGACTAGGGGTAAAGCAAGGATGTCTATTATCCACCATTACTCCTTAGATACTTGTCTTAGCAATAGAAAAGAAAAAGTAAATTGAAAATTAGTGAAAGGAACAGGAAAAGAAAATTATCACTTTTATGCTCTATCCTGACACAGAGTATGGCCCACTGGCTCTCCCTTATATCACTGTATGTTCTCATATTTCCTAGGGGTTATCTTACATAGGGCTTCCTGAAGGACTCATAATTCTTTCCTGAGAACATGCAAACTCAAGTATTGAAGGACTTTGAAAGAAGCCCAAATTCATCTTGTTCCTTTCTCATAAGAGAGTTAATGGTACAATAAAAATATCAGTGCCCCCAGAAGCAAAAGACTTGGGATTATGGTTCCAATTCTTCCACCAGTTATCTCTATGATTTTCACATAGTCCTTCTGTGCATCAGTTCTCTCACCTGTTAAACAAGGGTGTTAGAATGCATAAAGCCATCTGTGAATTTAGGCATATTGCACGTTAGAAATATTGCAATAGAATCTTATACAGACTTAAATAATATTAAAACATATCATAAATAGCAAAATTCTTCAAGATTAAGGTGTACTTTGCAGACCAGAATATAGACAGATATAGTTCACATAGTATCATTATGTTGTCTCCCTCTCTTTGAAGTATACAGTTAATTTCTGCTTCTTGTGAGGAATATGTTATTACTTGCTTTTTTCTTAATCTGTCCATGCATTTCAATTATTACAGTGAATTAGAACCCTTGTTCTCAATCCCAGAATGGAGTAATAAGTCACATCATTTATGACCAAAATGTAATAAAAATTATATTAAATAAAGTACCATTGGAGAAAAGATTAAAAACAAATGGAAACTAAATAACTTAATAGTAAAGAATTGGTGGGGTCAGAAAATAAATTATAGAAATGGTCATTTCATCAAAGATAATGATAACAATGAGACCACATACCAACTTTTGGGGGAGACAAAGTATTCCGTGAGGGAAAATATTTATCTCTGGGTAATACTTTGTCAACAAAAGAAAAAAGAGAAGTTTAATCAATTGTGTACACAATTTTTTTTTAAATTACCTAAATTAATTTACTTATTTAATGACATACCAATCAAATTGCCAAAATATTACAGTATAAAACAAAAAAAATACCAAAATTCATCTGGAAGAACAAGTCAAAAATATAGGAATTATTTTGCAAAATCAAATCCTCAGGGATTCTTGTTTTAAGATTCTTCCTCTAGTCTATCAGTAGCATAATCCATACCAAGTACAAGGTTCAAATAAATATTAAAAAGAACAAGTCATATATGGATACTTAAGATTCCATTTTCAGCTGAATTCAAGTGGCTTAATTTGTTCTTTCTATAGCTTTAATGTTTATAAGATTAACTCCATAATTGAACTGATTCTCATCCCATGAACTAATTATTTGGAAGATCACTGTAAGTTTTGTAAGGCCCTACAAAATCATATTAAATTATAGCACTAACAGATTTAAGCATCATTAAAGTGTTTTGGAATATGAAAAAAATGAATCAATTGGAAGAAACCTTTTAATATCTGCCCAGATACTAGTATCAACTGGCACCTCTATATACCAAGATGCTGATTTAGGAATACATATATACATACATACATATATATATATATATATATATATATATATATATATATATATATATATATATATATATATATAATCATAGTTATAGTCAAACAAACTAGACAATTTATGGACAGAGATCAAGGATAGATCTTTTTGATAAAGAATTTCCAAGTGAAAATATTTTCTAGAATATCGTGAAGCAGATGGCTAAATCAAAGACAACAGATAAGAAACTCATTGAGTAAATGTTAATTAAAAGAATGCTGCACACATGTGTTTGTATAAGCCCTTAGTATTATACAGCATTTGAATTGCATTGTGTTTTTAGGGAAATACATTGTTTAAAGCATACTCCCTGAAAACAAATCTGTTCTAAAATTTTCTGATTCGTACTACTATCAATTTTGTTGGTTATAGTGCCATTCTAAACATTTTGATTATACAAATACCCAAGAATTGTATAATTGCTAGTCAATATGGCTCTTGAGAAGATTTGAATACTCTGTATAAGACTATAAATTATCATCAAAAAAAGGAGTTCCAAAGGGTTAAATATTATATATGGAACCCTAGCATGTAGTTGCTTGACATTTCACAAAGACTGACAGATATAATTAAATTTAAAATAGAACAAAATGAATTGTTCTTCCAAATCTCAGACTGATCAGAACTAAATACAATGGACTAATAAGGCACATCAATTGCAACATTAAGCCTATTTGTTCTGGGGATTGTATAGTGCTATTCTGGTACATATACACAGAGAGTACTATCACTAGCAGTCTCTTAGAATTTTTTTGTACACTACCTATACACATCTACTCTGGAGATATGTCTCTTCTTATAAACCTTTATTAAATTACATCCAGCCCAATCAATTCATTGTCTCCTCTGTTGCTTTTGACATTTGTTTTCCCCTAACAAGGGACTTAATGAATGAAACTTACTCTCATCAGAATTAGCTCAAAAAGAAATAATATAAATACTCAATATGGGCATAGAAATCCCTCTTGCCTTGAAAGAAAGTCAGAGAAAATAAGATACAGGAAGAGAAGAAAGTGAAAAAAATAGAGAGGGAGTAGGAGGGAGTGGTCAGTAGCAAATCATTTTTGAAGAAGAATAGAGTAAAAGGAGAAAAAGAATAGAATTATGGGGGAAATTCATTTAGCAATAGTGATTGTAAAAAGAATTTTGAAGCAAGTTTCTCTGATAAGGCCTCATTTCTCAGAGAGGACTAAGTCAAATTTTAAAAAATTAAGAGCCATGTCCCAAATGATAAATGATCAAAAAATGTGATCTGTGCCCAGAAGGCTATAAATTCATGCATATCCTTTGAATTAAAAATACCACTGCTTGGCATGAATACCAAAAGATATTCAGGGCAAAAAAGAAAATGACCTAGATTACAAAAAAAAATTTAAGGCAAAAAAAAATGGAAATTGAGGGGATGCCCATCAATTGGGGAATGGCTCAATAAATTGTGCTGTATGTTTATGATAGAATATTATTGTCCTAAGAGAAATGATGAGCAGGATTTACTCAGAAAAACTTGTAAAGTCTTCCATAAACTAAAGCAAAATGCAATGTACTGTATACAAAGTAATAGCAATATTCTGGAATAGTCAGCTATAAGTAACTTTGTTATTCTCAGCAATACAATGACCCATGCCTACTGAAGGACTCACAATGAAAAATCCTGTCCATATCCAGAGAAGGAACTTATTGTGTCTAATGTAACAGGAACAAGGCATCACAACTATGTTATTTACAACTTGATTTTGACAAATACTTTTGCTATTGATAATTTCTGTTATTTACAACTCTGTTTTAACAAATACCTTTGCTACTCATAATTTCTGTAATCGACCACTCTGTTACAATAGATATCTTGTTATTGCTAGTTAAAGTGAATTGAAATGTCAAAGTATAGTCTATGCATTAATCCTAGGAGGTATATAACATCACTTGGAAGTAGTTGATAATGTAACGCTAGGTTAAAGAGTATATAAATCCTAGTACTCAGATTAATAAATGGAGATTGTAGAGCATATCTTCCTCCCCGGCCATGGATATTCATTCATACTCTCAGTATTCAATGGAGCTGGACTCCAGTGTATAGATGTATAGATTAATAGAAATCAGATAAAGAGTGAGTAAAAAGGAGAAAAGGAGGGAGGAATCCTTGGAGGTGAGTAGGTTAAATAATAACCAGGCAAAGTAGAGGATAGGAGTAAAGTAAAGGAGTAGGGATAGGAAATAAGATATACACAAACATAATAATAATGATGATCAGAAATAGAATTTACTAGAAAAAAGCAGGGGTAGTAATTAATGATGTCAGGCAGAATTAATCAAAAGAGACATTCTAGGTCAACAATATTAATAAATATTATTTTAGAATATTTAACTAGATAGTATAAGGTTAGACTATTTCTCTAACATAGGAAATGATTATCCACCTTCAGAGAAACAGAAGATAAACAAGCATAATACAAACATATAGGTGTACATGTATATGAATGCATATTTGTATGATTATAGATATCTATCGATATATATATATGTCATATAAACATATCTGCATTCAATTGTAGCCCTCAAGTGAGGTGGTGGGGAAAAAGGGGAGAACAAGAATAAGATACAAACTGTTCATATTTTCTGAACATATATATGCTGAGAAAAGAAGGTATATACATATATACATGTATGTGATATGTATAATCCCAAAGTTCTTTTTTCCCAGATAATATATATATACATATATATATGTACATATGTTGTATGTCTACATATCTTGGATATCAAAGTCTTATCAAATATATTTGAGAGAAAAGTTGTTTTTTTTTTCTCAGTTGGCCACTTTAGGTTTTATTCTATATGTATTACTTTTTATTCAAGGAAAAGTTTTTAAATTTTATAGAATTGAAATTATCTATTTTATCTCTTGTAATTTTCTTTACGTTTGGTAAATAATTCTGCCTCTAATAATAATTTTTAAAAGTACTTTATCTGATTGCCTTCTGGCTTGCTTTTTCCAAATGTTATGATTTTTACTATTCAGGTCGTGTATCCAATTTGGACTTATTAAGATATGTTATAAGAACTTATGAACTTCTATGATATGAAAATATATGATATGGCATAAGATGTTAGTTTAAACCCAATTTCTAATAGACAAATATCCATATTTCCTACTAATAATTATCAAATCAGGTTCTTTTCTAGGCAATTTATACTCTAAGATTTATCTAACTCTCAGTAACTGAGTTCAAATGATTATTATTCTCATCAATACTTTTCTGTTGCAAAGAAGTCTAGTTTTCACACATATCCTATAACAAAATCAAAAAAGGGCATAAGATCAAATGATGGTTGAAAATTTCAAATAAAACATCAGTTTATATAAACTTTGTTGTAAGTTAATACTTAGTACATTACATTATACATAATACATTAACTATACTGACCACTAGAAAAACACATGAATAAATACTTATTTTGTACAGATTCCTAAAGTTTCATTAATTCAAGGTCATTTAATTTAGGCGGTGTCTCATGTCTTCACTCACTTTATTCAACAATCAACATTTTCATAAATCTATCTTTGATAACAAAAAGTATAAAATTATAGAATAGAAACAAGACAAATTGGTTAAATTAAGCATATTTAGAGACAAGTCAATAATCATTGTTTAACAAAATGAACATTAGTTCAGGCAATAGGTATGTACATGAAGGAGACTAATTATCAATCAATAAGTATTTATTAAGGGCATATATCAGACATTATATTTAATAATGCGAATACCAACATAAAAGGTAAAGAGTCCTTGCCTTCTCAAAATTTGTGTTCTAATGTGGGAAACAAAATACATTTGCATAGATATGTGAGGAGAAAACCATATATGTATGTATGTATGTGTGTATATAAGGAGTTTGAGAAGGAAAGACATCAACAGCAAGGAGAATCAGGAAAGGATTCATATAGACTGATATTAAAACTAAATTAAGGCAAACTGAGGGTACCAACAGTCTCAAGTAAGGAGGAAGTTTATTCCAGTCATCAAAGGCAGTTAGTACAAATGCATCAAAATTGGAGCAAGTAAGCCATTATGGTTAAGTGCAAGGTGAGTGAAGGAAAGTAAGTAGGATGAAAAAGTAGAAAGAAATAATGATGTGAAAAGCTTTAAATGCCAAACAAACATCTCTTTATATCTCAATCTCTTCCTTCCCTTCCAATTAACTTCTGATAACAAGTAATATAGTGCTACAGTTCTTTTATGAGACAATACAGCACAATAAAAATGTCTCATCCATTCTGATTATTCAGCTAATTAGACAAAGGAATGGAAATTTCCCTCAGCAAATCAATTTGTCTCAATCTCTCAAATATAGTATAGCAAGTACAAAAAAACTGTTCCTAAAAGCAATTTTTTTTTAGAAAATGAAAATGTTTCTTCAAAATTGGAGTCTCTTAGTTGTCCATTCTCATCATTTTCCAATTGCAAATGACTTCACTTTATAATACACTAGAAATGTTTAATTGTCATTATAAAAGCCAGACCAGTCCTGGAATGTCTATTTTGGGAGCCAGCAAACATCTATATTACCTTCCAATAAAAGCAGCTAATCCCACAAATAAGGAAGTTTTGATAGGAATAGGAATAGGAATAAAAGAACATGATACTTTGTGCCTTTTACCTATTTTTATCTAGGCACAATATCTATGTGGGGAAAAAATAAACATCAGAAAAGTATATGTTATTTTGCCCAGCAGAGTGGAAGGGAAGTTACATTATCAGGATATTTATTACCATTTTCCAGACAATCTCCTCTATATTCATTGTTTTCCTGAATTGCTGATCAGTGACAGTGGGTAGAAGTTGAATGAGTCATTGCACTTAACTTTTTACATGACTTTTCATATAATTTTATAAGATACTTGCATTTTCACAGAGGGAGCATAGATCATAAATTTATAACTGTTAGGGATATTAGCAGTTCTCAAGTCCAAACATCTCATGTTTTTATAAATGAGAAAATGGGGTCAGACAAGTTGAATGACTTGCCTTGGTTACACAGATTGAAAATCCATGATTAAAACACTAATCCTCTTACTCCAAATCCAGCATACTTTCCATTGCACTACTAATTTGTGAGTAGCTGAAAAAACAAAAGCAACTCCACTTTTTCTATAATTCTTCTCTCTGACCCTATTGGTATTGTAACTTCTGCCCTGTTTGTGACCTTCCTTGATGCTAAAACAGCAAGTATCCAAAATAGCCTTATTTATTGGAGTGGAGTTAGGAGATGACCTGAACAAGGGCCTTTTCTTTCCCTGGTCCAAGTGCCAGAAACAAGTCCTGTCCAATCCAGAGGTGATTGTTGCTGTTCAAATATTTTCAGTCTTCTGTGATGCTCACATCATAAACCATTACATGTGTGACATCCTCCCCCTCCTCCACCTCTCCTTCACCAGCATCCATGTCAATGAGCTGGTAGTTTTCATTGTTGTGGGCATTAACATTATAGTACCTAGTGTCACCATCCTTACATCTTATGCTCTTATTCTGTTAAGTATCATGAGCATGAGCTCCCCTGAAGGCAGATCCAAAGCCTTTAGCACCTGCAGCTCCCACATAATTGCTGTTGCTCTTTTCTTTGGGTCAGCTTCATTCATGTATTTCAAGCCATCCTCAATAGGGTCCAATAGATCACAGCAAAGTATCTTCAGTGTTTTACACAAATGTGGGACCTATGCTAAATCCCCTCATTTATAGTCTGAGGAATAAAGATGTTCAAGTTGCCATGAGGAAAACCTTAAGAAGAATGTTTTCCAGAATAGGAGCAGGGATTTCATGTTGAAATTTTGAATTCAAGGGTACAAAGCTAGCTTGGGCTTTCCCAGTCTCTCACTATCTGCTCAGGTTTCCCCAACCCCCACAAACATCTTCTTCCTTATCTAAAAACCCATTGAATTCTATTCAATGCTAACCCTAGCTGAAACCAGCCAGGAACCTGTGATTTCACCCAGCTTCTAGATTATAAAAAGAGGAACCCTGGAAGTCCACTCTTTGCAGGAGCCCCCCCAAACATGGTATCCTTCCAGCCACCTGTCTGCCCAGTGACCACCTCTGGCCCTGGCATCTTTCTACCTTTATCCTTACTTCCAAACTCCTACAATAAACCTTTTTTATCAATCTAGGTTTTCGGTCCTGAAAATTCCTTTACAGGGGACTCTCCTTGTGCCAAACCAAAAGAGGTTCCCCCTTTCCTAACTCTCATTATAACCACAGAGAAATGCATTTTCTATAAGAACAGATATGATACTCACCAATTTTTATTATCCTATGACTGAAATGTTTCTTTAATTTCCACCTTACCATAGAATGTTTCTGAATAGCTGTAAATTTTAAAGCTAAAACATCCCATTCTATCCCCTCAAAAACTGAAGGCACATCTAGGCCAAGCAATCTTCTTTAACACAAAAATAAATTCATTTTCCTTTCAGTCTGGCTATTCATTTTTGACACAATCTTGAAGAGTTCATAGTGAGTAAGATTTTTCTGAGATTTCATGGGCTAGGAAATCCCCAAAATTTGTTAATAGAGATGGGATTACTAGGATTTACCACAAAAGGGGATGAATTCACCACCAATCAAGACAGCTAGAGAGGTGTACACATCATAAGCCTTCTATAGTGATTGGTTTATTTTCCTACTTCAAAGGGCTAGTAAGAATCGTTTTCCATTTAAATTTGTCTGTAAGAAGGCAAACTGATTTTCTCCTCAAGACTGTAGGGAGACAGAGCAATTAAAATTGTGCTTTTGTTTGTTTTATGTAAAATATATGCTGTCAGCATTGCCCATTTGTATTATGTGTCCTGGCAAATCCAGCTGATCTTTTTCCTGTACATTGATCAGCCAAAGAAAAATGAATAAAAAGAACAAGAACTTTTCTGAAGAAGGGTTCAAATCTTTCAAAAGGATATATTTTCACCCTATGTTCCTAATTTTGTCTATGTTATAAATTCAGGAAAAACAAATAAGGAAAAAAGATATCTTTCCCCATTTATGAAGGGAAATGAAACCAGAAATCTATGATATTGGAAACTTAAAAAAAAGTAATTTTGGAAATTTTCTATAATTTGCATACAAGCACTAAAACTCTTCCTTGGAAAGTGAAAAATTTGTTGTTTTAGTGTAATTTACACTAATTTCATGATGATTTCACTCCTAAAGATACTAGTAGTTAATTTAAGTTTTATGTCTAGGGATTCCACATTCAAGAGGGAAAAAGCAAGTGTATTTACATTTTCAAGTTTCAGAGTCTCCTTTGGTGTTTAAGAACAGCCTAACAAATATTACCTTTATTGCAGCTTGAAGGGGAAAAAAAGCTTTCCTAATCTTGGTTTCACAGATTACAGTACTTTTGTGGATATGGAAAAGTAGATGGAATTAATTAACAAGTTTTAAAACTGAGCAATATGAAATTTGAATTTACATTGGGTTTGATATAATACTTGGGGAAATTATTATTCACAAAATGTGTTCTGAATCATAAATGTTAGTGCCAAAACTTTGTGGCTATAAAAGTTATATGACGATTCCTCTATACTGATTTCTATTGCAGCTAGTACAAAATATTAAGTTGGCAGATGAATGGAATACTTTTCCCATATAACTGATTAAGAGATTAATTCAACTGGCTTAATGTCATTTGATAAGTTTTATTTCATGGTTCATATTTTAAATCTATGATATAGTTTTATAGTTTTTTGAATTTTGATTTTGGGAAATAACTGCATATAAGTGTTGTTGATCTGTGAGATACCAAAGTGAGATGCACTTATATCATTAGACTAGTTCCTCTTGATCTGATTCTATGAAATTATAGTTTTGAAGTATTATTTATGAGAGACTTTTATATGAAAGGAAGAGTGTTCTTTTGCTTAAAAACTGTCTCAAAAATTCAATTAGGTATAATCTGGTATGTCAACATGAACTTGGTACTCTCAGAAGACTCATGTGTTTGAGAAATTCTCTAAGAACTTGCCAAGCACTCTGAATTTGCAACAGGAGTAAGATCCAAATCTTTGTAATCTCTGTGAGGAAAAAAGAAGCTAAAAAAAGTTGCACATTAATGAGAATCTTAAAAATTCTACCACAAGATAGAGTAATTAGGACATTGACTTACAGAACAACTAAGCTCCTTCCCAAACACAAATGCACTCACAAATAAGAGAATGGCTTAAAAGTTTGTTTATATGCTTAGTAATGCTTTATATTAGTAACGATTTTGTAATCTATGGAAACTCACTGGATAAATTGGTACATAATATGTATCAGCCTTAAATCTATGGATGTAACTTTGGATCGATACGTCTCAGTTTAATAGATTTTCCTTTTTTCTTGGTAGTTGATGAGTATTGCATTAACCTATTCAAGCTAACTGCAAACAGAATCTTTCTGGATTTGAGTGCATTGATTTTATATATAAAATCTCAAAATTTGACTATTTTCTAAGCCAAAAAGAGAAAAGGAAATTACTGAAACAATTTTTGGAAAGATTTTACATATTCTTGATAAGCATAAGGATGAATGTTTTCATTGTGAACTTACTGAATTGCTATTGTCCTTTGTCTTGAAAAGGACCACAAAGGCATCATTGTTAGAGTCGAGTCAATATGTCTGACTGTGGCTGATCAGACCAACCCAACCTTGGAATGTTCTGCCACAGGACAAATAGTCCCGATGGATTATTTAACTTAGCTGATATTGCTGTTAACAAGAAATAATTATCCCTTCCTCTTAAGCTATAAGCAATGCAACTAACTATGTGTAATAGAACCTCTTAAGGTGTATTTGATTTATTCTGAGTTTTGAATCCAGGTATAACTGTTTGAATTATTGTTAATCCAGTTAATCATTATCCACCATTCAAAAAAATGCCAAGAACTGCTTAAGGAGTGTGCCATCTCTAAATGCTGCAGATAGACTGAGAAGATTAAAAGGGCAGCCTTACAAAGGTAGTGGTAGTATCCTTTTGATTCAGTTTCCCAATATATTGCCTTTCTGAGCATGAAAGCTTGTCACCTGTGGAGTTTGGATATTTAACTCTTTGAATAATGTGAACCTCTGTCATAGGACTGGTTTTTTTTTCAAAAGGCATTTATGACTTTTATATTAAACTTAACAAAACTGAGGGACATTCACATTGTTTTATCTACAAGATATCAATCCGTGCCTTTAAACTTAGACCTGAGGAAACTATCTTGCTGCTAGAATAACTATATCCCTCTTCTTCCTTTTGTAACAAATTTCTTTAATGTGTCCTTTACTTCTCTAATCTTCCCAAGCTATGCTATTTGAACAGGCTTGTTTCCTTTATTATTGATTTAATAGTTGTATATGTATAATATTGTTTTTAACAGTCATACATTCAGGATGTCAGATTATAACATATCCTCATTAAGAGGAGAGAATGATAAGAGATAAAAGCTCAAATATTTAATAGAGTTATAAATCTTAGCTTGAGAAAGACAGGGTCATACTATTTCCTTTGGAAACTGGGTTACACATGATTGGCTTCCAAATGTTTCCCAATGAGTAAAGAATATATAAAAGGGTTCTATTATAGTGGCAAGTGTATCAGGAACCTTAGAATTTAGGCTTTCTTGTCCCAGTGAAAACAATGACAAAAGGACAAGTAAAGATATTGGCCCTAAAATTATACTTTATTTGGTTCTACAGATAACAGGGAATAAAACTGAAAAGTTAGATCTTGCTCTAACTGAAACTTCTCCAGAAGAATTATTTGAATATCCTTAGATAAATTTAATATAAATACCACATATGTAGATTTTGATTCTGTTTTAATTACTATATATAAATCCTCAAATTATAATAATACTTTTACATTGAAAATTGTTCTAGTTGCTATAAAGAAACTTTTAAATTATGCATTTTTCTGCCTGAGGGACTCAGATAATATGGGTTTATTCTCAAAATCCTTCTTAAGATACTTATTTTTTTCAAAATCTTGTAAAAATGAATGCTAAAAATTTTCTTGACGTGACTGAGGAAAAAATAAAATACTATTTAAAAATGAAGAAAAGGACTTATATATTCTAAAAAAATATGTCATCTTGTGGGAGTGGGGAGGAAGAGGCATATATTAAGAAATTAATGTGATAAATGATGTAAAAACAAAAAATATGTACAAATGAAGATTCTTCCTTTTACCAATAGACAGTATGTCTATATCATTTATGGGGCTTGTGTAATTTGGAAAAATTAATGGTATACAAAAATTGAAACTCTTAAAAACTTTCAGATGAGTTTTGGTAATCCTGTCTTAATGTTTTTTCAAAATCTCTAACTTGATAAACTAATTACTGGAAAGCTAATATAATTAATTTTTATCAAGCTCCACTAAAATATACTAAGACTTATCATCAAGACGTTTGAGCATCATTACCTAAAGAATGATCCAAGGATCTTTACATGACTTGAAGTCTAGTAAATGATACTACTGGATGAAATATTTCTTGAAATCTGCCCTAGAAACTAGGTGCAAAGGCTCATTTCAGGCACTGTTAACAAATGAAATTGCAATGAATAACACCAAGGCATTGGTCCTAGATAAAAGTCTCTCAATTTAAATAGGCTAAGCTATACCATTTGTGGGTCATGATCTAAGTCAGAAATCATTGGCTCAGAATTTCAAAAAATAATGTCTTCTAGAAGTGATTTCATGAAAGAGAAGCTAAGCCCAAGACAATACAACAAGAAACATATTTCCTAAATACACATTAAGATGCATTCCCTGTTCCTTTTTTCATTATGATTATAAAATTGTGCTTATTGTCAACTTTCTCTTAAAGTGTCCAAACTCTTTCAGAAGGTTAAGTCCTAGGTGTCAGATCTAATACAAAATATAGGAGTTTAGATCCAGGTCTGCTATGTTCTCATTCCTTATAAAATTACCAGTAATAATGTTAGCCTGTAGCTGGAAGGATATTCGGTACTACTAAGAATCTTAAAATCCACCTCCTCACATCAAAACAGAGTGATATTTTCTATTTGCATATGCCATTCTCCAATCAATTCCTAACAACTTGAGATCCCCATTTTCAAGTATAGAGATTTTCTCCCATAGTTATTACTGTTTAAAACAATCCCTCTAGAAGATGGGGATAGGGAAATAATGAGGTGTGCAAATCTCCAGAATTACTCAGAAATTTTCTTCAAGCTTTTTTCCTTATGACTTCACAGATGTGTTATGGTATATATTTATTGATTAACTCTTGCTATGTAGTATTTAAAATAATGTTTTAAATTTTTATGATTTGTTACCTAAAATTCATGGCTGCCACAACCTTCTTTAGAATAAATTCTTATTTTTCTGAACAAGCAACTGCTTTGTTGTATGTGAACATATATATTAAATTTTATAATATTTCTGAAGAAATAACAAATGGTGAAATTATGGAGGAAGTGGCTAGATCTGTGTATTATGTAATGTGAGTTTGGGAAGACTACCTGCTCCTCAGGTAAAGAAATTTCTGAGATCAAGGAAACAGAACTGTACCTTTTGTACTTTATTTCCCTCTCTATTTGGCAACAGGATGATTGGATGAACAGGATGATTTTTAAAGAATCCTTTTTAGAGATTTTATAGTAATAGAGGGAAATCTGTATTAATCACAGAGAAATGCATTTCCTACAGGAACAAACCAACCTTTAGCAACTCCTGTGATTCTTTTGCCTCACAAACTTCTATTTACATTCTGCCATTGTCTATGTACTCTAAATGAATCTAAAATGCTATAAAAGGTAAATCTGTACTCTACAATGCTGTAATCATTTCTTACTCAAGTATCTTCCTTAGTGCACTAAGAAATTTGTTTTCCTTTCAGTCTGTCTGACTTGCTTGATAATCGTACATACCTCATATTGGATAAGGTTCTTATAGAATCCAGAATGAAAAATTCTCACATTAGAGCAATACTCAGAGCCTCTGAAAATGATCATGACTGTGCCATGCAGAATTTGTTTTTATCATTCGAAATGTTCAAGATTTACTGTTATGGAACGGTCTCCATGAACTAAATGACTACAAAAAAAAAATCTTCCTGAGTTCCCCTTTGAAGTAATTATTAAAGCTGCTCAGACTCCAAACAAAAACAAAATCAGGAAAATGTAATTCTCCCATCCTCCACCCAATCCCTATTCAGACCCTTCAAATGAGGATTATAATTACAATTCACATTTCAGAGATGAAGAAACATATCTCAGAGAGACTCTACACATGCCTATGGTTAAAGGCTAAAGAAATTGAAGTATTAGGGCCAGGTCCTGTAGCATCCTGAGGGAATAGAGTATTATTGGTACTGAGACTAATATTGTCTTTGCATGTATTCATCCGTTCTTACTTAGATTGTACCAAAGAGTGAATTGACAGAGGTCAGAAACGTGATGTTTTAGGAAATCCTAGCTTTTCATAGTTGACAAAGTAGGAAAGAGAAGTAAAAATTAATAAATTAAAACTATGTGTTACATACTTACCCTTTCTTCCTGGTCACTATAATGTTGGTCCTTATTAGTTTTGACTATCTAGTTTTTGATCACCTAATAAGAGTGATCAGAAGCTCTCTGACTGAAACTCTGATACTCTCTTTTTATATTAAAGCAATCAGAGAAGGAACCCCCAGACTGAGCTATGCTGGGAGTTATTCTGAGTTATAAAGATCACAAGTTATAACTGTAGTTTTGCCTGAAGAGTTGGTTCCAGTTACAGGGGAGGAAATAATGCTTAGAAATGTCCCTAGAATTAACAAGTGATAGGAAACTAGAGGTTTTATTCTATGGACCTAATTGGAACTCTTCCTCTCCCTGGGTTGAGATTCTTCAGGGAGAAAGAATTACAAAGTTTATGCTTACACACTGTACCACAGAGTTTATATTTTCTCCTTGGAGATTCAGTCTTCTATTTATACTTTAATTTCATGCAGGGAATTGTTGAATCCCATACTCCTCCATTTCTTTTCCCCATTTCCTTCAACCTTGGTCCTACTTGAGAACTTCTGTCTTTTTATCAATGTTTCATACATCCATCATTTTCAGGGCTTCTCTACATAATTCAGAAAGTAAAGAAAAATATAAAATTAGAAGGTTATTATCTCTAGCTGAGCTCCCAATTAGATATATCAGAATTTGAGCAATCTACATGCATCTGCCAAGATGATAAGGAGAGCTATTATGCTCCTGTTCAGAGGAAATAATTCTCCCCATCACATGTAATCCTAAAGTCAGTTTTATTGAGGATTTCAAGAAGTCAATAAGTTTTCCTTTCATGCACTATTCAGATTTATGGAATTCTGTGACATATGAATATATGCATATATAATATGTGATGGATACAGAATTTTTGTGTGACATTTCTTTGTGTGTATATACATTATGAGTGTATGTTTCTGTGTAAGATACATCTATGTGTTTATGTGTGTACTCCCCACACATCCCCAACTTCAAGAAAACTGTAAGTTCATTAAGGATAGAGACTCTTGTTTTGACCTTTAGCAATTAGTATTTCAAATAGTAAGGCACAATACAAAAAGAAGTCTGGAGGGAAAATCTATAGCCCAATAACATAAAACTGTTTAGAAGAAGGAATCCAAAATAGGTAGTGCAGATGGACGATGCAATAGATAAAACACCACACCTAAACTTCAGAAAAACCTCAGTTACTTAGACACTTACTAGCTGTATGATACTAAGTAAGTCACTTGACACTGTTTGCCTCAGTTTCGTCATATGTGAAGTAAGCTAGTACAGGAAATGGCAAACTATTCTAGTATCTTTGCAAAGAAAAACCCCAAAGAGTTTGACACGACTGAAACAAGTAAATAAAGAACAACAAAATAAATACCTCAGAATCTTTAATTCTACAAGGAATATAGAAAATAAAAAATTGACTAAATTAATACAAAGGATATGAATCAAAGAGGAAAACTCTAGAAAAGACAAGATAACAATGAAGAGAGATTGTTTAGAATAAATCAACCAATCATACAAAAAGCTTATCAATATAAATTATAAAGTCCTTCAAAAAGAAACAACTTATATAACTGGGAAAATATTTTGGTACTCATGGATGGACTTGAAAAGACAATAAAAATGAAAATGCTGCCTGTTCATTCATACTTCTAATGTTATGACAATCAAATTATAAAAAGGATAAAATTTGATTTAAAGATAACAAAATTGATTTGATAAAATAAAAAACTAGAATGCCAAGGGAAATAATGAAAAGAGGTATAAACAAAAGGGGAACAGCACTTCCAGACCTCAAACTATATTACAAAGAAGCAATAATCAAAAGCATCAAAAGCATTGATTAAAAGAAAAATATATAAATGGACTTGTCCATAAAGGAAAGGCATGGGCAAGCATTTATTATTGTCTAATTATGCAAAGCATTATTAAGGATTTTTTATTAATTTTTATAATTATAACATTTTTGACAGTACATATGCATAGGTAATTTTTTTAACAACAATATCCCTTGTACTCCCTTCTGTTCTGAATTTTTCCCCTCTTTCCCTCCACCCCCTCCCCTAGATGGCAGGCATTCCCATACATATTAAATATTTTATAGTATATCCTAGGTACAATATATATGTGTAGAACCAAATTTTGTTGTTGTTGTTGCAAAGGAAGAATTGTATTTGGAAGGTAAAAATAATCTGGGAAGAAAAAAAAAACAAAAAACAAAAAAAACAAAAAAAAATGTTCACAGTTTACGCTCATTTCCCAGTGTTCCTTCTCTGGGTGTAGCTGATTCTGTCCATCATTGATCAATTGGAATTGGATTAGCTCTTCTCTATGTTGAAGATATCCACTTCCATCAGAATATATCCTCATATAGTATCATTGTTGAAGTGTATAATGATCTCCTAGTTCTGCTTGTTTCACTCAGCATCAGTTGATGTAAGTCTCTCCAAGCCTCTCTGTATTCCTCCTGTTGGTCATTTCTTACAGAACAATAATATTCCATAACATTCATATACCATAATTTTACCCAACCATTCTCCAATTGATGGACATCCATTCATTTTCCAGTTTCTAGCCACTACAAAAAGGGCTGCCGCAAACATTTTGGCACATACAGGTCCCTTTCCCTTCTTTAGTATTTCCTTGGGATATAAGCCCAGTAGTAGCACTGCTGGGTCAAAGGGTATGCACATTTTGATAACTTTTTGGGCGCATTATTAAGGATTTTACAAATATTATCCCATTTAATCCTCATAAAAACCCTTCAAGATAAGTAATATTTTATTCCCATTTTACAGGTAAAAAAAATGAGGTAGACAAAAATTAGGTGGATTACTAAGATTACACAAGTAGTGAATGAGGTCTTTTTCACTCCAGGCCCAACGGGCTGGATCCATCACCCTGATCCATCTAGAAAATCAGACATGATAGTACTCAATTACCAAAATGTAAATTACTTAGCAAAGAAAAGCTTTCCTGATCAAAACCTCTGGGAAAACTAGAACATAGTCTGGCAAAAATTTGTCTTACACCAACACCTTGTACCATATTCCATAATATGAATATGTGACATCAATACTACAAAATGTAGAATTTTATAGAATATGGAAAATAAAGAGATCATACATCTCTTGGATATATGGGTAATGATGGGGATTGGCACCAAATTATGAGCTTCAAAATACATAAAGCAAGGTGCAAACCACATCTGAAAAATTCACAATGGTGTTCTCTTTGACAAAAGATACCTTTATTTATGTGAAGAGGTTACAAACAAAATGAAGATGTAAAATAGACATCAGGAATGGTAAATATGAAATAGATTCAAAAAAGAATCTAGTTAACAAGGAAAGGGGTTTTAACAATTAGCAAAGGAAAAGTCAAGTTCCCTAGTGGAACTCACAATTAACTAGGAGAAAGGGAATACACCAAGAGGTGGGAATATAATTAGCTAAAAAATCAGTTAGCTATAACAAGGAGAAAGATACCATTAGGCATGGGGAAGAAGGTGAGAAAAAAGATATCAGGAGGTAGAATGCTAATCCCAGAAGAGATTCAGGAAAGATGGCATACCACAGACAGATCTATAAAGAAATCCAGTCTCTAGAGTTTGACATCATAACTTGGCTTTCTGATTGGGTATAGTAAAGTGGTGTTTCCCAAGACCTCCACAGAAGTTGGGACTGTAAGACTGAGCTGATCCCAGGAAGTTTAATCTTATCAGTATAAGATATAATCTTATATAATATAATATAATCTATATTATAATATAATCTTAAATAAATATAATCTTATCAGTACCTTAGGCTTTCTCTCCCAACCCCATCTAATTACCCAGGACTTCAGTAAGAGATATATTCTTAACCAAACAAGAGAGAGAGGCTATTACAGAAATGAAACAGTTTTAATTACATAAAAGAGAAAGGTTTCTTCAAAACAAAATTAATGTATCTAGGATGACAGGGGGAATAAATAGAATAGAATTTTAATATCTAATATTATAAACAATTAATTGATAAATAAAGATAATAAAAGTCAATGTTGCAAGTGTTGTAAGAAATTGGGTACACTAGTACATTGTTGGTAGGATTGTTTTGCAAAACAATCTGGAATTATACTAAGAAAGAGACTAAAATATTCATAGTTTTCAACCAAAGAGATTGCAAACTTTATGTTCCCAAGAAATTAACTAAGAAGAAGAAAGTCCATATATACACCAAAATATTTATAGCAGGACTTTTTGTGATTACAAAAACTTGGAAATAAGACAAAAGTTCATCCATTTGAGAATACAAATGATGGTGTATTAATATGATAGAATATTGATATGCTGTAAAAAAAGAATATGAAGAATATGGATGAATTCATAAATATTTAAGTAACTAAAATTTAAAAAAAATAAGCATAATGATCATAATAAGACAAATGGAAATAACAATCATTTTAAAAAATCAAAAGTGAATGTTTGGTGGGACACTGATACATTGTTGGTGGAGTTGTGAAAGAATCCAGCCATTCTGGAGAGCAATTTGGAACTATGCCCAAAAAGTTGTCAAACTGTGCATACCCTTTGACCGAGCATTGCTATTATTGGGATTATATCCCAAAGAAATACTAAAGAGTGGAAAGGGACCTGTATGTGCCAAAATGTTTGTGGCAGCTCTTTTTGTTGTAGCTAGAAACTGGAAGTTGAATGGATGTCCATCAATTGGAGAATGGTTGGGTAAATTGTGGTATATGAAGGTTATGGAATATTATTTCTCTGTAAGAAATGACCAGCAGGAGGAATACAGAGAGGCTTGGAGAGACTTAAATCAACTGTTGCTGAGTGAAATGAGCAGAACCAGAAGATCACTATACACTTCAACAACAATACTGTATGAGGATGTATTCTGATGGAAGTGGAAATCTTCAACATAAAGAAGATCCAACTCACTTCCAGCTGATCAGTGATGGACAGAAATAATTATACCCAGAGAAGGAACACTGGGAAGCGAATGTAAATTGTTAGCACTACTGTCTATCTACCCAGGTTACTTATACCTTCGGAAGCTAATAATTAATGTGCAACAAGAAAAAGGTATTTACACACATATATTGTATCTAGGTTATATTGTAACACATGTAAAATGTATGGGATTGCCTGTCATCGGGGGGAGGGAGTGGAGGGAGGGAGGGAAGGGATAATTTAGAAAAATGAATAAAAAAAAAAAGTGAATGTTTGGGGATAGCTATGTGACACAACTGAAGTCAGGAAGGCCTGAGTTCAAATCCAGATTCAGGTATTTGTTCCTGTGTAAATCTGAACAGGTCTCTTAATCTCTGTTTGCCTTATTTTCCTCATCTGCAAAAAAAGGGATAATAATAGTATCTTCCCCCCTGGGTTGTTGTGCGAATAAAAGGAGATAAAATCACAAAATTCTTAGAGCTATATAATAAATGCTATGTAAATATTGGCTATTATTATTATGTTACAAAATTATAAAAACTAGCATGACTAGAGTAGTAATATGAAAAACACTTATGCCATCTCCTTGAAGAGAAGTCCGCAAATCACATTTTACACATTTTCAGATTATTTTAATGTATTTGTTGTACTGATTTTATTCATGTTCCTTTTTTAATCTTCATGATGTACTATTTTAATGGAATCTCTTTTGAAAGGAATTACAAATGCATTCAATGAAATATTCAAAGAACAGCTAATTCTAATATTACACAAACTACAAAAACAGAAAAAATGGGATCCTATCAAATAGTTCTGTTCACAAATAAAATCAGATACCTAAATCATGGAGAATTAAAACAGAAAAAAAATAAAATAGAACAATATCTCTAAAGAATATTAATATAAAAACTATAAACCAAATGTTAGCAAAGAGTCTATAATATGATCCAAAAGTATCATACATTGTAACCAGCTAGGATTTAGATCAGAAATATATGGTTGGTTCAACGTTAGAAAAACTATAAATACAATAAATCCTACTAATAATGAAAACAAAACACATTATTTTATCAGTGAATGAAGAAAATATTTTGGCTAAAATACAACACAACCATGTTTAATTTTTTAAAATAATAATAGTGAAACATAGCAATAAATGGAAATTTCCTTGAAATGATTGGTAGATTAATTGTTGCTCTTTGTGCTTGAAGAGGACCTAAATAGTATCCTTATATTGGGGTTAATCTACAATGTGTCTGACTTGCTGATCATACCAATACGAGTTTGAGAGGCTCTATAACACATCAGACACAAATAGTCTCTATGAACATTTACAGTGGATATTTCTCTAAACTCGCACATTTCACATTTCTTTTGAGTCACTGCTGTGCTTTGCTCAGGGAGCATAGTACCTTCTTTGATCTCCTTATGACTGGCAATATTAAAGTTCTTGGTCAATCAACAAACATTGTGTACAGATCTCTTGTCTGGCATTTCTTATGAAGTTGATGGGCAGCAAAAAGCATATCAATAATTCCCCAATTTTTCTAAAGCCACAGTAAGCTCTCAGGTAAATGATCATTTTCCTGGTGAAGCCTATTAAGGAGGACTCTGGCAAGAATCTTGCCAGCAATGACTATGAGAGAGATATCCCTGGAATTTTCACAGGATTAGCTATTCCCTTTATCTTTATAGAGCTGAATGGTGGAGACATTCTTGAATTCCAAGAGAATAACCTCTTCTGGCTACATAAGCCAAAAGATTTCAATAAGCTTTTATATAAGCAATGGATCCTCTACCTTTTAAATCTCAGCCACAATAGAATTGGCACCAGGCACTTTGCCACTCAAGAGGAACTTATTGGCATTCAAAACTTTTTTTCAGTTGGAAGTTTAATCATAGAGGGATTGACATCAAAACGAGGTATATAGTCAATGATTTTAGTATAGGTTGATGATAGTATCTGACCTAAATGAGTAAAAGTGGTGCTATACACCAGATTTCTGATTTCTATCCTTTTCTCTTCAAGTGTTTGTTGATTCAGCTTTCTCTCCAAGTTAACAACACACTGCTCATTCCCAGGGAAGCTCTCAAATCTGGTGACATTAAGTTTTCTGGTAGTCATCTTGCCTTTGAGCCCATTGCTTTTGTTGAATATAAATGTTTAGCTTGAAGAAGATAAATCTATGATCAGTTCAGTACACTGCACCACACATAGCTTTTATCACTCTCACATACTATATGTCTCTTCTCCTTACAATAACTATTGTAGACTATTAAATACCAATGTATACTGTGAGAGTGCATCCACAAAGTTTATTTATTTTAGAAAAATGGAAGACAGTGTTGATGACAAGAATGTCATGAAACTCAAAAGTCTTTGGTAACAAATGAACATTGCTGTTGCTATTTCTGACTCCATTCCTCCCAAGGACTTACATTTATGATAGTCTTTGTCTTCTCTGGATTAAAGTCACTCAGAATTACAAACTTGTCCTCTTTCAATATATTGATGATGGTGGTCTCCAGATCTTCATAAAATTTTTCTTTGACCTCATTGGGGCTTGGCGAGAGCATTTACATTGATAATGGCAGCATGGTGCTTTTCTACAAGTGGAAACCACATTGTCTTGAGCTTATCATTTACATCTTTAGGGAAGCATACAAGCTGCTGACTAGATTAGATTTGAGTGTAAAACCTATACCAGAATTACAGTGCTCTACATTAATAAGCCACTTCTGAAAAACATGTATCCAGTTCCAACTTTGGTAAGCTGGCCTTAATTTACCAACTTTGTTTCACTCAGCATTGCTATTTGTGTATAATAACTGCTGAGTTCTCTTACAACAAAAGCTGTTCATCTTTCAGGTCTATTGGATTTCATGTTGTTCATAAGTGTGTGCACACTCCATGTATCAATGGTGAGTAGAATCATCTTTGCAATCATGTTTTTTACATTTTGATCAGAAAATAGGATCCCCCCATCACAATAAATAAGTCACAGTTAGTTTTAACGAAGCAAACAATTTGGGGCACCCTTTCAAGCCCCTTCCTCATGTCAAGAAAGAAATAATGTAGTCTTTCAAAAAGGCTGCTAGACACCCAGAGAGGCTGCTGTATTCCACTGCTGCTTCAATCTGTGAGAAGATGGCCTTATAATCAGAGATGACACCTGTGTGCAGAGCTAGACTATAGCTATTTTCCTGGTGCCACAAGACATTGATGTAGGTTTAAAAAAATGATAAAATAGTATGAGTGATGTCTTTTGATTCTCATATATATGGGATTTAAGTGAGAAATAGTTGCATAAAATCATTAATTCTATTCTCTCTTCCAGTCACCGAAGTCTAGGAGCAAGACAAAAGTCAAGATAACTGGTAACAGCTCTGAATTCAGAGGCTGACCTTAGTGTCTTTAATATATGACCAAGTCATGCATGCTCCATAGCACCTGCTTCAGCCACCTTAATGAACAGTAAAGCAAACTGTTTTCATCTGCCCATTCTGTCAGGGGAAGTCTTCACATACTTGGGCTAGACATTCCCCTAACTTATCAATATGTTCAACACCATAGTCTGTTTTAGCCCATCTGCCAAAAAGGTTTAACAGAGTATGGCTGCTGCATATACTTCTTGGAGTCACAGGTGAGAGTTGGGTGAGTCAGGAAGACACCAAAGATAGAAAGCAGCCCTGTAAAGAGCTCAGCAGCCCTCATACCAGTGGTACTAGTCTTCCCCAAAAACCCATACATGCCCTTAATGTGTTGTAACTATCTAAAACCAAGAGGCATGATTATATGTAAAATGGGAATAAATTATATTTCCTCTAAGATTATTTCTAAAGTAGTCTCTACTTACAAAAAGTTCACAGTCTAGAAAAGAAGTCTATTCAATGTCTGATAGTACTATATTCTTAACTTTCTTAAATTTCTTTTGCTTTGACCTATAAAAGAACATAAGTTCATTGCTTCTCCCTTATATCAGTATGTGTTATCATATTTCCCAAGGATTACCTCCCAAGGAGTTGCCATCCTTTCTGATAATGGCAAGCTCACATATCTAAGCAATCTTCTTATTTCTTTCTCTTGAAAGAAGTTATGGACAAATTTTACTCAGGAAAATGAGTATTTCTTACATCAGATATAGAACTCTTTTGCAACAATTAATTGTCTCTAAAATTTCTTGTTCTGTAATAAAAAAATTGGAAACAAATAATTCAGCAAAATCTCAAAATAATTATTTATTATAACCAAGTCAGATTTATTATAAGAATTCTGACAGCATAGCAAATAAAAATGATCCTGAGGCACAGATCTCTCCAGCATAAAATAGCATTTTGTTAACAGTGATGCATATGAAACAGGTGGGGATGGTACCTAAGCAAAAAATCAGAGGCCTCAACATAATCACTTCATTATTTAGGCCAGCAGTAACCAATAAATTGGGTCAGCAGCTTTTCTCAACCAACACAATCTTTTAAACTTAGATGTGTCTTCTTTCTAATTGGTCTTTCAGTCATTTAAATCACTGGCAAAAAGAAGACAATACTAATTGGTAAAGTGGGTTGATCTTCCAGGGAATAATCACATTTCTCTCTGGCAGTTAAGGAATATTCCTTGATGGATGTCAACCTCTTCTAGTAATCTTGTCTAAATCAGAATTGTCCTGATTGAGACTCCCCACTTTTGTCTTCTTCATGGAGACTATGTTACTCCTAGTTTCAACAGCAAAGGAAAATAGTCATCTAGGGTTAAATTTAGCCCAAACTAGTTAAGGAATAAATAAATGGCTGAGAGATGAGAGGATGATCATAATACTTGAACACACCTTTTAAAAACTGCTTGGTAAAACAGATTTAATAGTGGTATTGCTGGGTCAAAGGGAATATACCATTTCAGAACTTTTGGAGCATAATTTCAGAATGTTTTCCAAAATGGTTGAATCAATTCACAATCATAATCCTGTTGTTACTGTGTCCAATGTTCTCTTCACTTCACTTCACTTCACTTGGCTTCCATTCATGTAAGTCTCCAGGTCTTTCTGAAATGAAGCTTTATAGAATAATATTATCCCATTACATTCATATATCATAGCTTATTCAGCCATTCCCCAACTGATGGGCATTCACTCAAGTTTCCAGTTCTTTAAAGCTTATTTTTATATAACCAAATCCATCAATTTTGTTGTTAATCATTGTTTCCACTTATTTAATAAATAAAATCTGTTTGGATTTTTCTCAAATATTAAACAAATAAAAACATATGATACATTTAATTCAATATAAACTCATTTCTTAACACAATGATATGTTTTCTTATAAAGACATAAGGAGACTGGGAGAACTGTTATCAGAGCAAGCATAGTGTACCTTGAACTAGGGCACTTATGTGATACATGGGATAGAATCTTAGACTTGGAGGGAAGATTCAAATCCAGACTCAAAAAATTTCTGTGATTCTGGGAAAGTTACTTAACCTTTCTCTGTCTCAGTTTCCAAATAGAGATAAATAGTATCTATTCCAGAGAACACTATGAACAGTAACAATAATAATGTTTTAAGAATGACTTTGAACAAGTAAGTTATTTAACTATTATAAATGCCCAAATTAACTATAAATGGCATATAAAGAAAGATGATATCTATATCCAGAGAAAGAACTGATAAATAAAAATCTGTATAAGAATAATTTTACACATACATACATAGAATTATATATGCCCATTTGTGTCTAATGGTAGCTATCTGGATGGTGAAGAGAGAGAAAAAAAAGAAATTTACATAATAATTTTGTTGTGTATTTGAAAGGAAGAGCAAGTTGTGCATAGTAGATATGCAGTTTCATGTACAATAATGTTTTTATTATAGTGTTTTATTTCATAAATTTAAGATAAATTAATGTCATAAAATTAAAATAAAATCTAATAATGATTCAAAAAAAAAAGACCATAGGACTTGGAACATTGTATTCCAAAGAGAAAAAGGAATTGGAGTTGCATCCAAAAATATTGTACCCAATAAAGCTGAATATAATCCTGAATGGAGGAGGGAAGGGAGAGGAGGACATTTAATGAATTGAAAGATTTTCAAGTTTTTGTGACAAAAAGATCAGAACAGAACGTTTAGCATATAAGATCAAAGAGAAATTTAAGGGAAATATTATGGACTAATTATAAAGAACTAAATACTATGAACTGTTTGTTTCTTATTTGGAAAATGTTATCTATACTTTTAAGATTATTATCATTCAAGTAGATGATTTCAGAAAGCTTCGAAAGATTTACATGAACTGATGCTAAGTGAAGTGAGCAGAACTAAGAGAACATTGTACACATTAACAAAGGAATATGTAATGATCAACTATAATGCACTTGGCCTTTTTTAACAATGAGGTGATTCAAGACAGTTCCAATACACTTGTGACTGAAAACGTTGAGAGGTATCTGGAGACTGAATGTAGCATATGTAGGTAATGTTTTTACCTTCTGTTGTTGTTGTTTGTTTGCTAAGATTTTTTTCTTTTTCATTTTTCCCCTTTTGCTCTGATTTTTCTTGAACAGCATGACAAATATGGAAATATGTTTAGAAAAACTGAACATGTTTAACCTATGTCAGATCGTTTGCTGTCTTGAGGGGAAGGCAGAGGAAATTTGGAACACAAGGTTTTACATAGGTGAATGCTGAAAATTATTTTTACACATTTTTGGAAAAATAAAAAACTATTTAAAAAGAAAAAATATTGTTATTTAGATATTTTGAAAGATTACATACATATAAATAAAAGGCTTGTATTGAGATGAGTATGATGGGATGATCCTAGACATTTAACTGGATTGGATAAGGTATGAATGAAACAACTATTAGTATAGTGGAAATAGGTGTTGGTGAAGGGATGGTACTGTTGGAATCTCATAAATCTGACAAAGTTCTTTATATAACCAAGACTAAAATGAAAGCAAAAATGGGGAGAAAGGAGAATTTATAGTCTCAGATAAAGGTGTCATTTCCCAAATATATAAAGAACTTTGTCAAATTTATAAGAATATGTCATTTCCCAATTGATAAATGGTCAAAATAGGCAGTTTTCTAATGAAGAAATCAAAATTGTACTTGTACACATGCATTCTTGCCATTTATTTGTAGCCTTCTCAAGAGAGTGATGAGTGGGAAGAGATAGAAAATTAAAAAAAAATTAAAAGTACACAGCAGAAACAAAAGAAAACAGAAGGAAGCATAGAAAAGCAGAATAGCTTTAAAAATAATGCTATACCATTAATTACATAGTTTTTAAAAAAAGAAATAAACTGAAATGAAAATTCATGTTTTATAATGAATTCTTTCTTTATGTTGTGCTACATGTATGAAAATGTTTCTTTTTGTCTTTTTGTATTTAAGTCCAAAATGAATTAAAATTTAAAAAAATAAAAGAATACTTAAGTAAGGGTTAAAAATATCCAAAGACCAAATAACAATTCTAAAAATTCTGTGGGTCAAAGAACAAATTATGGAAATGATAATTTCATTTGAGATAAAGACAATAATAAGGCAACATTACTAAAATTTGGGGAATGTAACCAAAGCAGTTCTTACAAAAGTTTTTTTCTAATTTTAAATACTTTCATCAACATTTTGGTAACCTGAGAATACAAATTAAAAAAAAACAGAAAAACCATTAAGATTTTTTAAAACTCAAATACCAAAATAGACATCTTTAATAATAATAATAGCCAGCACTTATGTAGCACCTTAAGATTTGCAAAGTGATTTTTTTAAAATTGTCTCATCTTATCCTCACAACAACCTAGGAATTATGTGGTATTATCATTCTCACTTTAGAAATGAGAAAACTGAAGTAAAACTTTGTTGAGAGTCACATAGCTAGTAAGCATCTATGACTAGATAGGACCTCCTGATTTCAAAGAAAGGGAATTGATAAATAAAAGTTGGAGCTTAAAATAAAGAAAGAAAAGATAGATAAATTATTAGATCTGGGACCTATTATTAATGAAAATGCTTTCCCACAAGTTTAACAGGCAATAGTCCTGTACCAACAGGAAGTTGAAGGCTTCTTGTAGAAGAGGGCACAAGTTGAGTCTTGGAAGAAACAGAAGATATCAAATTGTGGAATTCCAGGTACTGTAGGAACAGAAATGGCAAATGCATGAAGATGACAGAGGTAGAGTCATGTAAGAGGAATTGGAAGTAGGCCAATATGTACCTTCCAAAGAATGGACAGAAGTGACATTTAAGAAGACTGGAAATGTTGGATAGGGTCAGACTATACAGGGATTCAATGCCAAACAAATTTGCTAATCAAATTAGGACAATAATAAAACTGTTTAAGTACACAAAGAAGGAATAGAAAAAGAAAAGAACACAGTTAAATTTGTTATTTTGTTAGTCATTCTATACAAGCATATACACATACACACATTGTATATATGCATATATATTTTCCCCTTTTCTCTAAATACAAATATGTGATATTAATGAGTTTGGGATTTTATTCCAATACCCTAGTTCTTTGTTCATATTGCAGAGTATTAATTTATAATTTTGAATGTCCCTATTCTCAGACTGCTACACTAAAAACTATTAGAAGTTTCTCCTTGAGTGAGATCAAAGACACTCTCCCTTGAGTAAGCTGAATTATCTCACTCCTAATGGAAGAGCTCTCTCATTCTGTATTGTCTAGTAAATATTCTCCTATATATACTTTCTCTTAATTCTGTTGTTCTATATTTGAATAAATGAATTTCTTTGTTATTCTCTGTGTTTATTGTAAAACTGCTATTTGGTGGGAAAGAAATCAAGCTTTTGCTATAGCGTTTCCTCCCAGAAATGACAAAGCAATCAGAAGTTATCTCAAACTTGATATTATTAATCCCCCAAGACTAATAACATTTAAGGGAATGGACAGATATACTTCTAACCTGTCACACACTTGCTCTAAGGAAAGCAGAAAGCAACTTCCAGACCATTGACTTCAACCTCCTGCTTCCCCTTCTGGCAGGAATGAAAGTGTCCCTAGAAGATGGGGGAGGAGGGAATGGGGAAAGAGAGGATGGAAAGAATGGTAGATGAAGCTAGAAAGATCTTTTCTGCCTACCATCAAGCCATTTGATGACAGGCTTTGTTAGATGGGACTTACCCTCTTTCTATGCCCTTATAGAAATTATGGAGGAAAAGACTTTTACAAGGCATTTGTAGGTAAGATTCACTTACAAATCCACCCCAGAACCAAGGGAGGAGATAGGCAAAAATATAGAAACCATGGGTATTTTAGGGGAGGAAAATAGGAGCATGAGATTTTTGATCAATTGCTTTGAATTTACTCCCATAATTTCTTTTTTTTTTAATTTTTATTTTATTTTATAATTATAACATTTTTTGACAGTACATATGCATGGGTAATTTTTACAACATTATCCCTTGCACTTACTTCTATTCAGATTTTTTCCCTTCCTCCCCCAACCCCCTCCCCCAGATGGCAAGCAGTCTTATATATGTTAAATATATTACAGTATATTCTAGATACAATATATGTGTGTAGAACCGAATTTTTTGTTGCACAGGAAGAATTGGATTCAGAAGGTAAAAATAACAGTTTACATTCATTTCCCAGTGTTCCTTTTCTGGATGTAGCTGGTTCTGTCCATCATTAATCAATTGGAATTGGATTAGCTCTTCTCTATGTTGAAGAAATCCACTTCCATCAGCATACATCCTCGTACAGTATCATTGTTGAAGTGTATAATGATCTTCTGGTTCTGCTCGTTTCACTCAGCATCAGTTGATGTAAGTCTCTCCAAGCCTCTCTGTATTTCTCCTGTTGGTCATTTCTTATAGAACAATAATATTCCATAACATTCATATACCATAGTTTACCCAACCATTCTCCAATTGATGGACATCCATTCATCTTCCCGCTTCTAGCCACTATGAAAAGGGCTGCCACAAACATTTTGGCACATACAGGTCCCTTTCCCTTCTTTAGTAGTTCCTTGGGGTATAAGCCCAGTAGTAGTATGGCTGGGTCAAAGGGTATGCACATTTTGATAACTTTTGGGGCATAATTCCAGATTGCTCTCCAGAATGGTTGGATTCTTTCACAACTCCACCAACAATGCATCAGTGTCCCAGTTTTCCCACACCCCCTCCAACATTCATCGTTATTTGTTCCTGTCATCTTAGCCAATCTGACAGGTGTGTAATGATACCTCAGAGTTGTCTTAATTTGCATTTCTCTGATCAATAGTGATTTGGAACACTCTTTCATATGAGTGGAAATAGTTTTAATTTCATCATCTGAAAATTGTCTGTTCATATCCTTTGACCATTTATCAATTGGAGAATGGCTTGATTTCTTATAAATTAAAGTCAATTCTCTGTATATTTTTACTCCCATAATTTCAATTGTGCATGTTTTGACTTGCCTAAAATGATCTATAAGCTCATAGAATTTATCATTTCTTTGATTCCAAAATTATGTATCTCTATAGTAGCTTCATTATAGGTATTTAAATGCTACATGAATAACTGAATGAGAAAATTATTCATTCAATCAATCAATAAATATCTGTGTCTACTATATGCTAGGTATCACATATTAAGGTTACAAAAATAAAAACATTCCACCAGTGAAAATATGTGCAGAGATAAATTGTCAAAAATTGGTGCAAATAGGAAGGCAATATGCTTTTAGGGGCATCTGGTTATTCCATATCCCATGCATGACCTAAAGATCCACTAGACTAGACACACACTGGGTCTCGTGTTGGGAGGTGATCAAAAAGTATCATATCACCCATTGCCCTTTAGAGAGTTTACTCTAGAAAATCAAAGTTTTCATAAATATGGGCAAGGGGATCCTCATCCAGAACACTCAAGATAACAAAGAATATGTTTAAAAGAATAGTTTTAAGGATAGTCTTTATTTTAGAAAATGCAGTCTCTTTAGAAGTGACCCAAGGTCAGGATGGCTCTCATCTGCTGACTCATATTTTATTAACCAGAATCATGTGATTCAAAACTAGAAAAGGCACAGGGGAAGAAAAAAAAAGACTACTGAACATTTAGAGCTAAATAATAAAGAGGCTCTTCTTATAGAGGAAAAAGCTGAATCTTCAGAGAAAGAACCTTTTCTGAGCTAAAAGTAGGAAACATGTTGTCACTGTTACCATCAGGAAAAATACCGTGGTCAAAAAAAGACAAAATGAAAATTGGTGTTAAGCAAGTCTTACTCAACATAACAGTAAAGAAGTTGGCTCCTTTCCAAATAATGAATCCAGAATATGAAGGAGAACAACCCAACTTATGTCAAACCTGATAACCACTAACTCATTAAAACTCCTATGGAAAAAATAATACTGCCAGAAGGAATTTTATAAAACATTGCTAAAGATTATCAAATCACATGAAAGAAAGTAAAGATCTTATAGACATGCTTGGTGATTTTACCACTGTTGCTGCCTATTGGAGGCAAGAACTTTAAGAAAAGAGAAATTTAGAAATTGAATAAAGATAGTGTCTGATTGGGACTTCATTACCTTAACTTTAAATATAGAAATTATGAACTCTTGAATACTTCTTGAAATTTACTTCATTAAAGAAGGCCTGAACAAAAAAACAGTAATAACTCTTTCATGTTAATCTATTGAATTTCTATTTTTCAAAATCTGCCTTGTATATGAGCTAGTATAGTAAAAAAAATCTCTCATAAATTCACATAGCAACTAAGTACACATAGCAACAATTTGTGGAAGGCATTCATATTCTGTGTAGGAATTAAACTTAACATCTGAGATCCCTGTTAATTCTAAGATTCTTGAATTCTGATACAACAGTCTCAGGAATTTTATTTAAAAGGCTTTAAATTTAGATACAGCACTGGTCCTGGAGTTGAGAGAACTTGAGTTCAAATTCTTCCTCAGACCCTTAACACTTCCTAGCTATGTGATCCTGCCCAATTGTCTCACTGGGGAAGGAAGAGAGAAGTCTTTTAACTAAAAAGGAAAAAAAAAAAGAAAGAAAACTGCCCATATGTAGAACACTGTTTCAGGTGTCTGAGGACCTGAATTTAAATCCTCCCCATAAAACTTGTAACTGTATCATTCTAGAGAAATTCTTTTAACTCCTAGAACCTCTAAATTCCTCATCTTTAAATAGAGATAGTCAGGCAAGATGGTTTTAAAAGTCCCTCCCAGCTCTAAATCTATGAGTATATGATCTGTCAAATCAGGCAATACAGTTTACAAAAGATAAAATACAAATAATAAATAGTATAAGCAGAAAGGACTGGTAATGTACAAGAATAGGAGTAGTAAAGATAGAAAAAATGACTTCAGATATCTATACACAATATCATATTCCACTTTTTAAAAGAAGAGCTATGATTTCATTGGCATAAGGAACAATCAGAGATGAAGGTTCTTTTACCAATACAACTATTCTTCTTCAGCAATTGCTCTGCAATTATTACTCTAAACAATTAACTGAGTTTCTTATAGATTAATTGACTTTTCCAGAGTACACAAACAGAATGGGCATAGAACCATAAAAAGCTGAGGTACAAAGAAGTTATATGATGTATCCAGATCACATAGTCAGTATGTGCCAGAAGAAGAACTGAATCCAGGACTTCTTAACTTCAAGATCATCTTTCTATTTATTCCACCACATACTTTTAGGGGGGGAAAGTGTCTCTTGTTCTTCTTAATCTTGTACCATACTCTAATACTTTCTACTGATTTTTAACCCAGAGAACCTTCCCCAAAACTGCTGAAGTTACCAATAATATTAATCCTTCTCACCATTAGAACAATAAAGCCATAATTTCCACCCCAACAAATTCAATATCTTCTCATATCACTTGGCCAAGGAGAGCCTGCTCCAACTAGTTCTAAGACATTGGGCAATTAGAAGGAATTCATGATTCAAATGAATGCAAGAAACTTCTAAGGTTATTTTTAGTTCTAAAATTGTTTATGTCAAACCTATAAGCCTTGTTAGCTCCATCTACTTCCTTGAAAGCTATCGGATTTTTTCCATACAAAGTTATTTCTGAAAAGCTGTGTATAATGGTAATAAATTCAATGCATCAGGAACACCACTAAAGAGACTTATGTTTGTGTGAAGACAAGAATTCATATGTAGAGATTGTTCTGTATAAGAACAAAGATTTGCTCCTTCTACAGAGAAAAGGCTTCAAATCAGGATCACTCCATGAAAAACTCCAATAAAAGAAACAGAAGTTTCCATCTTCTAATTGTCCTCTTTCTATTTAGAATATTCTTCTATTCAGCGTTTTCCTCAGTGCCAGTTTGACATCCTTGTTTCTCAGACTGTAGATCATGGGGTTCAGCATAGGTACCACAATGGTATAGAATAAAGAAGATACTTTTCCCTGGGTCATGGATAGAAGGGAGGAAGGTTTAAGATACATAAATGCTCCTGAACCAAAGAAAAGAGAAACAGCAATTATGTGGGAGCTGCAGGTGCTGAAGGCTTTGGACCTGCCCTCAGTTGAGTTGATGCGGAGGATGCTAGAGAGGATTAAAGCATAAGAGATAAATATGGTGACAGTGGGAACTCCAATGTCAATGCCTACAACAATAAAAACCACTAACTCATTAACATAGGTGCTGGTGCACGAGAGCTCTAGGAGGGGGAGTATATCACACATGTAGTGATTGATAATATTGACATTACAGAAAACTAATCTCAGCATGAAACCTGTATGGGCCATGGCTCCAGAAAACCCCATTATGTATACTCCCAATAATAGCAAAGAACAGACTTGGTGAGACATGGTTACATTATAAAGCAGAGGGTTACAAATAGCAACATAACGATCATAAGCCATAGCTGAAAGAATAAAGGACTCAGAAACAACCAAAAAAAGAAAAAAATAAAGTTGAGTCATGCATCCAGAGTAGGAGATAATGTTTTTCTCTGAGACAAAATTCACCAACATTTTGGGAGTAATAACAGTAGAATAACAGAAATCTATAAGGGACAAATTAAAGAGAAAATAGTACATGGGGGTGTGAAGATGAGAATTCAGTCCAATCAGAATGATCAAGCCGAGGTTCCCCAGAACAGTAAGAACATACATCCCTAGGAACAGGAAGAAGAGGGGGAGTTGAAGCTCTGGTTGATCTGTTAACCCCACAAGAATAAATGCAGACACTATGGAGTGATTTCCTATAACCATTCTCTTCTGGGAGTGATCTGTGAGATAGGAGAAAGAAAAAAAAAACATTTAACTGGGATCTAGCACTATATTCCCTATTTGTCATTCAGGATCCTTCATTACCTAAACTATTCCTATCTTTCCCTCTATATTCATACATGTTATGCTCCAGACATATTGACTTTCTTAAGATCTTTCACATAAAAAAGTTCTCCAATGTCACATGTAGGCTTTTGCACAACTATCCCCTATTCCTAAAATGTCCTTTCTTTTCATTCCTTCTCAGAAATTCTGGCTTCTTTAAAGGCTTAGCTCAAACAACAATAATCTCAAACTTCCATACCATCAGCTGCAACTACTCCCCAACTACTTTTTTTTTTATCTCCCAAGTACCTATTTATGTTCAGGGTCTCTACTTTCTAAAAGGCGAATTCTTCCTATTCATGGCCATGTCTCCCTTTTCTTAAGAGAGGGACTGTCTTTTTTTTTCTTTGTATCCCCGGTATTTAACATAAAACTAGGACATAATAAGAATTTGATAAAGACTTGTTGACTGAATGACTAAAAATAACAGCTGGGAGGCTAAATCTAGTCCTTTGCTTGAAGGTAACTCCAGTCCTCTACTGGGAAACACTGGGTTCATTATCAAGAAGACCCGAGTTTAAATTTAGCCTTACTAGGGGAGGGGGTGGAGGGAAGGAGGGGAAAAATCTGGAACAGAAGGGAATACAAGGGATAATGTTGTAAAAAATTACCTATGCATATGTACTGTCAAAAATGTTATAATTATAAAATTAATTTTAAAAAAGTAAAAAAAAAAATTGGCCTTAGACTTTTTTAGCTGTGGAACCCTGAGTAAATTGTTTGACCACTGTCTGCCTCAATTTCCTCAACTATAAAATGGAGATCATAATGATACCCAACTCAGAAGATTGTTGTGATGATCAAATGAGTACATAGTGAGTGCTTAATAAATGCTTATTCTCTTCCTTTCCCCTTTCTTTTGTTGCTTTCAGCAAGCTCAGAAACTCAAAATATCCGAAGTTACACAATTAGGTGAAATATTTCAATGGATTCCTCCTAACTGTGTATCTATGATCACGTGGGGAGCTACTAACGTACTAAAGGGACAAACAACAGTGCCTTTCTCAACATGAGAAGAAGATGGATTTAGAAGTTCTGATGATTAACCTTCAACAATCCTTTACTGAGGAGGTTTTTAACATGCGACCTATAAATTTTTAAAATTATATATAATATTAATATAATTGACTTCCTTTATAATCCTACATATTTTATTTTATACATGTAAAAACATTCGGAAAAGGAGTCTATAAGTTTCACCAAACTATCAAAGAAATCCTCTGCACAAAAATATTGTGATCTCCTGCTTTACTTTATGGCAATCATTTCAGAGAAAGAAAAAATGTCTCTGAGATTCAGTCATTCCCAGGATTCATAAAAATTTCCAGGTGCAAGAAGTAGAAAGGGCATCTGCTATTTTTGGAGAGTCCTCAAGGTCTAAAGAACTATGAACACCTAGAAACTTCTTATTGTCCACTGCATTTTCATAAATTCAATTTAATTCAGTTCCACAAGGAAGTAGCATTTCCATGAATTTCAGAATTTTAAAAGAAAATCAGGAGGAGAAATAGATCATTCACTCACCTTCTTTCAGTCTTGAACCCTCTAGATGGGGTGTTATTATTTGGCTACTGCCCTAGACTCTCAGTGTTGATATATTAAACAACTCTATCTGAAGGAAGTCAGAGCCCACTAAGTTGCCTTCAGAGCTGTTTTGAGTGAAATATATGGAATTCTTTCTCTGGGATTTTATCTCAAGGATCCTCTAGCTAAGGAAGGGAACAATTCCTTCCAAATGTCGATGGAATCACCTAATGATAAGAAACAAGGTCTTTTATTCTGGGTGTTGGCCTACCAGGATTAATTTGAGAGATCAAGTACTTCAGGGAGAAGAAATGGGCTTTGTGTTTTCACTTGACTTCATTAAATACATATTGGCTGCTTCAGTGCTTAATTTATGCAAACTTTGACTTCTCAGTAGGGATTTCATATTCCCCAATGGACACAAAAAGAAACTTCACTTGTTTCTCTCCCATTTTCTTCATATGACAATCAAAAAGCACTTATTACTCTCAAAGGTGACAAAAGTGAAATAATACTTCTGCTCAAGGAGTTTATATTCTATTGAGAAAAAGTTTATATGTGAATGAATATATAATCACAATAAATACAAGATATTTGGGGGTTAGAGGACTTGAGCAGTTGGGGAAGGGAAATCATGAAATATTTCATATATAAAGTGATACCTGAGCTGACTTTTAAAAGAAATGGGGGTTTTAGAAGTTCATTCAGGCAAGGGAGACAGTTAATACAAAGGCATAGAAAAAGAAGAAGGATTATCATTTGTGAAGGCATAGCAAGAAGCCAGTATCTCTAGGACTCTGAGTAGAAGGGGAATACTGTATAATAGAGTTGGAAATATAAGAAACAGAGTTGTGAAGGGACTTTAAAGGCCAGAGGAATTTATATTGCAATCTAGAGGCAATAGGGATTCACTGGAGTTTATTGGGTAAGGGAATGGTATGATCAGACCTATGATTTAGAAAAATCACTTTAGCAGACCTGTGGAAGATTGATTCACATGAGAGAAAACTAGAAAGGCAAGAAAAACAATAAGGAGACTATTTCAATAGTTCAAGTAAGAGGTGTAAGAGCCTGAACTAGGATGTTGGCTATTAAAGTAGAAGAAAGGAAAAGGACAGATAGATATAATGTCTGTTGTGGAAGTTAAAAAAAAAAAAAAAAGAACAGTAATACTTTAGCATGAAAAAAGATCTCAGAGATCAAATCTATTCCTGTCCCATTCTACAATTTATCTCTTAAAAGCAATCAATACAATTTATACTTAACTACTTCCTGTTACTGAGAATTCTCTTAATGAACTGATCTACTCTTATTTTGAATTGCTCTACTTGTTGGGAAATTCTTTATCTGAAGTCTAAATATCTTGCATGTAACATAAATCCATTGGCCCTAGCTCTGTCCATTTCACTTTGCAATAATCATAGTGAAACAGATCACTAAGAAGATAACTGAAACTTCTGAAGCAATATTCTTTGCAGAGGATGATGAAATGGAGACATTCTATGAGTGTCACAGACACATGATCAAGAATATACCTGGGAAATTTAACAAAGTTAAGTTTATTACAACTTTTACTGTCTTCCTCATAAGTTTTAATATCTCAAATTAGATTCACATATCTTGAAAAAATGGAAAAATATTTATGAAATGAAAAGATGTAAAGAAAGTCACTGCTCTCAAAGAGCTCATCTTCTAATGGGGAGAGACTATACATAAAAGTTCAGCTTCAAGTCAGTCACAAAGGCCTGCAAACCCTAAGGGTCCAAGAGGGCAAACATTGTCCAAGGGCAATGGTCATTAAAGTACATGAATAGGTCAGATCTTTCTCAAGGTATCAGGAAAATGTCAAGGCAGCACAGATGTTAAGGCCCAGAAGCCTGGATTCGGTGGCAGGGCAGATGGTAAGACCTGGTAGTCTTCCACCTTTTCTGAAGGATTAGGGTTAATTAATTAATTAATTAATTAACAATTAGAGTTATGATAACAGTGTGAGATGTCATATTACTCTTTTAAACTGAAAGCACTTATGAATTCTAGATAACTATGGAGGTCAGAAAAGGAAGTGAAGTCCAAAGACTGAAATACTTGTTCATCCAATTGATGGTTATATGATTAATTAATTAATTTTATTAATTATATAGATAGATAGATAGATAGATAGATAGATAGATAGATATAGATATAGATATATAGCTATATATACAGAGAGAGAGAGAGAGAGAGAGAGAGAGAGAGAGAGAGAGAGCGCTACGCTGGGTTCTAGTCTTAGTCCTAAAGAACAGACAGATCTGAGGGCACAGAAAGCAGAAATTAGAGAGACTTTGGTGAAAGAGAGCTGGTTAATTGATACAGCCCCAGCCAGAAACTCCCTTAGCCCCAAATAGGCTATAAAAAAGTAGTGGAAAAATAGCCAAAGAATGAGGGACCATGTGGCTTCAGAAATTGGTAGCAACTGGGGACAGTGATGAAGTAGGGAAAATCCCAAGACCATGCTTATCAGAGGGATGACTCCCTTGGAGAAAAGAGGAGCAAGTTTATGGAGAATGTTAAACTAAGGGCTAGACCAAAGATGATTGTTCCTCTTCTACCCACTTCTGTAGAGACTTTAATACTTAAGCTTCTATAGGAAACCTAATGGCCTACTATTGTAGGAATTACTCATTTGGAATTCAAGACAGAGGTTCATATGTAGAGATATAAATTTGGATGCCATTTGCAAGGAGTTAGATATTTGTTGAAGCCATTGTAATAAGTAACATCTGAATGGAAAATATCTCAATAATCATTTACATCACCAAGTATAGAGTACAAAAAAAGCTAAGAGCGAAAAATTGAAAATTGTTTAATGATAATTAATTCCATTAGATTTAATCTCCAATACTACAGAATCTGAATCTATAGTTTCTTAGTTTGTTTTCTCCTACAAAGCTCCTCTCTATCCTCAACCTAATCATTTTAATATAATTTTCAGTCCAATTATAATACAAATTTAGAAAACTAAATTAATTGTGTCATTTCTTATTGATTCTATTTTCTATTAATGGTTTTGTCTCACAACTACTTGTCATGATTCTTTGTCTCTGAAGTTAACTTAGGAACTCAGCTAGCCGTATAATGAGTTGTTTAGGGATCTAAATAACTGTTCTATTCTTATCTCAAGAAAATCTGATGTCCTTGAGAAATACAGGTAGACACCATGGAATCCAATCTAGGATCTTTACACCACCAATTTGTCTTTCAAGGATGTCTGATTTCCTGTCCAAAGAAGTCTGGTCTACTATCTCTAACCTTGCAAATGGACTCAAAAAATTAATATTTTGTAGTAACAGGATGGAAAGAGTGGGTTGTTGCTAATCCCTTATTTCCAATTCCCAATCAATCATAGAGTCTCCCATCACCTCAGCTATGTAACCAATTATGTTGTCCTCAACATGATGTAGCCAACCCTATAACCAATTGTATTATTTACTCACTATCTGGTTCTTTTTTTAATTCTATGCTTATAAAAAAAAATTTTTACCTTCATTTCAAGGTCTTTTGGATAACTGATGCAATCATTAGACTATTACCAGGTTCACACCCTATTAACAAATTGCCATTTTGCTCAGAGAATATGTGCATCAATCTATCTTTGTTGAATTTCATTTGCACCAATATTTGACATTAGTCTTGAAGTACTTTTAAGGGATGTCAAGTCAGGATGGTATAGTGGATATATAATTGGCCTTAACACCAGGAAGGCCTGAAATAAAGTTACATTTCTGATAAATATTGCCTCTGGGTTTGGGGGTAGATGGGATAATATTTATTTAGAACCTGTTATGTACAGGCACTGTGCTAAATGCTTTACAAATACTACCATTTGATCCTCACAACAATCCTAGGAGATGGATAACAGTGTAAAGGTGGCAGAAGTATGAGTGCTATGACTTGTGGTGGAATATGGCAGTGGAGGGGAAAGTTGGAAAAGATCTATGGAGCTTAAGTGGCTGGCTGCCATATAGGTGTATTGAGCAAGCTTAGCTCAGTCTTCACTCCCAACTCCAAATTTGATTTTAAAATATGTCATAATCATTAGTATTACAACTATGATAGCAAATTTTTAAATCCTTCTATCTAGAGAAATGGCACATTGACAGTTGTTATCAAAATATATATACATACTACCTCATCATATTGTATAAAACAGTGTCTTCTGTTATACAGGGTTATGTAAGATATTGGGTAGTTTTGTATTGAAAACTTTAATTTTGTACTTTTCATGTTTGGATATGTTCAATGTTGTAAACAATAATGTAAAATGCAGTACAATTTTAAAAGGAAAATAGTTATAAATTTGTATCAACAATTAAAATGTTTCATTTGATTTGATTTTATTAAATTATAATTTTGATTCATTTTTCATTTCATTTCTCCCTACTTAGATGAAGAGATGGAATTAACCCTCAGAGATTATTAAAGTTCTGAGAGTAACATTAGTAAAATAATAAGCCAAATTTAGACAATCATTTCTATTCTATAGGGTCTGGTGTTTAAATCACAATGCTTGTTATGAAAAGTTCAAAGTCAAGAGCCAATTGTTCTAAATCTCCATTAATAAATCAGTATACCTCACATGGAATTTGTAATACATTTTAATCAAATTGTTCTTATAGATAGTGGTCCCACAAAAAAATAAATTTACTTAAGTCCTGCATGTGCTACAGGTGGTCCTGCTTTAAAAAGTCATCTTTGAATGAAATATTTAGTGTTTGCATGTAAATGTTATAGAATGTAGAACTCAAAGAAATAAGCTTAAGCAAGTCCAACCTTTTTATTTCATAAAGAAACTGAGTCCCCAAAAGTTGAACTGGCTTATCCAAATTCTCACTCACAATTCAGTGGCAAAGTCAAGACAGAAACACAAACCAATTTGACTCCCAATTGAGGGTCCTCTCCATTACACCCCATTAAGCCTTAGTTCTTCAAAATAACAACATAATTTGATATTTTTAAGAGTCCAGGATTATAAATATCGATATGGGTGGGTGTGTGTTTATAAAATAGGTGTGTGTATACATATGTATATGTAAATATGAGTATATACATATATGTGTGTATCTATATGTATAAGGGTATCTATCATTTAACTATGAGTGTGTGTGTGTGTGTGTGTGTGTGTGTGTGTGTGTGTGTACTATAATTAAGAGAGCCCCCTTCTTGAATTTGAGAGAAGACACATCAGATCATGGGACAGCACATTATTGTCATTCTATGATATTTAAACTTTAAAGTTAATGATTCGGAGATAACACAAAATCCTTCCAAAATAGGTATAAGATTTCAGGAGCATTTCATTTAATGAGCGGCAATGACCCTACTTCAAAACTTACACTTAGGATTCTGCTATTCTATAGTTAACAATAATCAAATCCAATCCCTGCTTTTAATCATTTGTGTTCATGATGCAAAGAAAGGCCAACCAATTTATAGGTATCTTGTCCCATAAGACAGAATCTATTGGGATCCTGATGGAGACAAGGACCTTGGTGATTAATTAAAACTTGGATTTGCTTGGGGGAGTCATGAAGGACTCTTATTTAAGCATTTCAAAACTCAAGAAAAATTCCTGTGAATTTTTCTTAATTCTAATTATATTACTACTGGGATTTTATTCAGAAATATCCAAGCTAGAATGAGCTCACTAAGGTTGCATTAATTCTTTCACAGGTGCTATCTCCAGTGAAACAGCGTGGTAGTTTAAGGGAAAAGCCCAGCTTTCCTAGCTCATGATCATTATGTTCCTTCTATGTTCTCTATTCATGCTAAAATCTCTCTGACTTGTTCATACTATGGGTCATTTAAATACATAAAAATCACATTGTAAGTTAACACTAAAAACTTCTCAACTTGGAATGGAATTATTTAGGTAGCTTACCATCACTTGAGTTCTTCACATAGAGTCAAGATGATCAGCTGTAGAGAATGCTGTATAAGAGAATGGATTCTCTGGCTTTTGAAGTACCTTCCAGATCTTATATTACACATTAATGCTGCTTCTAGACCTAAGACTGTATTATAATCTAGCAATCATCAAAATCATTTCAGTACTGGTTAAAAAATAAAGAAATGAACAGAATAGAGAATGGAACAAAACAGACACGGGAAAAGCAGAAATAATAAAATTCAATAATACAATGTTGATAAATCCAAAAACATAATTTAGAAATAAACTTACTATTTGATAAGAATTGTTTGGAAAACTATAAAGCAATATAGGTTTAAGATGAACAATTTATACCCTATCCTGTGACAAATATGAAGTGAATATACAACATGAATATTAAAAATCATATCATCAAAAAGTAAAAGGATAAGGAATCATATCCCTTTTGGAGTCATCAGTAAGAGATTTATTCTTAACCAAATTAGGGATAAAGATTATTATAACTAATGAAACAAAATATTTTGATCACATTAAATCAACAAGCTTTAGAATAAAAGAGTAAGAATTTAAATAAAATTCTAAGATAGGAATGGAAATAGAGAAATGGAGAAATTGTATTCAATTTCTCATATAAGGTTTTGATTTCTGGGATATTTAGAAAACTAATAGAAATATAGATTACCAAAAACTATTCTCCAATATAGTCAAAGGATGTGAACAAGGATTTCTCAAAAAAAAAAACTACATACTAACTAAATGAAATAATGTCCCAAATCAGAAATAAGCTAAATGCAAATTAAAACAACACAGGTTTCACTTCATACTCAGTACATTGGCAAAAATGATTTTTAAAATGAGAATAATTACTATTAGAGTAGTTGTAGAAAGATGGGAACACTAGTTCATGGTTAAGTGGAACTGCAAATTAATCTAACCATTCTGGAAAGCAATTAAACACTTGCTAAATTAATGAATAAATGACCTAGACAGCTCAAGCATATTAACTTATTTTACCAAAAATGGATAGAAGACACCAAAATGCTAGAGACTGTGGTAAGAAATTTTGGAGAAGTTGGGTATAGATTACTTTAGGAAAAGTTGGGTTTTGGAGGTGAAGAGAGAGCAACTGGCTTAAGTAAAGGATTGAGAGAAAGCTTTTTTTAAATAAAGTATTATTTGTTGAAAGATGGAAACCTTGTCCTGGGCATCAAAGCTTTCTGCAATATGTCTAAAACCTAAATTTCTGATCTTATTTCACACTATTCTATTTCATATACTTTATCTTCTTATCTAACTATTACTCTCTTCCTTATGTTTTTATCCTGTACTTTTCCATATCAGTGTCATATGCCATGTCTAAAATGGTCTTTAAATATCACCTTTTCTTTATATCCATTCAGGTAAAAATTGTGTGTCTCTCCTAAGATTTCTTAACGGCACTTTGCTTAAACCTCCACATTAACTCTTCCCTTTTAAAATAATTATTCACAGATGGATGGAATTAGAATAGACCTCAGAATTCACATAATATAATCAAAAGGATTGCCTTTTTAATATCTCTGATAAATAATCAATCACCCAGCTTTCATCTTTTCATTTTTAAGAGACTAGGATTACAAATATTGATATGTGTATGTGTATTTATAAACATATGTGTGTATACATATGTATATGTATATATGAGTATATACATTGTCAATGTTTCTCCCACCAAGAACA